>NC_135498.1:176259689-176568856 GCF_052857255.1 Amblyomma americanum | reverse complement strand
CTGCAAGCACAGCAAGTACCAAGCTGCCAGACTCAAAATGGCAGCGTTCATGGGATACAGAGGCTTCGGCATTCGCACATGGGGTGAGATCAGAAATAGTTCTGAGACGCTGTCATTGGAAAAAGAAAACATTTCTTTAAGTGCTCTTTTCATGGATTTATGGGGTTCAGCGTCCTGTAACAACTTCGGCTATGAGGGGCGCCGTAGTGAAGGGGTACGCATAATTTCGACCCCCTGAGGTTCTTGACGTGCATTTAGATTGCACTGTACACGGTTTCCAGCATTTAGCCTCCATCCAAATGCGAGTGCCGCGGCCGGAATCGAACCCGCTTCCTTCGGTTGAACAGCCGCGCACGCTAAACACTGAGCCACCTCTGCAGCTGGTGCTCGTTTCAATTGCTCCAACTGAGATCCACAGAGGTTATAAGAACCAAATCCATTTGGTCAGACTGCGTTGAGAACTGATAGAGCACCGGTTCCATGCAACGGGATATTCAATGTTTTAAAAAAAAAGTTGTTGCGACAGAAGGGGTAGCACAAAGCACTGGTGGTAACAGAGCGTACGTATCACAGTTTGCTTTGCTTTTGTTAGCAGCCAAGAGGGCCTTAAACCAATATCTGCATGCGCGACCATCCCTAGATTGAACAGCATCCCCTTCGGACGAATACTTGTTTGCCAAAGTAAGTAATATGCACTTGTGGCTAGCAGTACGCTCTAGTGATGGACGGGAAGAAAAAGGTGTCATACAGCTGTAGTCATCCAACACTTCCCACAGGGCGATTTCTAAAACACTGAGTGTCTTTTTGGTTGCGACTTCAGCGCCCAATGATCAAACAGCACTCTAGTTCGGCCAGGAACAGTCGGAAATTTGTAACTCATAATTACGTTAGAACCTCGACAATCTAGTCAGGCTTTCGGGAATTACAGTGCTTTCTTCACTCATAACGTCCGCCTACTCCTGGGCAGAAACAACATGGACTTCGTGATTATAAAATATGCGTTGAAAGAGTCTTTAAGGTGATGAGGGACAAATTTTGAGGTCGTTTGGTAGGAATATAAAACAGACAAGTATTGAAAAAGTACAAAATAATTGAAAACAAAAGTGAAACCTAAGATCACTTTCAAAAATACAAGCTGATCGAAGGTGAGGTTATACCCCTAAAAACAGAGGATAAATTTTTCTGCTGCCTTAAAGCAGAGAAAATTTTTGCACACTTTTGGTTCATATCACGTGGCACGAGTGCCCATGGTGTGCCCGAAAATAAGCTGAATGTGAAGAAGTTCATATGTGTTCCTTTCAGTAAGTGCCATTTCTTTTAGTTATTAAGGACTGTTGACAAGGTGATGCCAGACGTCCTTAGCAGTCGGTGCCTACAAATATGCGCACAAATTAGAAAATTCAAAAAAATTCGGGCGCCTAAAGCCAGGCCAGCTTAAAGGAGATCGGTAGCTGCATCAAAGTGAATTAAAATCATAAATTTTATCATTAGGCACTTTCCTCCAGCATCTCATGCCTTGAGACATGCAGCAGGCTGGCACTTAAGGTAGCAGCAGCAGCAGCTGTAGAACACAAACAGCGCGCACACTAACTAAAGAACGTGTTGTAACGGAGAAGCGTACTTTCAAAACGAGAAGCAAAACATGAAAAGCAGGTGAGCAGAGAACCTGAAATACAAGGACGAACTAAATGCGACGAAAAAAGCAACAATAAAATAAAGACTACGCAAGGTTGAGAAATGTGCCCGTAAATAAATGTTTACATTAAACACTTAAAAAAACTCATGTTGAAAGACGCGTTTGGCAACAAACGAAGACCGCAGACGGACACGGTATTCCCGTAGTAGATAAGAAGGAAAATTAATGAGTTAATTTCAAGCGTCTGCTTTCCGCTAAAAACCTCACCCGCCTACCGTCCCTTGCCCTTCGCCGTTTTATCGCCATTTTCAGTGAATTTTTGATGTAAGATTGCCTAGGATGCCATTAAACTGTCCAGGGAACACACTTGAGCCTGCTGCAAGTTTGTGATAGAAAAATTACAGAATTGCACCTAATGCTTAAGAGTGGAGCCGCAAAACTCTCTACCTGTCATCTGTTTCTCTTCCATTTTTCATTTTTTTGGTTCTCTTTAATTTGTGTTGTTTGTTTCTTTTCTTTTTATTTGTTTCTATTTTTATTTATTTTATTTTAATATTTTGGTTTATTTTTACGTTACTTGCTTTTTAATCATTTCTCTTTTATTTTTCGATTTATGTTTTTTATGTCATTACATATATGTCGCTTCTTTACTGTTGCTTAATCAACGTTTACATTTTATTTTATTTTATTTACCATACAAGTTCTGATTCTCAGCTCGAGCTGACAACTTCCGTCCACAAACTCCCGTCTACAACTTCTGTCCGCGCCACTCGTGAGCCGAAGAAAGCTTACGCCTTAAAAATTCTTCCTTAAAAAATTCTTAAGGCTGCTTACGTGGAGGAATGCGAAACATGTTTTGAGGAAAGGAAACGTTTTTGACGAAAGGAAAAGGCGCAGTAGCTCTTAGATCTCGACCTCTCAGTGGGCACCTCAACCACACGAAAGCATGTATCTGGAGGAAAGGAAACGTTTTTGATGAAAAGAAAGCGCTCAGTAGCTCTCAGATCGCGACATCTGTTACATTCTGCTTGCACATTTTTGGACACATTTTTCGAACGCGTTTTTCGGACTTCCTTTTTGCGGTCGCCTGTTTGCCGACAAAGCCAAGTATTGCTTTCGAGCCAGTAAGTAATAGTCATCAGTAGCAGCAAGTTCGTGTCCACTAGCCTGAAAGGCCTCTCTCCATCCCGTCTCCTCATTCCGCCTGAGAGATGTCACGGCTACGTTACTCGTCACTGACTGTGATTCTCTCTTGAACTTTATTGCGTTTTTATCATTAAATATCTACACTAATATTCCAAGAAACTGCTGCTTCTAAGCATTATGAATTACGTGTCCTCCTATACAGTGCTAAATTTTAGATGCACGTGTTCCTCTGTCTGGCTCTTATAACCATTACCTTGCCTTCCATTGCTCGTGGCACCCCTCTTAGCAGATGCCTGGCCTTTTTGTTACACTCCTAATTTCGGCTGCACATTCACTAGCTCTACCACACATGAATCTTTTCTCTTCTCGGTTACGGGTAAGCTGCTGTCATTGTTTTGGAATGACTGCCAAATCCGCTTCATTCCATTTCCTTTATGCTGCTGATTTTTCTCGTTCTGCATCTGCCGAGGTTATGCTTGGCTTAGTTGTAAGTATTCACCTACTTTTTAGAAATTATTACCATCCGAAATCTTCTCATTTGAAATTATTCTCTAATGTTCAGGAGCAGTAATCATACTCTCAGCCCGATACACAGGGTTTCTAAACAATCGAACGCTTTTTGTAGTGTATCAATGTCATACATAGGGTCCTAAGTATTTAGCCAGTTTCTTTTCAGGTTTGCTAAAGTGTTGTGTTGTTTTGTTTTGAGAATTGTTTTCGAAAGCCGCCCACCTCCTTAGGTTGCCTGAAGTCCCTCCCTGCCTGAATCTAAAAGCATTTTCATTGCAAATATCAGATACATGACTAACAACAGCCTAATTTGTTTTTATTTTATCGAGTCCATCATATTTGCCATATTCCATATCTTTGGTACTCTCCTCCTCTTAAGGCACTTTGTATGAAGGAATGTAAGCTTTTTGCCCAGCTTGTTTCTTATCAAAAGTAGACACTTCATCCGAATCAACCATTTCGGCTTTTCATTGAAAGCAAGGCGGTCTTTTTTTGTGCGGTTAAAGCATGATATTCTGCACTTCCAAAGATATAATTTCTGGGTACTTGGCGCTGTGACATATCCTGGCGTCATCTCTCGACAACACCTGCGTGAGGATGGAGGGACAACTTCTACCACGTTTTTGCTTCTCGATCCCTCTCAGGCCATTTACTTTTCGTGTTTATACTACGCGGCCCTCCTGACTGCCATTTGCGTTATTAAGCCAACATTTTCGGTGAAACATCTCCTAGTCGAAAGAATGAGAATGACACGGTGAGTTTTATCCGGCGCTAAAACGATGCGACGACCAAGTTTCCGCAGGAGTTATTCAGTGCATGTGCTGTCGCTGTTACAAATAATACTTGTCAGAGTGATGGATCACGAGGTCACGAAGTCCCTCTGAACAAATTTTCTACGTTGAAGGTACAAAGCTGTGCAGAATTCGAAGTCATACCGACGCAGAACAAATGAAATGCGGGCCAGTCGCTTTCAAGTTTTGCCGGCGACTCCTACCAGTGTTGCCAGTTGGCGCAGCGTGGCATCGCCAAAATATGCAAAATGTGTAGCTCAAAAATAGCCAACCATGCAACTAGGCCACGACAGTTAAGAGCCAACGTTGTGGTTTCAAAAATGCCGTCACGTGAGCCATTGAAAACTGATAAGAAT
The DNA here is from genome assembly GCF_052857255.1 of Amblyomma americanum. Taxonomy (NCBI): domain Eukaryota; kingdom Metazoa; phylum Arthropoda; class Arachnida; order Ixodida; family Ixodidae; genus Amblyomma; species Amblyomma americanum. Next base: position 176,564,417 of record NC_135498.1, on the reverse strand, counting down.
ATTTTTTATTTGCAATTTAAAATCCAAACAAAATAAACCGAACAGATCAGGTGACACAGCAGAAAGTTATGCATATTACATATGCGGCCGTTGATATCCTTCAATAACATCACTACTCGTACGTGACTGCGCTCTTCAATTTTTCTAAGAAGAATGTGCTTGGCTCAAAATTTCTGCAGCATCCATCATACTCCTTTAAACCACATTACACATGGTTCTAAAGTACGCGCGCTTAGTTTGTTGCGGTTCTCTGCCGGGCGTTTGACACTGGCACCCACCATTACCACCACCACCGTCAAGTGACGAAAGAGCGTCGGTGCAGCGTTGGTCAGGGTGCATCCTCGTCACGTGGCCAGAAATGTAGGACAATTGGCGTCTCACACCTCGCGGTCTCCCCTCTTGCGCTCAGATTCGGGGTGCGAACGCGAGGAGCTAGTCGAGACAAGTTCTGGTGGATGGAAGCCACCATTGCCTCATTTCGTCAACTGCCCTCTGACCACGATCTCGAAAGCTGCTGGAAACTGCCCGGGTTCAGGTGCACGCACATTAAGGAGAAATCATCCCCGTTCTCTCTCCTTCCTGGAAAAGAATACAGTGGTGGGCCAATCTTCTACCATAAATCATTTCGTGGTTTCGTGGGCAGAGCAGGAGGGGAAAACACACTCTGTGAACGAGGCCTTTTGGCCGGGATTCCTCAAGTTTTTATAGTTGTCATGTATTGAAGTAAAGAGAGCATGCAAAACAAAAAAATGCATCAACAGCTAAGCATACTTAGTGCACGACTTTAAACACGTTTCTTCTACCAACCAGATTTTCTGGGAGCGTATAGCCCCAAATAACCACAACGCCAAACCGTATAAAAAGCAGCCAAAGGAAATTTTCAGTAGCCCAATTTGGCTACAAATAGCCCAATATGGCAACACTGGCTGCGACGCCTTTCGACTTTTCCAATGAACTAATTTCGAGTAGACGAGTAAAGTAGTAGAGGGTACTTCTTCTTAGACGAAACTTAAAATTCCTTATATGCTTAAATTCTGAAGGTGCTTTTCAGCCAGCTCCTTCGGAGACGGCTGCAACTTCGTGAACGTAGTCTAGCTCTCTCAAATGTTCAGTACACATACGACTGTGCAAGCTCACTTTTTTGCGTAATCTGAGCGGAAATAACCACGATTAACTACGCTCCAATCATTCAGCTCACAATCTCAGCTTGCATCGAGGTCGGCCGCGTACGTCTGCCATTGGGGCACAAATATAGTACCGCGACAAAAGGAAAACATAACGGCCCGCTCTTACCAAGGCTACACATGATCACAACGTGGAATGCAGGAACTCGCTAGCAGGAAAAAATAAACAGAATACTTATGCTGCGTTTTTTAAAACTCAAACTATTTCAAGCAGCCTTCGCTCCTTTAACACGAGTCCCCTTCCAACGCAAGACCGCCGCTCAAGTTGGAGAGTGCACTGCCAATGGTTTTCTGTTGGTCTAAGCTGTTCAGAATAAAGCACCTAATTCCACTCTCAGCCTGAGAGCTCATTTTTGATTCTCAGTGGCGGTACTGCTCTAACCAAGTCTATACGCTTGCCCTTTTCTAGGAGTCGTTTTCTCCTTCTTAATTCGTTTTCTTGCGTGCTTTAGTGCTGCCCCTTGTGAGTCCTTTCGATGTCTTTTTCCTAAGAGCTGCAATCAACACGGACACAGGCACAGACAGAGACAAGGCTCCTCTTTGGCCCTTTCTCAATGCATCCATGTTGATTGCAGTGCTTTGAAAAATGACATATATAGATTAACTAGCGCCATCCGTCAGCCTTCCTAACGTTTCCAACATAAGGTTTAGTGATCAAATTAAACCCTGTGATTCGCGACGTATCATCTGTAATAGAATGTTTAAAATTTTAAAAAGATGTCACTTTGGTAGCGGAATGGCATAATAAGCTAACGTTTCACAAAGGCCTCATGCAAAACATGAGTTCAATGTCATAGCATTCTCTTCAAGACATGCAGGAAACCTGCTGAAATGTGAACTGAAAAATATAAACCTAAAGAAAAAACAGTCAGAACTTTTTGTAGCCGTAATGTCAGCGACATTATGATGAAATTTTTAGACACTGAAGAATGGCCAGTGTTGGCGAATATTTGAATTTCGTTCTTGAGTTTGTGCTTGCGTCTTTGTAGTGATAAACAGCGTATCATGTTGATAGATTCGGAAATCTTCATGCCACTTAAATTGTCCTGTGCTTCTTTCATCTTTTTCTCAATAAATGTCAAACATATTTCTAGAATTCTGAAATAAGTAACCATTGCTAATCAAATCTGGGTCTTCATAGCTTTTGTTCGATGCTTTCCGTGTCTGGGCATCAGGGGTATAGACGTTCTCACTGCAATTTATCTTTACGATTTTTAGACTGGTCTGCAGCTTGAAATTTATTTTATTTTATTGTTTCTTTTGGTGTTCTTTGCCTAAAAGAACGCGAAAGCTCTCAGTTATTCCTTTTACTTTCCTTTACGTGAGAATTATTTCTTAGCCAGGTGAACATTCCGCTGCGTTGCCATGGCCAATATTTATGCGGCTAAACAACTTCCAATTACTCTTCATTAACACCCTAGCGAGCGGAGTAAGTAGGCCTTATATATATTCGTGCCCCTTCGGTTTCAAGATATCGCAAAGACAGGCGCTTGTCCGACCAATACCTTCGCGCAAATGGCAACGAGCCAGCGCCGTAAGCGCAAGGCGATGGTTGTTTTGCTTTCCGCTGACGTACGCTGAAGCGTATGGCCTCGGATAACACGCAGCTCAAAAATAGCCTATTGATCACTGTGTTTTCATTCGCTTTTTGCCACGTGTTTGAGTTTGCACACATGGAGAAATGTTTGCTCGTTCTCCTTGCGAATCTGCCTTTGGACTAATGAGCCAAGTCATTCATGATCTTATATGAATTAGACTATATGCCCTAATATTTTGCTTTTTGTGAAGATGTAAAGCGGACACCCGGTTGTCATGACATGCAGTGAAAATTTTACATGCAATCAGTGTAACGTACTGCACGACAAGCGCGTCAGGAGAAAATAATTATAGCCTGTACACAATGCGGTTGGTGAATTCCGGTTTTATTATTCCCCTCAAGTAATAATTTTGCATCGACACTTACCAATACCCTCTGACGATGGTTTTTTAGGGGTGAAGATAACTACAAAAAATTAAACAAACTGGCGCAATTGCATATAAGTCTTCAGAACAGCTACAGCGTACTTTTTGTCGCCTACCAATATGCAACGTGTTTCAGGGAAGTTGATCACTAATTTTAAAAAATGGCATTTTTGATGTTAAGAGAAGCGTTCTGCCGCATAGTGATACCAGTGATTTGCGGACGTCAAAGAAAAGGGAATCATGTTAACCAGTAAAGTATTTACCTAAATTGTAATTGTCAACTTTTTAATTATTACTCATTTGCATCTGATTGCGATTAAGGATTTGTAGCTGCCGGTTAGCAGTAGCCATATCAGTTTTTAAAATTCTGAAAATGCAATTACCCTGGTTACTGTGGCTCGCCAAAATATGGCTGCATCTTACCAGAATAAATGCGGTTTTTGAAAGCTTCCAGGCAAAGCAGCCCCTCCAGGGCAGGTAACTAGTCAAATTAGCTAAATTTTGCTGAGCCACTGCTCCGGTGGCAATCGCGTTTTCGAATTTCTAAAAACTGATATGGCTATTACTAGGGTCCGGCTACAAACCTCTAGTTGCGATTAGGTGCCTATCTATAATAGTAAAAAAGTTAAATATTAAAATTTATTTAATCACTTTACTACAGTTAACACTATTCAAATGATCTCTATGGTAACATGGATAACATGGTACATGATGGCGTGATTAACATGAAAACATGATAACATAATTAACATGATTCACATGATAACATGGTTCACATGATTTGACGTCTGCCAACACTGGTATTACAATGCCCCAAAAAACTTCATCTCAAAAACGCTATTTTTAAATATTAATGATCGTCTATTCTGAAACACCTGGTAGTTCTGCATGGGAGAGTTTTTCACCATTTAGCACTGTATGCTAGACCACCGTGTGTACAATACCCGTGATTTTTGTTTGATATTGGTACTTATTTCCTTAATATTTGCACTTTTTGTCCGGCATTACTGAAGGCGAGATCAATGCACAAAAAGAAAAAGAAATAGAGCAGAAAATAGAAAATGTACATGAGTTCAGAAGGCGTTAAGCTTTGCAAGCCGCTCTTTTACGCCTTAACACTACGGGTAAAAACACGTGCCTAATGATGGCACTCCCGGGACTACAATGAGTTTTTCCAGAGGCTGCGTGAACGGGAAACATCACGAAGCGTAACAAAAGGAAGACGCATATAAGCATTCCATTCTGGGAGAGACCCAGTAGGCAGCATAAAACTCGCCAGACGACTTCTTGTGCAAGCGCTGCCTGTAGTGCAGTGACCTTATGCATATTTATGCAGAGCTGGCAGAAAACTTTACGTGAATGTAAAACTCTAGACACATGCATATGTATACACTAGATATATAAGCGGGAAGAGCATCACTTCGACATTGAGACCTCAAACGTTTGTGACTTCGCATCGGAAAGAAAAATCATTCAGGTATTACTTGCTGGCCAACTAAAATTCTTCTTGACTCATAATATGCCCCACTTCATGATTTGTGTGCTCAAATCAGCAATATAATAACATGCTCGTTGGTTCATGATTAAACTGCGGGAAAGAAACTGGGACAAAGACAAGAAAACACGTACACATAGAGAGTGCAGCCCGCCAGCAACTAGCCCGCCAGAAAACCCTTCTTGATGTTCGTTGGCAGCATAATAACTAGAAGCAATCTTTTTCCGGTTTTGAGTATATTGAGAATATCAGGGGAATGTCAGACCATTATTTAACAATGCCTTGTATCTTATGCAAGGAAATCCTGGTCCCCATTTTGAACCGCCCAGGCTGTGATGCACGAATTAGCAACAAAAAAAACGAAAAAAATTAAGAAAGATGCGTCCACTTATGCCTGAACGCCCACGGCTCGAGATTCTGGAATGCGCGCATGGTCCGGAGCAGGGCGACGCTGCACTTGGTTCGGATCTCAGCGCCGAGCAACTTCGTGCGCATCGACGCCGGTATTCTGGACCTGCCGCAGGCTACAACGTCCCTCAGAACTTGAGCCTAGTTGATACGCTTCCGTTCCTCCCCCGTTACCGAAGTCGTTGCTGTCGAGACGAGTGCCGTCGAGTCCTCACTTTTGAAGCCAGCCGCTGTCGCGTTGTCCACTGTGGGTCGCTGAGCCAAAAACGACCGAGAGAATCAGGACGAATACGAGAAGCAGAGTCATTGTTGATGAAGAGAAAGAGCGGCAACGTATTCTAGTCACGAACAGTCCGCATACTGACTTTCACGGAGGCGACTTTCATTACGACAAAACACAAGACCAACAGCCAATATATACAAAATAGCTTTGTCACTTTCTCAGGACTGCCCTGACGGGACGCTTACATCTGGCAAAGGGTGGCTGAAAGTATAGGGGAATTCGTTCTTGCTGCGCTTTTAATGAAGTTTTCGAGCTGAATGCGCAAGGACCAGCGAATAAAGACAGAATGAAAACGTAAGAAATTGCTGTCTTCTACGAGTCACGAATACGCGGCCAAAATGCGCATGAGTTTTCTAGCCGCCAATGAGAAGCATAGTGGCACGTGCCCATCGCATTATGCACGAGTGCTACGAAGTTGGCTTCAGCAAATAGCTCAAGCGAGCCCTTTTCCTTTTTTTATTGAGGAAGCTGCTCGCTTTTTGCCTGATCGATGACGTCCTCGTTTTTATATTTCTTCTAGGACTCGCGTTCACTATCCTCTCTTGGCATAAGAAGTCGGCTAACCGTTTTCTGAGCTTCACAGAGCAACAATCTGCGCCATCTTTGCCTGCGGAAAAACAGTCCATATACCGGAACTGCTAAATTAGCATAAAAAAGTTGCAGTGAATGCAACTTGAAAAGGCTTACATTTTACTGCTCGAGTAACTCGTGTGAAACGCCAATAAGAAAAAGACTAACTGTGAAAGCTATACCACGTTGAAAATACAGGAATGTCGATTTGTGTCTGTGGTCTCGGAAACTGAACTAGAACATGAAGTAGACCGCCCAACAGCCACCTCCTTACTGCACCCCACCCGCCTTAGCTATGCAGAGGCGGCATCCACAACCCACATGCTCCCCTTCAGCCTTCAGAAGCTGCGCCTGCCAACAATCCCACTAACTCTACCCAAGAAACGAAAAACCGACAATGAAATCACATTATAAGCCGCAGTGGGAAAGTCAGCTGCGCTCAGAGGTGCCATCCACCAGCCACGTCTCTCCACCCCATAACTAGGTAGGGCGCTGCCCACCCACCTACCGCCACACCCGTCCCATCTCCCCATCCAGCCTACATCTTCCAGAACCACCACCCACTCACCTACACCTACTTCAACCCTTATGAAATTCTTTCGAATGTGTGCTGCTTGGGCTCAAAGCAAAAGCATTCATTTGATTAGAATCGCATAAGTAATCATCGAAAGTGAACCTCCATCGAAGAGTAGTCGCGTCAGATGTCTGAGCGTCCGGTATGTTTAGCGCAAAGCCCCACTTTATGGGTTCAAACCGAGCAAATAATCTTGTGGCGTCCGTGAACTTGAGGGTGCAAAATTGGTGTGGTTTAGCTCTTGTTAAACCTTGAGTGACGTGATAGGTACAGCTGGCCGAGTGTAACTCGCTCAGGCGAATTGGAAAGCCAGTCTTTCGCCGCTACGTTCTTGTTATTGTTTGTCTCACAAAGTGGCACATACCCACAAGGGGTATTGGCCATTAACCAGGCCGTGACTATTTGAATTGCAGATTGCTTGCGGCAAGCACGGGATGACCTAAAAAAATGGGCCACTCAGTTTCCGTCGGAGAGGTGGCTGCAGGTGGTTAAGGGGTCTAACAAACTTAATATTAGGTAAGAGAGTGAGTACGTTTCGCTGGGCGTTCCTTCATCCACGTCCCTGGACGTGGATTCCCTCTCATCCCCCTCTCTCTATCTCCACTCCCCCTCCACTCGGTTTCGCCGGCACGCCGCGCCGCCGGCAGCTGCTCCGCACCACGTGACCAGCCACGGCGCCACCAGTGGCCAAGGCGCCAGCACGCTGAAGGCTCGAAATGCTAGCGTAATGTAGCTATCGCTACAAAATAAATTAATATTGGCACGTGTAGGATTCGAACCCGCGGTGGCGCGATCATATAGGCTTCCATGGCCTCTGCACGAGAGCACAATGCTATCTCCGCAGTCGATCACGCCCCATGTCAAACTGCAGCGCACTCTCCCACTGTGCATTGCACGTCGTCGTCTTCATCTACTTCCATGTGCGGCGTGAACAGATCAGATCAGCTTGACCTCAATCAGAGCTTAACGCGAGTCTAATATCGTCTCCAGACATGCCGACGACCCAGCAAAGCAAACCATGAGCCAACCAGAGTAAACACATGCTTTCGCACGTCTACTTGTTTTGACTACGCTAAAACCCTACCACTTTTGGATGCCGAACGTTGGTATTTAATTCAGTCCTGGGTTGCTTCAATACATGGTAAAAAATTTTAACCAACACCCAACTCACCATACCTTACAACTGGTAAGTTAGAAAGACAAATTTGAACATTTTAGTCGACTTTTAAATTGATATTTGTAGCCGCGATTTAGCAGAGAAGATTTCAGGCAGTAGATTGCAAGCCTAAATGCCGCTCTCTCTTGCTATGATAGGTGTTAAGCTGAAAATCTCTAACAAGCTCACACACTGTGTATATCCAAAAAGGCTGCCTTAGTTTATAGGGCTATTCACTGACAGGATGTCGGTCACGCAGAGCGTAAACTGGTTATTGCTTATCTCACTCAGTCGCCTGGAGACATGCACCTCATCTGAGGGACTACCTATTCACCGTAGGCGTTCGAGTTTGCCTCTATGGGCAGCACCACAGGGTATAACACTCAAAACCCCAGAGAATGTCAGACGTCACGTCGTTTGTGCGGCAAACAGTGCTGGTAGAGTTTCAGGGAAAAAACCAGCCACTTCCCGTATGAATCATGGCGCTTTAATCTTGCTTGGAGATTCCTTCTGCTCAAAGAAAAATCTAAGCATCTTTAAGCTAAGTACATTGTGTTTGCGGTCCTCGAACGATGAACAAAACGCGAAATTTTGTTCGATGCCCATTGTCAAAGGCTCTTTCACAAAGGCTGACCGATGCATCGAGCAGAGCGCAAGCGCTTTACCCGTGATTTCCGTTAAAACGCCGTGCTTCACACTCAAGAAGCCTGCTTCTTTCCTTCGGCAAGCTTACTGAAGCTAACTAAATCTGACCAGAAAAGAAGGTTCTTCGTGATGCGTTTATGACTGTACAACAAGAATACGCTAATAGCAGTAAGCGAGAACTTCGCGATCTTGAATGGTTCCACGAAGAGATGAACAAGGTAGCGAAGCTGCGTGACGCAGCGGGCGGAAGAAACCTGTCAGCGCTGATGAAGCGCCGAAAGACTCATGTGTTGGGTCTTTATCAAAAGCAAAGAAACGCAGGAAATTTTCTCTTTTCTGGGTCAGCATTTCGGAGAGATCTGCATTTCAGCAGCCTTGGGACCATTTTGTGGAAACAGCCCTTTCTGCTTTGAAGCTTGAGGATTTCTTCCTTGTGAGGTGGCTTACAGAAGTATCAGAATACGCACTGACCTGCGACCTTGAACTTTGAGTTCCTTTTCGCTTCACGTCAGGAATCTGTACTTTTCCTTGCCGTATGTGTGATCATAGAAGCTGTCAGCGATGACGGAAGATGATCGCAAAAGTGATCTTCCAGAATACTGCAGAGATGAGGGTGGTGGTCGTGGGCTAGTGTCTGCTTTGATCGTTCCTTGCGAGTTCAGTTCTGCAATAAGTGTTGTGTACGGAAAGAAGACATCTGCATCGACTCGTGTTTGGTAACCATACTGGCTGACATCTGTCCCGCACGACATGATACAGGAAATTCCACAAGGACTTTTATGCACGAAGTGCCGGCCGTGAGAGCGCGTTGTGTGGTTTACTTCTTTCTGGTCGTGCGGTTTGTGCTGTATTTTGTATTCCGAAAGTAACTACTACCTTGCCTCTCCTATTCATGAAACCCCACAGTGCAACATTGTGCTGTTCCTCGCATGTGACGCAGCAACACGAGGCATTTTCACTTACATCAACACCACTTAGCTCGTAAGCGCTGTTTAGTTTCTCCGGCAGTTAAGCATAAATTAGAGGCATACACTGTTATTTGCAATCTTGGCAGCGGCATTACTCAATCAAGAATATCATAGTGCTGCTGAATATTTGTTAAGATCTAGCAAGATACGCACTCCTATCAGGTGTAAAATAACAGTTGGCCACATTAGCAAATGCAGAAGCAGAGCATGAAAATACTAACTCATTTTTGCAACCACTGTCCACAAGCTGTCATGTCATCTTGAATACGAATACTTGTGAGTGCAGCACTGTTCATGGCTTGATCCTGCCACACTAGTTCCTGCACATGGGTAAAAACATTTCCCGCTGAAAAAAAAAGGAGCAATTGTTTCGTGACGGCCGGAGGTCGTATTTTATTTTACTGTGCTCTAGGAAAGTAGTGTACCGTCCCAATCTAAACAAAACGCAATGATCGGTTATGCTTTGAATTGTGACATGAACAATCTCAAAATTATCTGCATTTAATGCGGTGCTATGAAATTCTTATCTAAACACTGCTGGCAAAGTTTGGTGTTTTGCCAAGCAATCTGCGCTAGCCACAAAACCGAGACGGATGTTTTCAGTTCCATGCAAGTGTCCGCGCATTTCATCCAACTGTTCAGTATGGTTCGTTCCATGTTTCTGCACCAAGCTTTACTCTCCCAAGTCCATCTACTTATGCAAGAAAAAAGTGGAAGTTTCAAGGCTAAATTGTATGCCTTCAGTCGAGCATTAAGGAAAAAACATTTCTTATTTCTTCACAGGCATGAGTGAGCACGGGTAAACAGCAATGTATTCATCAAGTGGAGTTCATTTGAGGGCAGACGGTTGCCAAAAAATAGTTTTCTTTGAAAATCTTGAGCTGTGTTTTCTTAGTTTCACTACTTTAAGCACCTTGTGACAGTATAATCATATATTACATCCTTAAAGCAAAAAAAAACACTAGAAATTATAGAGCACGTGCTAGAAAAGCACTGCATGAAGAAATAGATATAACAAATGAGCATAGCTGAGTTCCCATCTAAAACAGTCCAATGTTCTTTGCAGTGGTGTGCAAGAGAAGATCCATACGCGTCACTCCAGTGGGTTATTTCGGACACATCAGTAATCGTTCACATAAGCTTCTAATTGTTTCTGGGCATCACCAGGAGATAATTTATGAAAGGATGCCAGCCTAGACTCGAAACTGACTTTCATGATTTTTGGACAAAATTTACGCGCACCACATGGAGAGAATTTATGAAAGGATGCCAGCCTAGATTCAAGACTGACTGCCATGATGTTTGGACAAAATTTATGTGGATCACCTGGAGAGAATTTATGAAAGGATGCCAGCCTAGACTCAAAACTGACTGCCAAGATGTTTGGACAAAATTTATGTACAGATGAAAACACGTTGCGAAACTTTTGCCCTGCAAAATAGCTGACGAGTTTCCTGCGCATGTGATCTTTCTCGAACCGAATGGCTTTTTTTTAGCCAAGGACTGGACGCACTGCCGCACGATACTAAGGTGCAGTGCTAGCATCTCCTATGCCCAAAGAAAAGCGCACGTGACCGGCCCGCATCAGCCTTAGGCCGAACACGTAGCCTTTTCCGGAGTGTCACCGAGTCCGAGATTACGCGGATTGAGCGTCAGCATTAACAATGGCCAGCGTGAGAGGCGAGTCGACAGATAGGTCATGCGCTAGGAGAAAAAGCCTCGCGTTGCAGAAGCCTCAGGCAGCTTTCCGCCCATGCCGTAATCCCTGCGTGCAAGATGTCTCTTACTATGATTTTTGTGCCAACTGCTCCCGCTACTTTTTCTCCTTCTCACGATCGCAGAGTTATGCGAAAAATGTGACATGATTAATGACATTAAGAAATAGCTATAGAACGGTTCCCGGTGGTTTAAGAACTCGTCTAGAAAGCGATACATTTTAGTAATATATATTGTGTATTTGAAATCCTATAAAGGTCCATTTTGAGGTTTTTGACATTTTACTATAACATTTTCTCTTTTTCTAGTAAGTTTCTATTGAGAAGAATAATTAGAAAGAATTAAGAAAAAGTACACCTTCCTATCAACGACTGGAAATAGAGGATTTTCTTGTTTTAAACGCCTTTCCTATATTCTTACGTGATCCCAACTGCATCTGCCAGGAATAACGTCTAAGGATTTTCGATTTAGTAAGATTTCTGCTTAGTTGAAACCAATTTTTACGGCGCACTCAAGTAACACACTGTCAATATTATTTGAACAAGCTGGTTCTATTCGGCTCAAATTTTGCTAAAGGTGGCTGAATAGCCTCGTCACGAGGCGCATTCTTCGTGACGTACAGCGACAGACAAATGAGGCATTGAGAAAAAGTAGCGAAAGGAAACAGTCTACCCGCTATCGTCAGGCGCTAAAAACACAGCAGCCAGCAAGACATTGGGTCAATCCGGACCAAACAGCCAACGTTCCGTGGTGCTGGCGTCAGTACAAGCCACGCTCTCTTGCAATCGCTATAAGTTTCCGGGCGCCATCGCGCTCACTTGTGCGAACCTGACATTGCCGCCAATTGCGATCGTTGTTTTCGAAATTCTTGATTCGCAGATTTCGTTGTTGAAGATAAAAATACGAAGTAAAAATAGGACGGCGCTTATTTCACTGAACGTTTCGCACTGAAGTGCATTCCATTTGCTTTGCTTCTAGTGCAGCGCCGTTCCTTTGCTTTGTAGTCCCTGGTGCTTAAAAGCTGCTTTAGGGACACCAAAATGCCATCTTAGTACCAAAGACAGCAGTGAATCTGCGCCCTCTGTATTCAATGATAGCGTCGAGTTAGAGCACCCACCTCGCGTGTAAGAGAAACGTGATTCGAATCGCGTTGCCTCCACAATCACATCGGGTATAAAAAATGACCTGAACGGCGATGTAAACTAATAACTAGGCCTTGGGTGCGGCCTGAACATGGCGCACAGTGGCGACAAGCCACCTTATTCACAGCCCTAGATTTGCCAACTGTGCCGTGGTACTAACCAAATAGTAGCAATATCTTTACGTGACTAGCAGACATGGGGATTTATTGAGACAGGTATCGATCGAAGAAGGGCCGCGACGAAGCCTACGAGCGTCCGTCTGCCCTTCCTCCTCTTTAACCTCTACCGATCTGTCCAACCGTTCTTCTTCTTCTTCCGTCTACGCAGGCGCGTGACATTTCCCTCCGCACAGACGAAGCCCGTCGGGCGAGTACCTCTCGGAAGAAATCGCTTGAGGCCGGCTACATGCACCGACTGAGACTGGCGTGACAGTCGACCACTTTCAGTTAGGAGTGCTATAACGTAATTCAGGTCGCTTATGCACTCAAACACAACAAACGGTCCAGTGTAGTGTGACAACAGTTTCTGACAAAGACCACTCTTGCTTAGAGGTGTCAACAACCACGAAATCTCACCAGGAACATAAGAAACTTGTTGGTGCAGGGTGTCGTAGCGGTTCCGTTCTTAAGAACGCTCATGCGTAGATGAAATTTGAACGCGGGCAAGCTGGCGTGCTTCTTCAGCTCTCCAGAGTGTGGTAGCAAGAGACGGTTATCATGAATGAAAATTGGCAGTATGGTGTCGAGGCCACAGCGAGGCGAGCGAGCATAGAGCAGGTAGAAGGGGCTGTAGCCAGTTGTCTCATGTTGCGCTGTGTTGTATGCATGAGTAATAAACGAGAGTACGCCATCCCAGTCCTTATGATCTGCAGCGACGTACATAGCCAGCCTCCTTACTTTTGCAGCGCTTCTTTCATCGCCGCGATGCACCTCTGAAACTGCTCGGTGGCAGAGACCGCATCTTATTGTCCGGTGTTGTAAAAGCTCTGCTCTTCTAGTGCAGCACAATTCATTGAACCGCGTCCGCCTTTTAACCACCGAACAAAGGCCTTAACGACTGATTTAACCACACCTTTACGGACATGCTCTCTAGTAGATCGCTTTCTCGAATTGGGATATTGTCCTTCCTTATGCGACTTACGTTTGCAATACCGCTACGCATCCTACAACCGGCTTCTCTGCTTTTTTCTTTGCAGTCGTATGCCATCTGCTACATTAGATAGAATTCTCGCTTACCAACCTGATGTCGCCGAATGTTTCCAAGCCGCGCAGCACACAGAAGGCTGCCGCCAAATCACCGGTCACTCACGACTGACCTCCTGTATCCCCAGAAATCCTGCCACGACAAAGATCCCACCAGACCGCACATTTGGATGTCTTGTGTGGCTCTAGACCTAATCAGGCACTGCCGGACTGCGCTCGAAATTTCTTCCTAATTTTCGCGGCCCCTACCGCGTCCTCTACCGCACCTACTATATGAAGTACGTGGTCGAACCCCGCACGCCATCTCCCGATCGCCGCCGCCACGGACGCGAGACAGTTCATGTACACCGCCTAAGCCATACTAGGACCTCGCCATCTTACCGTCGTCGTAAGTTGCCTGCATAACTTGTCTCCCCCGGAGCGACTGTAACGAAGGAGACGAAAATTTGCGTCAAAAACGAAGGTTAACATTCGCTTCAGCAGCAATGCTATCACTGCGTACGTCTGGGCTCGGCGAAGTTTAGCTCAGAATTTTTCGCCGCTGCTCCCATCACCCCGGTTCCTTTCATTAAGCTCCCGTCATAACGCATTTATACAGTAAATGTACTTATGAAGCGGGGAAGCGTCTGCTTGTAGGAACCTCATAAGTAATACAGTTATGTTCCAGGGCGTGTGAATAATGTTCGGCTTAATCCTAGGGTGATTATTTTCTCCGCAAATGTCAAGGCCTTGCATCCGATTTTTAGAATTTCATTTCTCTTCAAGGAATGACTTAGCAACATTCACAGCGGGCATAAAAGCAAACTGCGACACAGCGTTGGCCGTGTGTCTAACTCTTAATAAAAGAATCTCAGTTCAATTGTTTCTCTTTAGCTCGCTAAAACGCCCTTTAGGAATGGCACCTCTCTCCTTGTATTTATTTATTAAAGTGACAAATGTTTGCATAGCCCGTCCTGTGTCACAGTCAGTATTTTTAGAGTTTGACGATAGCGTTATGTTTCTATCAGAAAACTACTCTTTATTGAAGAGCACATCCATAACCATAGTTCCTACCCTGTTGAAGAGAAAAGCGAAATATGAAGAACGGTTCTTCGATATTTATCCACCTTTGAGCTCGCGCTATAGGCGCCACCTACTTCGAACGCACTCTGCTGGTGATGCCTCTTTCACCGTGTATCAAATGGCCTTCATTTTTTTTTTATTTCGGCTATACTATTTGACGTTGCTGGTTTAGCACACAACGAGGTTCCATGCATTACTCTAGGTCTTGAATGTGATGCCCTCCTTGCCTTTTCAATTTTTTATTTCGTGCCTTATTATCAGCAATGCGGAATAAGCGGTTATTGTTGACTGAAAAAAAAAATATAGGACGCTAACACCATCCGTCACATAAGAAAGAAACGGAATGACGGAGTGGCTGCAGAAAAAAAGGTGCTAGGCCGCTAGGCCTAGTGGCACTGGCTGGGCGGTGTCCCGAACGGCTGGTAATGTTCAAACTTTAACCTGACCACCGCATGAGGCCGGCTCTGCGCTGCACTGCCCCCTGTCTTGAAGTGCATTTTTCCGCCTTCAGCTAAACATAGCAAACGCATAAAGATACTTAATCTGCGTTGTGAGCCTTCCGCGAAGTTGGGCCCCGGGGCACCCGGAGTGGAGATGCAGGACAGCTTGCACAGTGCCGCTATTTGATCTTATGGGCGTATCTAATGTTTCCGCTTACACTGGATCGAACTAGCAGCGGAGGGCTGCGGAAACGCCCTGCAATATTGCACTGCGATCTGGTGGCGCAACCAGATGTTCTATTCATTTGTTTCTTTTGACTTTTCCTACCTCTCTTCCGGGCACTCGATAGCCCCCTCTGAATACGTGACCCTTAGTCGAACCCGAAAACGCGCGCAGGTCCCGCAGCGCGGTCGGTATATAAGCCGGACGATCAGGGGGCCAGGCATCGACTATCGTGAACAAGCAGGAGCAGTCCAGACAGCAGCCGCAGCAGCCGGAGCCATGAACGCCCTGGTGAGTGCGCCCTAAACTATGGATCCAGGGGTTCTGCTGTGTTCGCCAGAAAGGCAGTGTTCGATTGTGTTTTTAGATGTATGTTACAAATTTCTTATTTCAAGACCTCGAATATTTGTATATAATTTTTATAGTACAAATTAGTATAGTAATAAAAATTTAAGGCAGAGGTAAAAATATGATAGTTGAGCAATACAAATTTGGGTACCCTTGTTGAAAGAACGTTTCTTTCGTTGTAGTGGTAAAGGGGCCTACAGTAGCACTGAAACAATTTCCTGCGCAGCGGAACGCGTAGAATGCACGGGGAACCTAAGGGTGCTCCGAGTTCATGGCGTATAGAGTGACGGCAACAAGGCTGAACAAAACCACGTGAAAATGATTAAAAACAACAAGCAGTGTGAGCAACAAAAATTCTCAGAGAATGAATTTATAGGCTTCCACCTATGCATAACTCTCAATTGATTCAAGCCGCTCCACTCTCTGAAGACGCTGTAGTTGTGCGTTGCGTACATAGCGCAATAAGCATTGTCAAAGTATATAGCCGTTTGTTTTATTTACATGTATTTGTTTCCTACATTCTTACCAATTACTATTACAGAGGAAGAAAAGTCGGAAATATAGTATGTTATAGTCTGTTATTATAGAGGTGGCAATGAGAGCAAGCGACCTTATAGCCGGTCTCGTAGTAGGCCTTAAAAGTGAAGGGTTAAGGCTTCCTAATTGGTTAATGAGGGTAACTTCACGAAGAGCAGTGATGTCGACGAAAAAGCGCTTTTAAAAGGAAAGCAGAAAAATGTGTATACGCTTAAGCATAGATAAAAGGCAGATTTAAAACGCTGGGTTTATTTAGGAAGTTGCGACAAAATAACCGCGCCATTCCAAAAACAATTGTTTGAACTCATATTTTCTAGCGCTTAGTGAACACAAGGGACAAGAACACGTCCTGTGTATTTGTGTTCTTGTCCCTTGTGTTCACTAAGCGCTAGAAAATATGAGTTAAAACAATATCCAACTAGCCCAAGTTTCTGCTTTTCCAAAAACAATGCTTCAACATGAAATATAAAGCAGCGCCCAATAAAGGTTGGGCACTTGTTTTATTTCTCTTGAAAGGGTACTGGAAAATTGTGCTGAGTGGTGATTATGCTTTTTTTTAGTATAAGAGAAAGGTCTAATTCAGCTTTTGACTTAGTCATGAAGGTGTTCTTCGCTTTGTTGTTAACGACTTAGTCATGAAGGTGTTTTTCGCTTTGTTGATACCCTAATCTTGGCAACGGAAAATGAATTCATTCTTAACTGTAGTTTACGTCGACATCAGGTAGGTATACTTGTTGGCAATTGAATGCAGATACTGTTATATTCATCAGTCAGAAGAACAGTTGGACTTCTTTAAATAACAGCTCGGTAATAACAGGGACAAAGAAGGTGTACGACGATACTTGGACTTCAAGAGCTTTTTCTGTTAAAGCTGTTTATCAGTGTGTTTTCTACGATTACCAAGTTGTTTTCCTCATTCCAGTATCTTTAAAGTTCCCGTTTACCTCACCCCAAAAATTTTGAGAGAAAACATAGAAGGGATTTCTACCTAACGCAGAGCATTGCCGTCGTTCTCTGTGCCGCCGTAACCACTGCACTGGCTGGCGGTTACGGGCTCGGCTACGGTGGACTCGGCTACGGTGGACCCGGCTACGGTGGATATGGGCTCGGATATGGCGGACTCGGCTATGGTGGCTACGGGCTAGGCTACGGTCTCGGCGGCGTTGGTGTGGGTAGCAGCGTGGCTCTTCTGAGTGGAGGCCCTGCCTTCGCTAAGGCTGTGGCTGGACCAGCCTTCCTGGTGAGAACGGTGCACCACGTCAACAAGGTCAGCGGTGGAGGTGCCCTGCTGGCTCACTCCGGCCTCGGCGGAGGATATGGACTTGGCTATGGCGGTGGATTGGGATATGGCGGATATGGTTACGGTGGCTACGGCTACAAGGGCTAGCTATGATGCAGATTTGCAACTCTCTCCTTGCCTACTACTACAAAAGGAATCCTCTGGTTGACGTTGGAACTGAAACAGTTGGTTCTAGCTTCATCAGTGCGGAATCAGAGAGGGCGAGCAAAGGCGGGATAACAATCGCCGAGTGATGATTGCAGACTCACCGTAATGCATGCAGGAGTGAAGAAGTCATTACAGCGGCTTTCACATTTGTGGTGGCTGAGACTAAAACTACTTGGGTAACAGATTGGTATATTCAGTCATAAAATTCCCGACTGGTGCTTTTCGTGACCAAGAAGAGTTTTCTGAAAACAGTAATGGCAAAGATCTTTATCAGCAGAGAATCTATTAACATATTGTTCTCATTTGTGCGCTTTAGTCATTCATTCCATTACATCGCGCAAAGTGTTTTCGTAAGAAACAGGCAGTTGGGAGTACTTCCATCAGCTTCATGCATTAAAACGTTTGCCACGTGCTGGTGCCGTTGTACATTGACTTCATACCTCAGGACAAAATAAAAATTGTTATGCTCCAAAATATTCCTTTGCCTGAATAATACAAATGACTCAAGGCACGATTTTGTGTGGCCTGCTTTTGAGTACTGCAAAGAGCATAATATATGAAAGAACAGCCGCCGAAACGTTTATCAGTTTTCGGCGCATTACTTCGGGAAAGGTAGCACGCTGAATTGATAACATAGAAAAAGAAAATATAAAAAGATAAGAGACGAACGGCCTTGGTGTACTGCAAACCACAAATGAGCAGCACATACTGGCACTGCCAGAAACTGAAAACACATTACATATTCTATGGTCGCATTTATGGAATGTTTTGAGTACCTTTTCGTGTAAACAAGTAGAGCGCGTACGCATAGTGCTGATGACATCATCTGAATGACAGTTTTGCATGCCAGGTCGTTCACATGATCAAAAATGCAGCGCGCCCACTCTACTCTCTGCGCCGTCGTCTTCGCAGGGCCTACTTAAGTGCAGTTGAAGCCAGCAGTGGGAAGCAACAAAGCCAACGGATGACGAGTAAAGGACTAGATTTATTGTGTGATATAAAAATAGCGCCAAAGACTATTTTATGGCAAGCTGGAACACCAGACACAATGCTTCATTGTTCGACGAAATTCTTATCGGTACTTTGAATACACTCAAGGAAAACGCAGAAAATGCATCTGTAAGATGTGTGCGAAATTCGAAGCTCAAAAACTCTTCGTGTCTGCTGTTCTGCAAAAGCCTGTTATTAGCCTTGAATACTCATGTTCATACCCGCATTCATACTCCGCGGTCATAAGTGTATGTTCTAGCGTCGGCAATGTGCATTCGTTTTTTCTGGGCCAATGTGCAATGCCCGAAAAGATGCCAGGTGTCCCATGTAACATTACGCCAGGTTTGAAAATATCCCAAGCCATGATAGCTGAGCGTAACTTTAACCACGTTGCTGACCAGCAAATAGAGTAAGTAAGAGCGTTTTTAATTTTTGTTCACCACAGCTATGAAATTCCTGATTGGGCCAAGCACTGGCCTGCAGTATTCTGAAATAAATAAATAAACAATTCGGAACAAAAAGTTTAAATTTTATCTATTCGCTTTCGAGTGAAGACTCTAATGCCAAATTGTAAAGCGCCAAAAGACTTGTAATGCTCTGGCTTTTTATTCTGATGTACACTTCAGATTAGTTTGGTTATTAGAAATCCCAAGAAGTAAGATAGAAAAAACACGTGGCAGTCCGCTTGCCCACTGAAAAAGCAAAGCACTCAAACGTTCGACTCGAGAACGTAGCGGCGCTCGATGGTCCTGCGAGTGTGGCAGGCTAAAACAATGACCTGCGCTCTGGCGAAAATATTGGAAGTAACACGGTGACATGCTGCCACGTTCAATGCTGCGGAAGGGAAGTGTGTGGTGGTGCGCAGTAGAGCTATGGAGGCTGGACCACTTTAGAGCCTTCCTTGCGTCGGTGGTGCGTTTCGTCTGTCGGGCCACAGAGAAATTGACTTCAGGAGCAAAGCACGCCGTCGAGTCACACAAAGGACAGATTCGAAATACCAGACTCGAAGCTCCAGTAGGCGACTAGGAACGCTGCTTAGTGTTTCGGCCACTGTACTGCTACCGCGAACACCACATCAGTAGTTTTCCGCCGGGAACACGACTAGGGGCTGGATACTTGCGTAGTTGGATTTCTCAACCACTTGAGAATCTAGCCCCGTCGCTGGTATTACTCTCAATTTCGCAACTAGCGCTAAAGTCATTGTGTTGGCCTTGACATAGAGCACCACTGACAGTGCTAATGTTCATATATCACATATCAAATGTCAAACTGATCAAATAAAGATGTTTCTTGGGCGCTCTACAATTCGACACAGACAATTCGCGCACAAAACTAAACAGTGTAGAGTTAGTTTTTGTACTTATTTACCCAATTCCTCAGAATAAAAAAGATACTGAGATTTACTATATGCAGAGGTCTACAACAAGGTGGAAATTGTGTTCAACCTCTGCGCCTCACTTTATTTCGATTTGTTCTCTAAATTTAACAGGACCCCTCGTACACGCGACAGCGAACACACGAGCTAATGTTGAACTCGGCCACTTCGCTTTCTTCATACGTTAAGCCAAGGCACTGAAGAGAATACTGCTGTTGCAATAGGGTTGATGTACTCTCTCCAACGGCTGTTTACTCGCTTATAGCAGCAGTTCAAGAAAATAAACCTTTGCATTTCACCAACGGACCAAGCTCACGACCAAGGAGAGTCTGTCTACTCGGCACTTATGTTCTTGTGGCCTGCATCTCAAAAAAATTCCTTCCATCACTAATTCCGCCGATTGTGAATAACGACGCCTACTTTTGAGGGGGAGGAAGAAAGTGATGCGCATTTGCTAACGGCACTCAAATAGCGCCGTTCAGAAGCGGCAGGCACGTCCGTACGTCTTGTTTCGAAGAATACTTTTCACATTTTCTGGAAGAAACTATGGGCATACCGCTGGGTTAAATTACGTTTTCATTTTATGTCTTTCTTAGGACTCCTTCACGTATCCATGCAACCCTTTTCAAAGAAAATTTGAAAGAGAAAGCTTTTTTCAAGCTACCGTTGTATGGGATCCTACAAAAGCTTCGTCTAAATGTCAGTGCTTAATAACACTCTGCCCAGAGATGAAACGACCTACTTCTTACTAAAGCACAATTCTGGAATGAATGGGCAACTCGAGCGCATGTGAAACTTCAGTGGCGAATTTCATGAGAGATTTTTAAAATAGACGAACGGCACTGCTTACCCTTGTATAGAGGAGGAAGAACGTGAATTCACAATGAGGAAGCAACGAAGACTATAGAAGAGACGGAGGTAAGTTCTCCGCACCATAAAACTGATTGTTCTTCTGATTTCCGCTGCATTTAATGAGTTTTGAAAGCTCTCAGCGCGGAGCTCTCAATCACTGCGCAGCTGAGTACAATTTATAAATAGCATGTGTTATCTCTTGAATTCCAGCGTTGATAGGTCATTAAAGTCATCCCCACCTAGTGTTCGTCTATTGGCATACAATTCCCTCAAGTGTCCGTTACTAGAATATATTGTAATCATCTGGGACCCTTTCAGGGTAAGAAGCATTCAAAAATTAGAGGGAATACAGCATAAAGTACTTAGATTTATTTTTAACTCATATGGCCGTGCATCTGTAAGTGAGCTCGTGAGGCGAAGTGGGTTACCCCAGTTGTTGAGCGTAATCGTGTTTGTCGATTAAAGTTTTTCTTCCAGCTCATAAAAGGTCATTATAAAGTTAATACTTCTAATTACTTTGCTTACTCCTCAGGTTATAACACGAGACAAAGGCATGCACTAACAATAACCCCTTTGAACGCACGAAATAACTGCTTTAAATATTCTTTTTTTTCCGAGGACAATTACTGAATGAAATAAACTTAATAGCGAGATTAATAACAATAATTCTTTATTGATGTTTGAAAAGTGTCTGTAAAAGTTATGAATATGAGTGTTTATATGCTTGTATTTTTTTCCCCGCCCTGCTATGATTTGTACTAGATCGCAGTATCTATATATAAATAAATAAATATGTGCGCCCAGGATGATGCCCACCTTGGAAAGTACCCGTAGCTTTGGTACCTGTAGTCTGTTTAGCGATTAAGGCGGAAAAGGTGGTTCTCAAGGAACGCTAGCTGCGTCAATACCCCATAAGTGGCTAGGTGTGAGAATGCGAAGCAAAGGTGCGGGATAAACTACACACAACACATATATCCGCAAATAAAGTAATTTAAGGTCACTGATGTACTTACGTGAGTAAATGGAAGGCTAAAGAAGGATTAAGATTGATTAAAAATAATAACACGAAGCAAAAGAAATCCTCAGTTCAGCCAGCTGAAAATGCCCATACATTTCCACTAGACTTCGAAAGATGCACAACAACAAGCACAACCTCCAACTCAACCTCCAACACATATCCAACTCCTGCTTATAATAGATAGATAGATAGATAGATAGATAGATAGATAGATAGATAGATAGATAGATAGATAGATAGATAGATAGATAGATAGATAGATAGATAGATAGATAGATAGATAGATAGATAGATAGATAGATAGATAGATAGATAGATAGATAGATAGATAGATAGATAGATAGATAGATAGATAGATAGATAGATAGATAGATAGATAGATAGATAGATAGATAGATAGATAGATAGATAGATAGATAGATAGATAGATAGATAGATAGATAGATAGATAGATAGATAGATAGATAGATAGATAGATAGATAGATAGATAGATAGATAGATAGATAGATAGATAGATAGATAGATAGATAGATAGATAGATAGATAGATAGATAGATAGATAGATAGATAGATAGATAGATAGATAGATAGATAGATAGATAGATAGATAGATAGATAGATAGATAGATAGATAGATAGATAGATAGATAGATAGATAGATAGATAGATAGATAGATAGATAGATAGATAGATAGATAGATAGATAGATAGATAGATAGATAGATAGATAGATAGATAGATAGATAGATAGATAGATAGATAGATAGATAGATAGATAGATAGATAGATAGATAGATAGATAGATAGATAGATAGATAGATAGATAGATAGATAGATAGATAGATAGATAGATAGATAGATAGATAGATAGATAGATAGATAGATAGATAGATAGATAGATAGATAGATAGATAGATAGATAGATAGATAGATAGATAGATAGATAGATAGATAGATAGATAGATAGATAGATAGATAGATAGATAGATATGTTTATTTGAGTGTGCCTCAACAGCCAAGTGGCCTAAACGAGCGCACACTAGGTCAGATACATCAAAAACATCACTTCAAAAGATTTAAAAGCAGGCACGAAAACAACAATTAGGCAAATATGTCCATGTCATTAAACGTTTTGTTATATAAGATTTGTAAACGAGTCATTGGACAGATGGCGTGCAAATCGGGATAAAATGTGTCGAAACATTTTGCAGCTTTTGCATGCGGCACACGAAAATTCAGCGACATCAGTAAGGTCCCACAGTTAATGTAACCGCGCACGACGTTTTGCAGAAACTGCATGTCACGTATGCGTCGCCTGTCGCCAAGGGTAGACATATTGAGGTCTGCCAAGAGAGAATCATAGTCGTAGAAACGACGGTGACCAATATATCTATCATAATAGATGCGTATGAACTTACGCTGGACATTTTCAATTTTCGTGCAATAGGCGACAGATACGCTAAGGTAGCTGCAACGTATCTCTCCTCGCATGTGAAGAACTCGCACGTTCCAGCGCAATACAGAAGCTCTCGTTTCCACACACACGGGCTTCAGTAAACGATTTTTGAGCTCAAGGATAACTATGACTAGAATGGTTCCATAAAACACGCTACAATGATTTAGATGCTGACTGTCGCTTCTTGCCTCTCTTTTAGTTAGATATATCCTGGAAATGGTTCTTTAATAACTTAAATATCACGCCTTTGTCCACTACACTCTCCTTCGGTAGCGAAGCATGTGGTATATGTTGGCTGGTTTTTTATTAGTAAGAGTGCATAAGCCATCATATCCATCTAGATACCCTTAATGCGTCCGGTAAACGCTGTGTCAAAAAATCCTGTCGGCCATAAAGTGTTGCGCCCGACTTTTGAGCAATGAAACGGTTTGAGTCTTCGCTTGCGCGCACTTTTTTCTAAGGCCCGCTTCGGGGATCACATCGCTTGGGAAGTTTTTTAAAAAACTATGATCGGTTTAATTTTTAATTGTTCCTTAGTGAAGAATGCTTTCCACGTAGCGCTCCGGCAGCGAATATCTGAGGCAAAAACAAACTTGTAGTGAGCCAAGTTTGTTCTAGCGGATGTCTGATCATCCGACTAACGGCACGAGCCATGCCCAACTGCACTTGTGGGAGCGAACTTTGGCCCACTGCATTGCGCGGGGCGATAATTTTCGCCTATAGATAATCAATAAACGTACATATAAATAATTTTTAGTCCAACCCACTCAGGTTGTTTTTTTAAATAGCCGTGTGAAGAATTTAAAAATGAGATCATGACCTGGTAATGTGACGGTAAGCATGCTTGGTGACTGAGGAGATTTGATGCTTGTTTAATTTTTGGAACGCCACACATTTGTCAGCGCAATGGGTTAATTGCTAACAACTGATAGCACTAAAAAGTTTTTAGGCTCAGAAGCAAAACTGTTCCTGTAACTCTTGCAGATATATATTCCGAACTGTCGCCCATAGAACGCCATATAACTCCATAAAAGCTGCCCTCTTACTCTTCGTTTAAAGCTTTTTTTATTTTCATTTTTCCTGCTATTTTTCAAGTATGCCCGGATAACATAGAAAGCATGCCCTTGTACGCTGTGCGTGACCGTGTAACAAAGTATAGGCTCCTAAAACATGCGCTGTATTGGCTGTTATCGAGCTGAGCTTATTCCTTGGTCGTTCTGCAGATGCGTTCTTCAGCATTAACGCATAACTGTCTCGCAAAGTTCGGATGCAAAATTACGGAGAGCACGTTAAAAAAAATTCGATGCGCAATGGCCATAAGTTGCCTATGATGCCGCGCCTTCGCTTTGAGGGTGAAGGTCATCCTTTGAAATACCCCGTACTACCATTTCCACGTAGAGGAGCCAATCTGGGTCGGTAATCGCATACTGCGTGCGCTGAGTGCGATATGGTCTCTGTGCGGTCGTATTGCGAGTGTAGTGATGTCACTGAATCATAAAGAGGGGGCAGGTTTTTTGTTTTGATTATTGCAGCAACATGGGGGCTGCTAGCAATGAGTGAAGACAGAGGTTATTTCTTTCCCCCCGCGTAAGCGCGTGGAAGCAAACGAAAGTCCATGTCACGGCATACCGCTTCAAGCCGAAAAACAACTATAAGGAGAGTGAGGTAAGGCATGCGAATCACTCGATTTTCTCTACAATTTTCGTCGAGGGTGTAGGTGTAATCCAGAACTCTAATGCTATGTTCTAGTAATCATTAAAAGTAGCAGTGCTTAACAGGGGCTTATAGAGCGTTACTTTTCCGCGAGCAATGGTTAGTTAGCATTGGGGTTTACTTGGTGTGAAAGCTAATTTCTACCAGTATTTTTTTTTTCAAGGCGCGTTTGTGCCTACCTGGGCTAATTTGCGTAGATATACTTCATGCGAAATCATTTCAGCTTGTGAAACATTTACTGTTTTGCAACGGTGCGATTATTTGCTTTATTGAGAGCTCCTGTGCGCTAGCAATGATTCTGGTTTCGCACTTGCCGTTAAAAAGAGCAGGCCTCGTAAGTCTTCCCTCATATTTTATATTACGTATAAACACATGTATTTCTTCTTTAAAACGCTGTATTTTATTTTAAGTCATCTTCATTGCTACCACGCCCACGTCAAAGCCCATCGCAGAGTGAGCCGGCGCCTTGTGATGTCAAGAGCTGCGCCGATGCTGAAGGGATTCCAGAAACTCTAACACAACTCTTCACTTTGTTACATGAGCAGGCAATGGAGTGAGCGTTTTCAAAATATTTAGAACAAACTCATACTGCGTTCCTCTTCTGAAACCACGGGCTTCTTAATTGCCGAGTCACACACGGTTCAAGGGGGCTAAGCTCTGCCGAAGAACCTCAATAAAGCATCGAGAAATGACTTCTAGGGCACTGCCTCTCATCATAAGCCAAATTTTTCTTACCGGTGCTCACCTACGGAGCAAAAGAGTGGAGGCTAACGGAGACGGTTTAACGTAATTTAAGGACAACGCAGCGAGACATGGAAAGAAAAATGATAGGTGTAACGTTAAGAGAACGCAAGCGGGGAGAGTGGGTGAGGGAACAAACGCAGTTAATGACATCCTAGTCGAAATCACGAGGAAGAAATGGGCTTGAAAGGGCATGTAATGAGAAGGAATGATAACCACCGGTCATTAACGGTAACGGAGTAGATTCCAAAAGAAGGCAAGCGTAGCAGGGGGCGGCACAAGGTTAGGTTGGGAGATTAAGAAGTTCGCAGCCATAGGGTGGACGCAGTTGGCCAAGGACGGGGTTAATTGGAGAGACATGCGAGAAGCCTTTGCCCTGCAGTGGGTGCAGTCAGGCTGCTGCTGCTGCTGCTGCTGCTGCTGCTGCTGCTGCTGCTGCTGCTGCTGCTGCTGCTGCTGCTGCTGCTGCTGCTGCTGCTGCTGCTGCTGCTGCTGCTGCTGCTGCTGCTGCTGCTGCTGCTGCTGCTGCTGCTGCTGCTGCTGCTGCTGCTGCTGCTGCTGCTGCTGCTGCTGCTGCTGCTGCTGCTGCTGCTGCTGCTGCTGCTGCTGCTGCTGCTGCTGCTGCTGCTGCTGCTGCTGCTGCTGCTGCTGCTGCTGCTGCTGCTGCTGCTGCTGCTGCTGCTGCTGCTGCTGCTGCTGCTGCTGCTGCTGCTGCTGCTGCTGCTGCTGCTGCTGCTGCTGCTGCTGCTGCTGCTGCTGCTGCTGCTGCTGCTGCTGCTGCTGCTGCTGCTGCTGCTGCTGCTGCTGCTGCTGCTGCTGCTGCTGCTGCTGCTGCTGCTGCTGCTGCTGCTGCTGCTGCTGCTGCTGCTGCTGCTGCTGCTGCTGCTGCTGCTGCTGCTGCTGCTGCTGCTGCTGCTGCTGCTGCTGCTGCTGCTGCTGCTGCTGCTGCTGCTGCTGCTGCTGCTGCTGCTGCTGCTGCTGCTGCTGCTGCTGCTGCTGCTGCTGCTGCTGCTGCTGCTGCTGCTGCTGCTGCTGCTGCTGCTGCTGCTGCTGCTGCTGCTGCTGCTGCTGCTGCTGCTGCTGCTGCTGCTGCTGCTGCTGCTGCTGCTGCTGCTGCTGCTGCTGCTGCTGCTGCTGCTGCTGCTGCTGCTGCTGCTGCTGCTGCTGCTGCTGCTGCTGCTGCTGCTGCTGCTGCTGCTGCTGCTGCTGCTGCTGCTGCTGCTGCTGCTGCTGCTGCTGCTGCTGCTGCTGCTGCTGCTGCTGCTGCTGCTGCTGCTGCTGCTGCTGCTGCTGCTGCTGCTGCTGCTGCTGCTGCTGCTGCTGCTGCTGCTGCTGCTGCTGCTGCTGCTGCTGCTGCTGCTGCTGCTGCTGCTGCTGCTGCTGCTGCTGCTGCTGCTGCTGCTGCTGCTGCTGCTGCTGCTGCTGCTGCTGCTGCTGCTGCTGCTGCTGCTGCTGCTGCTGCTGCTGCTGCTGCTGCTGCTGCTGCTGCTGCTGCTGCTGCTGCTGCTGCTGCTGCTGCTGCTGCTGCTGCTGCTGCTGCTGCTGCTGCTGCTGCTGCTGCTGCTGCTGCTGCTGCTGCTGCTGCTGCTGCTGCTGCTGCTGCTGCTGCTGCTGCTGCTGCTGCTGCTGCTGCTGCTGCTGCTGCTGCTGCTGCTGCTGCTGCTGCTGCTGCTGCTGCTGCTGCTGCTGCTGCTGCTGCTGCTGCTGCTGCTGCTGCTGCTGCTGCTGCTGCTGCTGCTGCTGCTGCTGCTGCTGCTGCTGCTGCTGCTGCTGCTGCTGCTGCTGCTGCTGCTGCTGCTGCTGCTGCTGCTGCTGCTGCTGCTGCTGCTGCTGCTGCTGCTGCTGCTGCTGCTGCTGCTGCTGCTGCTGCTGCTGCTGCTGCTGCTGCTGCTGCTGCTGCTGCTGCTGCTGCTGCTGCTGCTGCTGCTGCTGCTGCTGCTGCTGCTGCTGCTGCTGCTGCTGCTGCTGCTGCTGCTGCTGCTGCTGCTGCTGCTGCTGCTGCTGCTGCTGCTGCTGCTGCTGCTGCTGCTGCTGCTGCTGCTGCTGCTGCTGCTGCTGCTGCTGCTGCTGCTGCTGCTGCTGCTGCTGCTGCTGCTGCTGCTGCTGCTGCTGCTGCTGCTGCTGCTGCTGCTGCTGCTGCTGCTGCTGCTGCTGCTGCTGCTGCTGCTGCTGCTGCTGCTGCTGCTGCTGCTGCTGCTGCTGCTGCTGCTGCTGCTGCTGCTGCTGCTGCTGCTGCTGCTGCTGCTGCTGCTGCTGCTGCTGCTGCTGCTGCTGCTGCTGCTGCTGCTGCTGCTGCTGCTGCTGCTGCTGCTGCTGCTGCTGCTGCTGCTGCTGCTGCTGCTGCTGCTGCTGCTGCTGCTGCTGCTGCTGCTGCTGCTGCTGCTGCTGCTGCTGCTGCTGCTGCTGCTGCTGCTGCTGCTGCTGCTGCTGCTGCTGCTGCTGCTGCTGCTGCTGCTGCTGCTGCTGCTGCTGCTGCTGCTGCTGCTGCTGCTGCTGCTGCTGCTGCTGCTGCTGCTGCTGCTGCTGCTGCTGCTGCTGCTGCTGCTGCTGCTGCTGCTGCTGCTGCTGCTGCTGCTGCTGCTGCTGCTGCTGCTGCTGCTGCTGCTGCTGCTGCTGCTGCTGCTGCTGCTGCTGCTGCTGCTGCTGCTGCTGCTGCTGCTGCTGCTGCTGCTGCTGCTGCTGCTGCTGCTGCTGCTGCTGCTGCTGCTGCTGCTGCTGCTGCTGCTGCTGCTGCTGCTGCTGCTGCTGCTGCTGCTGCTGCTGCTGCTGCTGCTGCTGCTGCTGCTGCTGCTGCTGCTGCTGCTGCTGCTGCTGCTGCTGCTGCTGCTGCTGCTGCTGCTGCTGCTGCTGCTGCTGCTGCTGCTGCTGCTGCTGCTGCTGCTGCTGCTGCTGCTGCTGCTGCTGCTGCTGCTGCTGCTGCTGCTGCTGCTGCTGCTGCTGCTGCTGCTGCTGCTGCTGCTGCTGCTGCTGCTGCTGCTGCTGCTGCTGCTGCTGCTGCTGCTGCTGCTGCTGCTGCTGCTGCTGCTGCTGCTGCTGCTGCTGCTGCTGCTGCTGCTGCTGCTGCTGCTGCTGCTGCTGCTGCTGCTGCTGCTGCTGCTGCTGCTGCTGCTGCTGCTGCTGCTGCTGCTGCTGCTGCTGCTGCTGCTGCTGCTGCTGCTGCTGCTGCTGCTGCTGCTGCTGCTGCTGCTGCTGCTGCTGCTGCTGCTGCTGCTGCTGCTGCTGCTGCTGCTGCTGCTGCTGCTGCTGCTGCTGCTGCTGCTGCTGCTGCTGCTGCTGCTGCTGCTGCTGCTGCTGCTGCTGCTGCTGCTGCTGCTGCTGCTGCTGCTGCTGCTGCTGCTGCTGCTGCTGCTGCTGCTGCTGCTGCTGCTGCTGCTGCTGCTGCTGCTGCTGCTGCTGCTGCTGCTGCTGCTGCTGCTGCTGCTGCTGCTGCTGCTGCTGCTGCTGCTGCTGCTGCTGCTGCTGCTGCTGCTGCTGCTGCTGCTGCTGCTGCTGCTGCTGCTGCTGCTGCTGCTGCTGCTGCTGCTGCTGCTGCTGCTGCTGCTGCTGCTGCTGCTGCTGCTGCTGCTGCTGCTGCTGCTGCTGCTGCTGCTGCTGCTGCTGCTGCTGCTGCTGCTGCTGCTGCTGCTGCTGCTGCTGCTGCTGCTGCTGCTGCTGCTGCTGCTGCTGCTGCTGCTGCTGCTGCTGCTGCTGCTGCTGCTGCTGCTGCTGCTGCTGCTGCTGCTGCTGCTGCTGCTGCTGCTGCTGCTGCTGCTGCTGCTGCTGCTGCTGCTGCTGCTGCTGCTGCTGCTGCTGCTGCTGCTGCTGCTGCTGCTGCTGCTGCTGCTGCTGCTGCTGCTGCTGCTGCTGCTGCTGCTGCTGCTGCTGCTGCTGCTGCTGCTGCTGCTGCTGCTGCTGCTGCTGCTGCTGCTGCTGCTGCTGCTGCTGCTGCTGCTGCTGCTGCTGCTGCTGCTGCTGCTGCTGCTGCTGCTGCTGCTGCTGCTGCTGCTGCTGCTGCTGCTGCTGCTGCTGCTGCTGCTGCTGCTGCTGCTGCTGCTGCTGCTGCTGCTGCTGCTGCTGCTGCTGCTGCTGCTGCTGCTGCTGCTGCTGCTGCTGCTGCTGCTGCTGCTGCTGCTGCTGCTGCTGCTGCTGCTGCTGCTGCTGCTGCTGCTGCTGCTGCTGCTGCTGCTGCTGCTGCTGCTGCTGCTGCTGCTGCTGCTGCTGCTGCTGCTGCTGCTGCTGCTGCTGCTGCTGCTGCTGCTGCTGCTGCTGCTGCTGCTGCTGCTGCTGCTGCTGCTGCTGCTGCTGCTGCTGCTGCTGCTGCTGCTGCTGCTGCTGCTGCTGCTGCTGCTGCTGCTGCTGCTGCTGCTGCTGCTGCTGCTGCTGCTGCTGCTGCTGCTGCTGCTGCTGCTGCTGCTGCTGCTGCTGCTGCTGCTGCTGCTGCTGCTGCTGCTGCTGCTGCTGCTGCTGCTGCTGCTGCTGCTGCTGCTGCTGCTGCTGCTGCTGCTGCTGCTGCTGCTGCTGCTGCTGCTGCTGCTGCTGCTGCTGCTGCTGCTGCTGCTGCTGCTGCTGCTGCTGCTGCTGCTGCTGCTGCTGCTGCTGCTGCTGCTGCTGCTGCTGCTGCTGCTGCTGCTGCTGCTGCTGCTGCTGCTGCTGCTGCTGCTGCTGCTGCTGCTGCTGCTGCTGCTGCTGCTGCTGCTGCTGCTGCTGCTGCTGCTGCTGCTGCTGCTGCTGCTGCTGCTGCTGCTGCTGCTGCTGCTGCTGCTGCTGCTGCTGCTGCTGCTGCTGCTGCTGCTGCTGCTGCTGCTGCTGCTGCTGCTGCTGCTGCTGCTGCTGCTGCTGCTGCTGCTGCTGCTGCTGCTGCTGCTGCTGCTGCTGCTGCTGCTGCTGCTGCTGCTGATGATGATGATGATGATGATGATGATGATGATGATGATGATGATGATGATGATGATGATGATGATGATAAAATCGATTCCTCTTTCATTTGTCTTTTTTCATTTTCTACATCTTTCCAGAGTCTGTTTTTTTTTCTTTTTACGTTGAATACACTCAATTCTTACCCTGCCGTTTAACGCTGTTTATTTCCTCGTCGTGCTTTCATGCATAGTTAATAGTCAGTTCTTGCAGTCATTTTCTGCCGCTTCACTAATTCAGCGCTTTTTCTGTGCACGTATTTAAATACCTAAACTTCCCACCCATTGCCAACCGATTGGCTCAGGCGTTCTGCATATAATTTCTTGTTGTGAACTTGCTTTCCGAGCTTAGAACGATGCCCAGCCCATGTCCCTCTGCAATGATAATTGGTGCCTTTGGTGTAGGTATTTAATACTAATCTAATTATGATGATAGTGAATTTTATTGGTGCATCGGCAGCTTTTCAATCAGTCAATCAATGGTAATTTATTTTCAACATATAGTTGGCAGTCAAACAGCGGGAAAGCTGTTAAGAAACAGCTTGAGAGTGCCTGGGTCCGTACAAGGCAACAACCTGCACAACACTACAGTGAAAAAACAGTTCATACAGAAAAAAACTGGTGTAAGGATTGAAGCAGATTGAACGAAAGCTTACAAAATAGCACGGATAGAAGTAATTGAGAGATATAAGTTCATTACTGTATCATTTGTCTTGAAAACTACAAGCATAAAGTTATTAATAAAGACACAAATAGTTCACATTTGCAACATATTGACACAAATATTTCGCTTACTTGTTTCCGGGTCACATTGATCAAGTCCATACTTCGCTGTGTTAGCTTATTTAGCAGAAAAAGTAGATTGTTTTTAGGGATTGCAACATGTAGGCAGTGCGTCTGTATATTGACCACTTAATTCCGCTACGGGTACGAGGGTCACCAGTATACATGTTTAGATTCGCAATGGAGCTAAGAAATTGTTGAAACTTGATATCAGAGAACGAAAATGCGTAATTAAGACGGAATTCTTAAATACCTTTGACGCTTATTCGCCCGTATCGGGAAAACAATTCTCCAGTAGGATAGAGGTAAGGTACGTTAGCAATAGAACGCGACGGTTTCTTTTTTGTAGGACCGCAATTTTGTCAATGTTTCCCAGGGTGGTGGTGCCAAAACACACCAAAACAGAATAGTTAAGATGCGGTGAGAACAAAGATTGGTAGACTTGTGATTTCGCCTTTTCAGAAAAAAACTGGTGCCATCGCGAAAATGCCCTGTGGCTGATTAAAGTGACTTGGAACTGGATTCAATGTGAAGCGTCCTCGTCAAATTAGCCGAAAATTTTACACCATGAATTTTGTGTTTAATAACTATTTCAATGAGTGCGACACCAAGCAACATGCCTTGGGGTACACGAGCCTGTTCGTTTCTGGGCACAAACAATATTGCCTTAGGTTTATTGGTATTTATTTTTACGCCACTGAGTACGGACCAATCCAAAAGTTCAGATACTGCCCTCTCGCCTTTCGTGACCACTTCATTCGTATTGGCGCCAGAGAGGAACAGGCTGGTGTCCTCTGCCCAAAGAATGAATGAAGCATCGACATGCTGGTGAACAATGTCATTGACGTATACGTTGAATAGAAAGGGTCCCAATACATTACCCTGAGGCACACCGGAAGAAATTGTTCTAGAAGAGGAGAAGTGATTCCCTACTGAAACACACTGTGCCCGATGGTGAAGATATGACTGAAATAATGAATGAGCCACGCCATGAACACCGTATGTATGAAGTTCACTAAGTACTAGATTATGATTTATATAGTCAAATGCCTTACTGCAGTCAACAAATATGCCGAGAGTAAGTTTGTTATGATCAAACGTTTTTACAGTCAACTCTTTCTGCGTAAGTAAGGCAGTTTTTGCTGACCTACCTTGAGGAAAGCCATGTTGACATTAAGTGGTTTTGTTGTGTTTGAAAAAAAATTGATTGTGCTGTGTTTGAAAAGAAATACGTGTGAATAATATTTTTCTAAACCCTTCAAAACAATCCTTCGCAGAGACCGCTATTGTCCGCAGTGTTTTTCTTTATTTTTCAAGTTGGAGTGAAGGGCCCATTTTTTAAGCCTTTCACCCCAGAAGAGCAGACTACCAGGTAAGCGGAAGCTTGCGCTGATTGTATCGCATGTAGTTGCCTGCGGCGCTGGGGATTCAGCCCCCATCTCTCGCATGCGAGGCGGATATTCATTTTTGTAGGCCAACGCTGAAGTGCTACGGCTAATGTGCCAACAGCTCTCCGATTTAGTTCTAGTCCCGACTGAAATTCTGCCATTAGGTACAAAACCGCATTCCGAAATATCTCGCCCACATCATTGTTCCTTTCCACTTACCTATCACTAATGCACACCTGTCGTACCCATATGATGATTTCCCCTTCATTATCGCGCCATCTCGTCGCTGTTTCGTCCTAGTACTTACTTCATGCTTATCTAAGTATAACTGTAATTCGTTTACCCATAGCAGGAGCTGTTACCATTCCGTCAATACTCCTCCGAGACAGTGTATGATGCTTACGCAGTTGGTTCTGTCTCCCGGCCCCTGAGGGATTAGTTCGGGACAGTGTGTACTTGATCTCGCCTACATGAGGTCCTGTGACCTACATCGGTTCGAGCCTTGAAGGATTCAGTGGCCTCCGACAAGCTCACATTGCGTTCATTGCGCGCTCCCTCTCGCAAACCTGTCAGTGGTCGCCGCGAGAGAGATTGCAGCACTGCCGCCGATACAGCTTGCTCTTGCACCTGCACAGCAGCGGTGTCATAGCGGCACATATTGCTATTGTGGCCTCGTGAATACATTGAAACCTGGCTCTGCCCGCGTTGCCGGGATGGGGTGACTGTGAGTGTGAGGCTGGAGGACGCTTGGACAAACACCTCCTTCCATGATCATGGAGGCCTGTTTCCTTGAGGCGAGCCACTCTCTTCCCTGAGGTGGTTGAGCGCCCTGCAACAATGCCCCACTGTGTGGTAAAGGCTAGTCGGGGCCTTCGGTTCGCTCAAAATTGAATCGACGGTGGTTGTTGAACTGTGGGCACCGTATAAATCCGAAAGTGACGCCCAACGGCTGAAGTCATTGGCTCATTACGCATTTTATAGCACTGCAGTCGAGCCAGCCGCTTTGACGATGAGGCTTTTCACCATGTCTAACACTTTATGTGGTTCACACTGCAGCGAAAACGAAGGGCGTTATTTTTCAGCTCCCTATGGAATTGTTCCTACCCGTGAGGCCCCCAAAAAGTTTCGGGTGTGAAAACTCGCATGCGCAAAGCGTGATGCACACCTTGGTTCATGGGGTAGTGGCAGTGCCGAACGGTTTTTTTCCAAAATATTGTACGCCTCAGCACCACTCTACGTTCGGTCACTGTGACGGCACCCGAGGAAGGGGGGCCTCTCGCTTGACCATAGATTCGTTTTTGCCGCTACACTCCGTCTCAATTTCACCGATGTCACGAGTGAAGGTATCCGCACGACAAAATTTCAGCGATGAAATATGCCCAATTTCCAGGATGGATCAGAATCTGAAGAGCTGGTAGGCTTGGCTACTTCGCATCGTTTGACGTCATGAAGCATGGGAGGTTCGAACAGGATAGCTTGATGGCTAAAAAGGGTCTCTAAATGATCGGGATTACCTAAAGGCATTTTGTGTATTTTTGTGCAGTAATTTTTCTCTATGCGCGGGCACGAAAAAGGGGAAATATTTACACTTGCGAGATTTTTCATTGCTCCCTCCTGCCGAGATGGCGCTGCAGGTGGCAGACAATAAAAAAAATGGTCAAAAGCATTTCGTCTATGTTGTGCTTGTCTCGATTCTTAAATGCAAAATTAGGGCTGGAAAGAAACAAGATAGAAGAAAGAAAATCGTTTTCTAATGTTTATTTTTCATTTTTAGCATTTCTCTTCTCGGTAGGAATTGATTGCCCTGCAGGCAGAGAAAATCACTATTTTTAAAGTCACCGATGTACGCGTAAGTATTGTTAGGACCTGGTATTATCTTTGCACACCCATGCCTTGGGTTCCACTATTCTAAACACTCTAGTGGCTTGCCGAAGTTACCATTGCGATGAAAGGCAATACTGTCAAAATCATCAGCGCCCATTTGAGCTTCACAAAAATCACATTTGAGTGCAACCATTGAAAGGGCAATCAGGCAGTAGCGTCTAGTCTTTTCGGCCTAGATGCAGCAAGCCAGTGTCAATATCTGCTTGTACTGTGAAGGCGTTAAGAAAGTTCCACGCTCAGCGATCGAGGGCAGGTCCTTGCGTCGAGCGTTCTATCTTTCACACTCCCCTTGGCGATCGAGGGCACGGTGGTGTACACGAGGACAGCTTTTCATGGCAATGAAGGAAAGGCTACAGATTGAAGCGGCTGGAACTGCATGTGTCATTCCGCAAAACAGTCCTCGCGGCTGGGTGTGTAACGCGTTGCTCTGTTCCTGGTACAATAACACAGGGGGTCGTACAGTAGGGGGTCGTACAGTTGGCCTTTTGATTCAGGACCCCCCAAGGCCGTGGGAGCACTTCGGTGTCACCGGGTACCTAGCAATAAAATAGGTACAAGGGCACTCCCGGGCTGGTTCTTGTTCATTATGGGACCTCAGTCCTCGTAAAGATGACGAAGCTCTTTCTGGGAAGTTGGCCTGTTGGTTGGGGCGGCCATATTTAAGCCGACAGAGTGGTGGCCTTGTGGTAGAGAATCCACCTCGCATTTAGATATTGCTGGGTTCGATGCCCTCTGCAGCCAGATAGCCACCAGTTTTTGAATGGGGCAAAATATTTCCTCCGGCTTCGTTCACAACTTTTCTTGGGTGAAATGCTTGGGACATGGATTTTCGACCGAAACAGTTGCGTTGACGGTCCAGCGATTCGTTCCGCCGTCAAACAACACAAAACCGCTCATGCGATAATGGCTACTTGCGGCCCGTTTTTCCCAAACATTTCAACCGAGCAAAGCCCAGCCCCGGACCGCTGGAAATATTGCGTCCATTAGAAAAGCGGTAGGTACCAGGCGGCACTGGGGATCGAACCCAGCACCTCCCGAATGATACGTCAGGCAGTACGTCCACCTACGTCCGACCGTAGAGGGACATTACTGCGATCCCCTTACTGCGAAAACGAGCGCGCCCATATCGCACATCGAGCTGTGCATATATCATCACAACCTGAAGGACGAAGTGTAATGGTGTGCTGTGCTTGCGCCGTTGTCCAGAGGCATCACAATGAGGTGCCGAGGCACGCCTGATGCTGTGAAACGCAAGCGAAT
Source organism: Amblyomma americanum (assembly GCF_052857255.1). Classification (NCBI taxonomy): domain Eukaryota; kingdom Metazoa; phylum Arthropoda; class Arachnida; order Ixodida; family Ixodidae; genus Amblyomma; species Amblyomma americanum. The sequence goes on along the minus strand of NC_135498.1, from coordinate 176,528,702 downwards.
CGTGCAGCTGTACAATCTGGGACGACGGTCAAGTGTGGGATTCATGCCGGACGGCGCACTGTTTCCGCAACGGAAGGCATGCAGCCTCAGCTGCGGTCATTTCTCTTCGGCTCCTACCTAGATAGAAGGATGGTTGATGTTCCTCTTTGTTTTATTTATATGTCGAATTTCAGCTCAGACCTAAGACCGAGAATGCAATCTTCGCCGCAGCTACGGCCTGACTGAATGGCGTTCGGCTGCCGCCGTTCTTTGCGACAAAAGTTACCATGTTTTGATGAAGTTCAGTGTCCTGGGGTGCCTGCAACACTTCGCTCTTTCCGCTCATCGTAGCCTAGAGAACATGCTCATGACCGCTTTATATCCTCGTGGTGCATAGTTCGCCTTCTCCTTGACAGGGAAAGCACAGACGCGCTGCTAAATAGGAATGGTGCTGTGGTGCCCTTGGCTACGAAGCCATTCAGCAACAGCCTAGGCGGTCAGACATATGTCGGCCTTGGTCTACGCTTGGAGTCTTTTAAACTACGTGACTAGAGGGGCTTACGTGTTGGAGTCTTCACCATAAGTCACTGACAGTGAAGAGCCCGAGGAAACTCCGTAGAGGTGTTGGTGGAGTCTCTTCATGTAATCGCAGATCATAAAAGTTGGAGCAGCTGCGCTGCCTAAACTAATGAAGAAGAAACCGCAATGAAAGATGAATTTTTTCTCCTGCAATTTAGCTCATATCTGGTGAAATATTTCGGCGGATTTTAACTCCGACTTCTCGGTGCTTTTCAACTGAGATTGGCAAGGATGGGATATAAATTATTTTTTGTGTACCAGGACAGATATGGAGCAATTTTGATGCCTTATATACCGTAGTCAATAAAATACGTCACAGTGTAGGTGCAATACTAGACAAAACAGCAGCCGCGGTTGCTCAGTGATAGCTGATCTCAAGCAATGAGCCTATACAGCTGCACTTAACAGTGTGTTAGTTGTGCTGAAAATACCCACCAAAAAAATATAAAGATCCCTGACTACACTGACTCAAAAAAAGTGAATCCTGCGTTCAGATTTAAAGAGACTATCAAGTAACAGTCGAAACTGAGTCCCATTGGACATCTTAGGGAACAAACAGGACGAGACTACAGCGTGCGCTACTGTGCAGGTTCGAGCCACTCAGAAGAAGCCGTCAGTAAGCTCAACTGATTCCATTGGCAATGTTCTTCACTAAGTGGGTTACATTTTGCGATGATTTCTGTGAGAGATAATTGCAACTTAACAATTTATTCATTTATTCTAATTCGATAATCCACAATGATTATCTAACTATAGAGAATTTCTTTGACAGCGCGTTCGTGCCGCACACTACTGTAGCAATTTATATTTAAACATATATCCGCGGCGGTGGCTCAGTGGTTATGCTGCTTGGCTGCTGTCCCGAACACCGTAACCACTGAACCAAGCCTGCTGCTGATAGAGGCGAAATGCTAGAGATCCGTGTACGATGCGATGTCAGTGCACCTTAAAGAACCCCAGCTAGTCGAAATTATCCAGAGCCCCCCACTAGGGCGCCTCTCAGAGCCATAAATGTATTGGGACGTAAAGCCCCATAAACCACTTAAGAAAATGTTAAATGAAAATTGGATTTACAGAAAGGAAATGGCGCAGTATCTGTCTCATATATTGCTGGACACCTGAACCGCGCCGTAAGGGAAGGGGATAAAGGAGGGAGTGAAAGAAGAAAGGAAGAAAGTGGCGCCATAGTGGAGGGCTCCGGAATAATTTCGACCACCTGGGGATCTTTAACGTGCACTGACATCGCACAGCACACAGGAAACTTAGCGTTTCGCCTCCATCGAAACGCAGCCGCCGCGGTCAGGTTCAAACCCGTGAACTCCGGATCAGTCAGCTATCCAATCGTCATATTCATATGATCGCGTGGTCATACTAGCTTGGGCCATAACACTACGCAGTTAAGTTCGGATTGCCCTTTTGAGGCATTGAAAGTCATTGTCGATGTCAAGGTCAAACGCCGATGTCAGGTTACCCAGTGATCATAGTCCTTATCACATGGTCGTACTACCACAGCTAGGGCCATACCACCACGCAGTTCGGCTTAACCTTGTGAGGCATTGAATGTCATTTCCTCATCTACATTGCAGTATTGTTTTGTTGTGGCTTATTTCACAACTCAACTGACACAATGCGTTCGCAACATCACCCGTTCGGGCAATAGAGGTGATCACGTTGATGCTATTCTTATAAATTTTTTAAAGGCCATCGAGAAAGTTCCCCGCCCAAACATGGGTCGTTCCTGCTTAATCGTATATCTAACTTTCTTTCTCAGCGCTCTCAGTAAGTGTAATTAAACTCGACGAATTCATCTGTTGATAATGTTTCATCTGCGCTTGGTCATGAACCTATCCTTTGTCCTTTCTGTACTTGATATATGATTTACCCATTCACAGTTCAGCAAGGATGTCCTTATGCCGCTGATTGTTTTATGTCACACCACAAAATCACCTACCGATCACGAATCTTTATAAATTCATTCACAGAATTCTGCACATACTCTAAAACATGGCAGATTAATATCAACTTTTTTGAGGACGTTTCTGTAATTGTAATAGAGTTTTCTCCTTTCCTTTTTCATGCATTCATTTATTAGAATCTGATTGAAACACCTAGAAATATCTAGGTGTCCTGATCACTAACATGCATTGGTAAAAACACTTTGATGTCGTCTGTAACAGGGCCTCTAAATTATAAAGGCCCCGCCCTCTAGTGTATGGGTTTCGAGAGTTACGGTATCGTCTCCAACCAGTTACACACCCACAAGGACTAATATTGTATTTATTTCGGGGCTAACAAAAGAGTTTTCTTAAGGCGCAACATAACATGCAGCGGCGGCGCAGAGCAGCCGCTCAAAAGCACAAGTGAGCACGCGCGCAGTATTAAATACAGCAAAATTAGGCCGGTCTGAAGACGTGGCTGGTACACATGCGAAGTACCGCTTCCATTCACGACTCGTTGCGGGTTCATCGTTGTTGTGGCGCGGCTTCCTACAGGAACATCTCATCGGCGGCCGCCGAACGTGAGATCTGTTGTGACCGCCCCCCGCCCCCCCCCCCCCCCCCCCCGCCGCCCCCTCCGTAGCGCTCGTACACGAATCCCACCCACCACGCCTGTTTTGTTCTCCTTATATGGCCTATCACTGCCTCCGCGAACACATGCATAACAGCATCCCGCTTCGCGAATACCATTCGGGTATGCCCAGTTGCGCTGCACACTGGTGGACCAGAATTGTGGGAAAATAGATAGCGTCAGCCGCGCCAAATTTGAATCGTTAAAACACGCCCTACATTCCCAGAAACGGCAGAAGAGGTGGCTATCGCACTTGCCATCATTAGCACCAATGCTGATACTATACTAAGAGACTCTAAATTCGCAGTACGCAATTAAGCGAGGGGCAGAATTTCTCAAGCAGCAATGAACATATTGGGTCAACCCAAAACTTAGTTATTGTGTTGATATTGGTCCTGGCTAACTCGGGGAACCGAGTTTACGAAGCGGCACACATCGAAGCTCGAGTATTCGTCAGCCGAGCAAGGCAGTCAGTAGTTAATGAAAGTTTCTCAATGGTCGGCCTAGCATCATATCACGAAATTGCTAACCATTTTAAACTAGAAAGGAGGATCTTCCCTCTTTCAAAAAAAAACCTTAGATTAAGGACCAGGTGACCACCTGGCGGCCACTCTAGGGGCGATCCTTAATGACTTCTTACTTACTATCAAAGTCCTATCCCGGTGATTAGGATTCGAAATGTACACGATTTGGCGAAATCGCCGCTTACGATCACATATTGATGGAACTGTAAAGAGGAACCGTCACCGGAATCTCTAATATCAGTTCCTAGTCTCGAGCAATGGGAGGCCGTGTTGGTCAGCTCAGACCCGGGCGTTCAAACCCGGGCCATTGAATGGCCTGCTCTGATCGCTGTCAACCGTGGACTGATAGCCACCTAGCACGGACCGTCTGCATTTTGCCTTCTGATGAAACAAATATTTTGTAATCCAAGAAAGACTGCGGTAGACACAAAACACTCTGCGGGGCGTTCCTCTGGAAACTAAGCATATGGGGTACTAAACGTTAATTTGCCTTATTATCGAATACGGTTCTGGTGTTTGCAACCCATACATACTAAGTGATGCTAGAAGATAGATGTTGCGTAAAAAAAGCAGGACATTTTGTTTCCGGGAGTTAGGACATTGGTTTTCGCAGTCTTTATTCTTTTCCCCGATCAGGTCTCACTACATTGCTGCCTGTCATAGTCTTTAATGCTTCGATTTATTGTCAATTTAAACCAATTCACTTCGTTGCTTGTCGATAGATAATACGGTGCTAAAACTGTTATCAGCACGGTGCCACCATGACCAAAATATTTAAACATTTCGTGCCTACACTGACTTGTTTAAGTACCGTTCGTTTTCTTGCAGTATTGAAGTATATGAACCAATTACCTAGATATTGTAACGAAGACAGGACCGGCACAGATCACGGTCTCAGCGAAGTCCAGCGCACAGCAGGGAACTCACAAGATGGCTGTCCGAACCACACACACACTTCGTCTTCGTCCACCGGCACGCGCACACTTCGTCTTCATCGTCGGCGCGCTCCCATGAGCACGCGCCATTACCCCCTCCATCAAGGCGGCGGCCCGACGCCGGAAACGAACACGGACAGCACAGGCAATGTTCGGTATAGACGGCGGACGGCAGAGAATACAAAGAGCTGTTAAGCTGGTAAAGCGGCGGGTAGCAGCCTGTCATGGTAGGGCTTCATGCGCACCACGTGGACAGTCTCGGTCGGATGGCGCCGACGTGGTGAGGAGGTCGTGTCCCGCGGAAGAACTTCGTATGTGACATCACTTATACGACGAACGTTCTCGTACGGACCGAAGTAGCGTCGGAGGAGCTTTTCGGAGAGTCCGCGGCGGCGCACAGGTGTCCATACCCATACAGAGTCGCCGGGCTCGTACCGAACGCATCGGTGTCGGAGGTTGTAGCGACCAGCGTCGAGTTGTTGTTGATGTCGAATCCGGCACCTTGCGAGTTGGCGGGCTTCTTCAGCCCGCTGGACGAATGTGTAAACGTCAGCGTAGGGGCCGATGTCTCCGTCGTTGCGAGCAGCGGGTAGAATAGCATCCAGAATGGTAGTGACACACCGTCCGTAGACCACCTGGAAAGGTGTAAGACGGGTAGTCTCCTGTTCTGCCGTATTGTAGGCGAAGGTTGCATAAGGAAGAACTTCGTCCCACGTACAATGCTCAACGTCGACATGCATAGCAAGCATATCTGCAAGCGTCCGGTTGAGGCGTTCGGTCAAGCCGTTTGTTTGGGGATGATAGGCTGTTGTCTTCCGGTGACTGGTGTGGGTGAGTTCGAAGAGAGATTGCATTAATGCCGCCGGAAAGGCGGTTCCATGGTCCGTGATGGCGCACCGTGACGCAAGACGATTGATGTCATAAAAAACTGAGCCACTTCTGCAGCACTAGCGTGGGGGAGCGCCTGTGTATCGGCGTACCGCGTTAAGTAGTCCGTCACCACAACAATCCATTTGTTCCCAGAGGAAGACAATTGGAATGGGCCCAGCAAGTCCATGCCCATTTGTTGGAAAGGTGTTGTAGGCGGTGAGATGGGCTGGAGAAGCCCTGCGGGTTTAACTGGTGGTGTCTTTCGTCGCTGGCAGTCACGGCAGGACCTCACATATTGCTGGACTGATGAGAGCAACTTTGGCCAGTAATACTTCGCACCAATACGGGCATACGTCCGCGTAACACCCAAATGGCCAGCCGATGGCTCGTCGTGGCAGGCGTGCAAGATTTCTGGACGGAGTTCGGATGGCACAACCAGAAGAAAGGTTTCCGTGTTATGGGAGAAGTTCCTCTTGTAAAGGACGCCATCTCGGAGACTGTAGGAACCCAAACCTCGAATGAAAAGCCGCGGAACAGCGACGTTAAGGCCCTCCAGATGCTCGATGAGCGAACGCAACCCTGAGTCAGCCCGTTGACGCCGGGTCATATCGGACGACGTGACGAGAGCAAAAAACGGGAAGTCGTCCTCCGTTTCGGCCGGAGCAACGTCGGCAGGTGCACGTGACAAACAATCGGCGTCATTGTGCTTACGGCCGGACTTGTACACTACCGTGATGTCGTATTCCTGGAGGCGAAGGCTCCATCTCGCAAGCCGTCCCGAAGGGTCTTTGAGATTGGCTAGCCAGCATAACGAATGATGGTCACTGACAGCTCGAAACGGGCGACCATAGAGATATGGTCGGAACTTGCTAATCGCCCACACTACCGCAAGGCATTCCTTCTCTGTGGTAGAGTAGTTTGCCTCTGCTTTCGAGAGGGAGCGGCTGGCGTACGCTATGACTTTCTCGTTGCCATACTGCCACTGAACGAGAATAGCGCCGAGACCAACATTGCTGGCGTCAGTATGAATTTCAGTGGCAGCTCGTTCTTCAAAATAGGCGAGTATTGGGACAGTTTGTAGGCGGCTGCGTAGCTCGTTGAAGGCAGATTCCAGATCATCATGCCACACAAAAGATACATTGTCTCTAGTAAGCATTGTAAGGGGCTCGGCAATTGTGGAAAAGTTTTCAACGAAACGTCTGTAATAGGCACAGAGGCCCAGAAACCTACGAACGGACTTTTTGTCGGTTGGGCGCGGGAACTGTGCCACAGCGGCAGTCTTCTCCGGGTCAGGACGGACTCCGTCAGCGCTTATCACGTGACCAAGAAAACTGAGCTCTTCGAAACCAAAGTGACACTTTTGTGGCTTTAGCGTCAACTGTGCCGAACGGAGAGCCAGTAACACCATTAGCAGCCGGTTGAGGTGTTCCTCGAAGCTAGGAGCAAAAATGACAACATCATCAAGGTACACTAGGCATGTCTGCCATTTCAGCCCAGAAAGAACGGTGTCCATCATGCGTTGGAAGGTTGCTGGCGCAGAACAGAGTCCAAAGGGTAGCACTTTGAATTCATAAAGGCCGTCAGGTGTCACGAACGCTGTCTTCTCTCTGTCCCTTTCGTCCACTTCGATCTGCCAGTAGCCATTCTTAAGGTCGAGTGAAGAAAAATATTTAGCGTCACGCAGTCTTTCAAGGCGTCATCGATACGTGGAAGGGGGTAAACGTCACGTTTCGTGACATGATTCAACTTCCAATAATCGACGCAGAATCGCAAGGTGTTATCTTTTTTCTTCACCAATACCACAGGCGAAGCCCAGGGGCTCGTGGACGGCTGGACTACGTCGTCTGCAAGCATTTCTTGCACTTGGGATCGTATAGCTTCCCGTTCCACCGGCGACACTCTGTACGGGTGTTGGGATATGGGGCTAGTCTCCTCGTTGACGATGATACGGTGTTTGGCTACCGGGGTGCACCCTACCTTTGATGTCGTGGCGAAGCACTCTGCGAAATCGTGAAGGAGCTCTAACAAGCGCTGCTTCTGACCCACCGACAAGCCGGGATTAATGTCCACGGTAGACAGAACGGCTGCTGCATCGCGTCCGTCCGGCGACGGTAGCTCCAGAACACATATTTCTGCGGGCTCAACGAAGTCGGTAACGTATGCGACGGCCGTTCATTTCGCAATAGGCTGAAACTCTGTTCCGAAGTTGGTGATCAAGAGTGTCGCAGAGCGATCCCGTAAGCGAACAAGCCCTCTTGCAGCGCAGATTCCTTTCTCGAGTAGAAGGCTGACATTTCTCTCTGCCATAACGTCTCGATCACCGGGCGAGTCACTTTGCACGGGGACCATCATGCTGCACCGCGGAGGCACCGTCACGTCATCAGCAGCAATACGCAGGGCGGGTATCCTGGAGTCGTCTGGGTCGGCTATTTCAATTGCTTGCGTCGGCGAAAACGTCACGCGCGGCTCTTGTAAATTGATAACGGCGCCGTTAGCTTGTAAAAAGTCCAGGCCGAGAATGACATCGCGCGAACAGTGAGGTAGGACAACAAAGTCACAAACGTAAACAAATCCGTACAAATCTCCCCGTACACCGGCCAACAGGGGTAATTAGGTGCCCACCAGCTATGCGAATCTGAGGCCCAGTCCACGCGGTTAAAACTTTCCTCAGTTCTTTTGCTAGCTCGTTGCTCATAACCGAATAGTCCACTCCCGTATCAACCAATGCCGTAACTGCTAAATCGTCGATATCGACCGGTCAGTCCGAAGCTGCACATCCTTTGTGATCGTCACGTGTCCTCGTTTGATAGCCGTCGTCTGGTCGGGAACGCGATGGAGGATGTTCGGCTGTTCGCTCGTCAGCGGCCTTACCTCCGCAGGCCGCTGGGTCTAGTTTCCCCGGCGAGGACTCGGTGAGCGGCTGGAATGGCTTGTCGAAGGACGGGGACTCGGCGAACGATAGCGGGTAGAGGTTGGTTGGCGGTAGTCAGGGCAAAGAAAATCAGTGTGAGTGTGATCCCGGAGCGTTGACAGGTGCTCCTCAATTTCGCGGGGCCGTTCGCCATTGGGCGGACAGGGGACTCGCGGATGAAATCCGCGAATTCCAGCTCGACGATAAGGGCACCACCGCAAGATATGGCCAGCCTCACCGCAGTGGTAGCAAAGGGGCCGCTGGTCAGGTGCCCGCCACACGTCCGTCTTCCGCAGTCTGGCCTCGGGCAACACAGGGACAGGCGGGGGCCGCGGCTGGAAAGCAGATGCAGATGGGCTTGTGCTCCAACGGGCGAGGTCGCAGTTCTGTCGGAGTACCGACGCGTACGTTTGGCGCGGGGGCGTCGGTGTAAGGGCAGCAGGAGCAACAGGTTCAGGGACCACCTGCTGCACTTCCTCGGATAATTTGTGCTAACGATGGGCACTGCGGCTGCGACTGGGCAGAGAGGCGCATTTTGTGCAGCTCTTCTTTGACGATAGATCGAACCAGCTCCCGAAGGGTGTCAGCGGAGTCGCTGGAGGCTGGCGCAAAGTCGGCAGTTGATACGGTGTTCACGGCGCGATTGTAATAGCGGGCGCGTTGTTGCAGGGTCTTTTCGACGGTAGTGGCCTCCGATAGAAACTCCGAAGTGGTGTTAGGTGGGTTTCGTACAAGCCCAGCAAACAGTTCTTCTTTTATCCCGCGCATCAGGTGGCGCACTTTCTTGTCCTCGGCCATGTTTGGATCCGCCCTTCTGAGTAGTCGTGTCATGTCCTCATAATACATTGCGACGCTCTCATTGGGTCGCTGGTTCCTTGACTGCAGCGCCGACTCAGCTCGTTCACAACGGTCGGTGTTGACGTAGGTCGCCAGAAACTGGTTACGGAACCGTTCCCAAGAAGGAAACGTTGTCTCGTGGTTCTCGTACCACGTCCGCGCCGATTCGTCAAGAGCGAAGTAAACATTGTGCAGCTTCCGCTCCACATCCCAGCCGTTGTACCTGGCAACGCGCTCGAACGGGTCAAGCCAGTCCTCCGCGTCCTCAAACACTTCGCCATGGAAGGTCGGCGGCGTTCGCGGCTGGAGGACCAGGATATGAGCAGCTGAGTTCCCGTTGTCAGCCATAGCTGCCGCATCTCCGTTGCTAGCCATAGGTGCCGCGTCAGTCCTGCGCGTCGCAGCTGGAGCCTTGGTCCTAGGGGATAACGGACCGTACTCTGGTGACTGACCTTGGATTCGGCGGCTCGTACTGCGATGAATCGGAGTCAAATCCGTGTTCATAGAGAGCCTTCGGGGCACGTAGATGTTGGAAAGTACCCAGCACCTCCACCAAAAATGTAACGAAGACAGGACCGGCACAGATCACGGTCTCAGCGAAGTCCAGCGCACAGCAGGGAACTCACAAGATGGCTGTCCGAACCACACACACACTTCGTCTTCGTCCACCGGCACACGCACACTTCGTCTTCATCGTCGGCGCGCTCCCATGAGCATGCGCCAATATATTCGTACATGTTCCTCAGAATGCTTCCAAGCTTGTTCCTTTATGTTTGTTCATTATGTTCGTTTTTTATCATATCACCCGCAATAGCATGGTTAAAACTCCAGCATACATGGCTAAATATATAATCAAAGTAGCACTTTTTTTCCCACCCGAAGGCGAAATGAAGCATGCAGGAAAAAAAATTCTATGAACCCTGATTAAATAAAGAAGTGTGGGGAAAAACGGAATCAATTTCGTAAAGCTGTAGTTGAGAAGTTCAGGCTTGGACAATCGCACATTACTCGAGGACGCATCGTTTTCGGATCGACACCGCCCCAATACAAGCAGAGCGGTACAATTCTTAAGGCGCTTTATGTTCCCTTCTCACTTTTGCTCAGAAACATCCCGTTATAATAATTATCTACCACACAGGGTTTCCGCTGTGCAGCTCGTCGAGAATGCCAAACAAGGCAGCGAGTGCCCAATATAAACCAATTTCCGGAGGAAAATCGCTGCCAGCAGGACCAGCTTCAGCAATTTTGTTTTATTTTTTGGACTTGTAAAAGTAACAGCAAAAGTAAAAGGATCGTTAACTTGCCCTCTGGTAGAAGAGGCGGCCATTAACCAAAAACAACTTTGTAAGCGGGCGCTGCCGGCCAGAAAGTTGCTAAGTCCAATGAGCAACCAAATGCCCCGAAGTGCCAGGTATGTGACAATATCACAATGGAGGGTCGTCTTCAAAACTGAAAATGCCGTTTAAACATATCTGCGAAGGTCTTCGAAGGTCTTCGAATGGTTCCTTGATTTATTCCATGTAATCACCGAAACGATGAAGAAGTATTAGGACGCCGCTTCCTGAGAAACTCCGAAGATTTTAGATGTCACAACTTCAAACAACCAGTAAAAAGTAGAAAACAAAAACCTGTACGCGACATCACATTTTTGAAAAGAAAGATAATGAACCGCGAAAGAGAGTGTGGAATGCGGGCTGAAAGTTTCTTGTTTAATTGTTCTATTAGGGGCGCCGTACCCGATTTTTTTCAACACCCTGGGGTCCTATTTGATTCCCTAACATCGGGCAACACATGGCCGTATTTGGATTGAACCTCCCTGAAAATGCTGCCGATGTGGCGAAGATTTAATCAAGCGATCTGAGGGTCAGCAGAATGTAATGTTGGCATGCTATTTAGAAATCTGTGGCCTGAAACAATAGTTACCTTACACAATTTCCACCCATAAGTACAATAATTTTACTTTAGCGCGTAAAAATAATAGATAATACAAATCCCAACGTGTCGTTGAGATGAAAAGAAGAACAGGATGTGAATAAATGGCACGTAAACGATTTATCAGATTCATGTATGTTGACTGGAACTGTGTGTTGGTTCATCCATCTCTCTTTTTAGCAGATGCACCTGACGTGTGCCATAAATCGTGCCTTATATTTGCGGCTTGTTTGTGAATGTAAAGAACAAAAGATAGTGCGAATTTCAACCTGATTATGCAATCGTACCTCAATGTTGCAGTGGGAACTACATATATGTCAGTCGTGCCGGGCACATCTTACCCTTTTTTTGACTCCAGTAGATGAGATCAGCCTTGGAGTCCATAAAAAAGCTCCCATTCATGAACAGTTTTCAACAAGCACCCTGTTTTCCGATTCTTCTTTTATCTCGTACTTTTTGAAGAAAATTACTTGTCCAGCGCAAAACCATTTCAGGCATGTACTCAGTTCTATTATGGAGACAAAGGTTTCAGAAATAGCAGCGCATGTTTAGAAACCTTTATTATACAAAACAGCATAAATGGCTGAAAATCTTCAGGAAGTCGTTTACTCCGCATACGCCTACACTTACAGAAGTGCAGCATATTCGTCTATAAAACACTTCTATGACTAAATAATGATTTTAATGGTAATACGCAGCTGTTTGAGGCCCGAAAAATCAGCTGCAGCGTCATTCAGGAAAACATTGCACCGGGTGAAATAAAAAATATAAAACACTCGACAACACCTGTTATGTGCGCCGAGAAACTTCGCGACGTAAATTTTAGTTATTTTTGGAAAGCGACAAGCGATCGTTTTTTGAAGGGAGGGAGAAAACTATCTTACCATGTGTTACAATGCACACCTTTAGCGTGCGCACCCGCACATCCTAAGAGCGTGTGAGGTAGCTGCACCGGTGTCTTAGGAGTTGTCCTCGACTGAGCATGGCAAGTTCAGCCAAAAACCATTCACCAAGTGAAAAAGTCGGCGCTCATTTGTGCCCAGCGTTACACTGGTCGAAAGCGCGAGAATGAGTCGGACTCGAAGGTTCACAACCAAAACAATGTAAGACATACAGTTGGGGTTTGCTGCCCCAGCGGCCAGTGCCGCCGAAGGAGAGAAGGCTGAAGAAGACGAAGCTGACGCAGTTCAGTTTGCGAAGAAGACGAAGCTGACGCTCTCGAACTCTTGGCTTGGAGCTACGCTTTGTCAACGAAGATTTTGCCTGTGCACATTTCTTGTGCGTCTGATTTGCGTCTTTACACTTGGTCGAGGTGCTGCCTGTTCCCAGCCTGGAGCTACAGACCTTCCGGATCTACGGACCTGAAGATCTACACCCCTTACCAGCCTCTACCACGATGACTGACACCTAGCCCCAGCCTGGCTCCACTGTTCCCGCCACCGTCGTCTGTTCCGGTCCCATGCGTCAGCGCGACCCTCGATCTTCAGCGGCACGGACGACACCGACGTCGAAGACTGGCTCGCCTCCTATGTATGGCTTTGCGGTGCCAGCATCATGGTCGGTAAAAACAATGTAATCTCAAGCGAAATCATTTCCTCCCACCTATGCATCAACGACGCGCTGCAACAAACCCACACGCGTCTAATCTCCGTTATTCTTCGGGCCATAATTGATGCTTTAAGGAAGCAATTTATATTGTCCTCAGCAGTCAGTTCCATCCAAATTCCCTTAATTGTGTCCAGTAGGCAAGTGTATCCGAACCGGAACTTCACCACTTCTTTGCGATTTACTGACAGCTTGATCTGGGTAATGCGCCGATGATATAGGACATCATAACCACATGAATGACGCCCATGTCCTGAGGCTCGATCTTTCACTCGTCATTTCGTGGCGACCAGATTGTTGTCACCGCTGCCAGGGAAGGCAGCATGTGGTGCGTTGCAAAGCTGGGAAGCACGAGGTAAAGCCGTTATTTTTTTTCGCTGTCATGGTCGAGCGCAACAAGCCACTCGGCGAGCATGTTGTGCGCGATCGCCATCGCGCCATTGGAACTTTTTTTCTTGTCGGACGCTCTTCGTACAAAAACAAAAAGTGTCGCGTTATTCAGGTATCTGTGTTCTGCCTGCTGCGTACAAGGTCGTACATCCTAAACTATTGTAGCGTCCGTGACGTTCCGATGTCAAAGTGCGGCCGTCGGTAGTTGCCTTTCATCCTCGTGCGCAGTAGTATGTTAACGCAGAAGTTTGCCGTGTCTTTCATCAGCGGAAGTGTAACCTTCAAGGCATTCGTTTACGACGGCAGCGTTTGGTAAACCTCTGTTGCTTTCTCGGCAATTTTTTGCCATTTTTATTGAGTTTTCAGCTCCCCACGTTCATTTCGGAGAAGGCTGTCACGGGCCATGGAGACGCTCTTCCATCTCCACGCTTTCCGAGAGCGCGATCTTTTTCAGTGCTCTTTTTTTTTACTGCTGGGGCGAGTTAACGGCGTCGCATTGCTCGTTCTCAGCGAGGTACGCAGCCGCGGTTGTGCGTTGTATTTGAAACACGGTCTCGTTGCGCTTATGCATAGTTTGACGGTATCACAACCCTCGTTCGTAATAACTGAACGTTCGTTATAACTGTGGCCGTTAGAAGTGGGCTCGACTGTATTAGGAAGAAGATATGATGCACAACATATCCTTAACATAACATATCTCACGGATGCTAGTGGAAAGTTAGCGCCACTAAAAGTGACAAAATGCACACGGTTAGAAAGGAAACTGTGAACCCTGTGAAATACAGTTGGGTCAGTGTTGTCTCAGGATTCGTTAGGAAGCACTACTTAGAAGCTAAAACTACGACACGTGCTGACTGGTAGCGCTAAACGTCCTTCATATACATGTATATAGGGCGTGCCGCGTCTGTTTGTCACTTAACGCCAAGGCAGGTGGGCACGTGCACTTAGCATCAACAGTACAACCACTTTCTCATTCACCCGCCGAGGCACGGGCTGCCATTGGTCAAGCGAGGAATGAGGCTTCCAGAGCTTTTCACTCACTTCACTCCGAACAGGGTAGGAGCGAAGTGGAAAGTGCATCATTCAATACACACACACAAAAAAAATGATTAGCGCTATCCATGGGTTATGGGGGTTGTTTCTCCAACTTTGTGGATTGTTCCACTGCGAACACCAGCAACATTCCTTTCACGGCGCGCCGCCTTTCTAACTGTGCGCTAATTTTCGTGACATTGCGCCTCTCTTTGCGAATGTTTTGTAAAAATATTCACAACTCGCAAAAATCGCGCGCAAATGCTCACAAAATAAAACGGCAAATGGCAAAATTCATAAATCAATACAATAATGACCTCATGCAGGACCGATGGAAATTGGCAACATTCACTTCCAAACATGCCAGAGCTCCTCAACACAGCAAGACAATCTTCCACACAGGAATCACGCAAATCAATGGTACGTTCTGGCCTAGTTCGTTGTTCGGCTAAAACAGTCCGCTCGAAACAAACTTGCTACGCTAGAGATTTCCACAGCACTAACAACCGTCTGCGTTACGCGACTGCGGCGCTTCCTCCTGTCGCGAGTTATGCTCTTTTTCCTGTATTTACTTTGACTCCTCTTTCGTGCTCGTTTCTCGCTCCTATCTCAGTTTGTAGTTCTGTATGGGTTCCTACCTAGTCTTGGACTCTTCCTTTTTTGTTTCTTCCTGATTTTCTGTGGGGCTTATCCTTTTCGACTTCTGGCGCATCGGCAGTGGTTAGTTCGCTTCTCTTTTTTTCCTGCTCGACATTCTTTTCGACTCCATGTGCGTCAATCGGGTTGCTCTCTCGTGATGAATCTTTATGTTCCTTCGGCGCTAATCGTTCTCTTTTCTCGATTTCTTATATGTTTTCTTCTTTCTGGACCTTTTACGTACACAGTGCTCTAGGCACCGACCAGCAGTCACTCCCGGCTCATTTTTCGCAATTCGTTGTTTATCATGCACTGTGCGTGACATCACTGCTTATTACAGCACTTGAAAAAAGGAGCACAGTTAATCACACCGTGTTTGCCTTTTCTTTCTCTTACTTGCTCTACAAACCACCTGATTTTTACACCTATATTAAGATACATAATTCAACGAAACCCAAGTTAGGCTGAATAACACGTGGCCTCACTTGCTGTTGTACTCTGTGAACTGAGGACAAAAGGGTCATTCAGCGTCAAGTGGTGCAGCGTTTTTGGGAACCACAACGGATTTCTTTAAAGAAAATTATTCTCAGGTTCCGTACACCATTCGATTAGAGTTGTAGGCTTGCTTTTTTGTTTTTTTGAAAATATTTTTACGTCGTCACGGTGCTTTTATTCTCAATATAAACAATAGAGGATGCAGTGAAACACATTAGTTTGCAGTAATGTTTAAATTGCAGAATACTTGTAATCATGATTATCGAAGGCTAAAGATTGCCGAAAATGTCGGCAAGTAATTTATATCGAGTCTGCCTATAACACAGGATTTTATCACGCAAAAAACTGAACATAATAGGAGTCCTGAATTATTTTGTTCGCTCAAAAAAACTCTCAAGTAGAGGCAACGTTTTTGCCTATGTTCATAAAAGAATATTAAAAAAATATTTCTGGCCAAGAACAATGATCAAGTCACGACGAAAACGCCAGACAGCTTAACTTTAACAAGAGGGTCGCTTTCGAGCATCAAAAAACTCCGCCTACAAAACCCACAGAAATGCCCAATAAAATAAACTACAAATTTTGGGTCTGGCACAAGTTTTATGGAAAGTATCGATGCGTTATTAATTTTTGAACGCCATAAATGATTTTTTTTAATTTAGCAACAATACGCCATACAGAGCCCGCCGCAAAGAGACGGCGCGGCACAGTATACAACTTTTATTACACGTATGGGTTGTGAAAACTTCGGGAGCTACGGCCCGAAGACGGAAGTGTCGACTGCCGACATGGCACTGACATTGAGTTAATTGCGGTTATATGCTATTCCCGAGCTAGCGGTAAGTGCGATACATATTTCTCAAATTACTCCATATTCTTCTTTACATGGAAGTTCCCTGAAGAAATGGCGCTTTCGTAAGAAACCCAAACACTGCATTTGAACTTCGCGCAATGACGACAGGTCTTACCTGGCCGGCTGTCTCCAAGCCGCAAACTGGCGTAGTACTTCGAAGATATGAGACCACAGGAGCCGACGTAGCGGTGGCAGAGACGGTGGCGTACCGTCGTCTGCTCTTTTCTACGCGAGTAACCCACCACGGCCATTAAATCGGTGCCAGTGCCACTGTGGGCAGTCGGCATTTCTGGCGTCAGTCCGCCAATTTGTCAAAGACCCCAATTTTTCCCTTACCCTTACTTCTAGTTCAGCGTATCCTGCTTTTACCACAACGCAAAAGCGCTGTCTGCTTCCGGAGCGCCTGCGTGAGGCAGTTTTGCAAATTAAAAAAAAATCAGTCGTAACTTTATATGCTTTCGAAAATTTACTTTCGAAAATTTACGTCGCTATAACAATCACGTAGTTAACGTGGAATGAACGCATTCTTGCTTCAAGGCTACAGATAAGCTTAACTGTGGCCAGGTTTGAAGTATCGGGTTATCCATGTACAGAAATATTTCGCGATCCCCTTAGACTTGAGAAACCTTCAGGTTGGATTGGACTGTTAACATGCTTATATACCTTTTCATTGAGGCGGACGCAATAATCAATCGTTTCATGCTTTGTTTAGCTGCTTCAAGAAAAATTACGGGTTTCCAAGTGTTTTCCAGTATCTGTGGCCATTGATCCCAATAACTGTTTCGTCCACACAAAAATATTTTTATTTCGCACTGCATTGGACTGATTCACTTACGTAATAAATGTAACGTGCTATACGTGTAATCGCCACGAAATATACTGCCTACTTGGAGTATATTTTCCCGGTTAATAGAGCGTGACAAGCATTAGTACCTATCGTGCTTGGAATTACAAACGAATGAGCCACTCAAAGCCACTTACCTGCGTATACGACCTCGTTGCGCTATCGCTAAACATTCCTCCTGACTCCAGAAGTTAGGGCATAATAAGGCTGGCATCTCGAGTACATCGCATTTTATTCTTTGCGGAGTCGTTCTCGCACTGAAACTTTAAATACACCAACTCTCTTCCCGTTGGCAGCAATTCGACCTGCATAACAGCATGCAAGAACGCGTTACGAAGGCGGCCTCGCTTTTGCAGCGCATCAGGTCATCTCTGAGCTCTCCGCAAATTATCCGATCACGTGTCGCACGTGCTTTTCCAAGAGTGAACGCAGCAGCGCGCGCCATCTGTTACCCAACGGCCGAGTACGTGCAAGGCAATCTGGCGGACCCTTCTTGCCGTGTTGCCGCTTTTGAAAGACCCGTGTACAGAGCACCGATTCCTGACTTATCCTTCACTCGTAAGTGGCTCTGGAGAACGTTCCTTGAAGGAAAGTGTATACAGCGTGTTCAAAATTAGGCTTTCGCCGTACGCTCTTGGCCCCGCCGCGGTGGCTCAGTGGTTAGGGCGCTCGACTACTGATCCGGAGTTCCCGGGCTAGAACCCGACCGCGGCGGCTGCGTTTTTATGGAGGAAAAACGCTAAGGCGCCCGTGTGCTGTGCGATGTCAGTGCACGTTAAAGATCCCCAGGTGGTCGAACTTATTCCGGAGCCCTCCACTACGGCACCTCTTCTTCCTTCCTTCTTTCACTCCCTCCTCTATCCCTTCCCTTACGGCGCAGTGCAGGTGTCCAAAGATATATGAGACAGATACTTCGCCATTTCCTTTCCCCAAAAAACCAATTATTATATATTATTATTATTATTACGCTCTTGCCATCTCGCACATTCGTAATGCGGCCAGGCGGACAGAAATTGGGGTAAATAGTGTCCGCGTAAATTCAGGTATTAACTGATGTCCATTAATTAACTTTTTATTGACTGAAGTTAGCATGCAAATTTATATTGAGAACTCGGAAGCAGTTTCCTTTTAGGGCTATTTATTCCATTTTGTACAATTTTAGTAACGCGCCTGTGTCCTGAGATGCGCATCTCTAAAATTCAGTCCAACTTCGTCTAATTACGCATGCGAGACAGCGGCTTTTAGTGTGAAGCACCTCCCTCGTGGGACGCAGCTGTTGCGTATGGCACTCCGCCTTGCAAGAGTATGCAGCAAATGGCGACGCGGGTGACTTTTCGCTCTGGGCCAGCGTTTCCCTTGGCGATCGAACCCGATGAATCATTGTTCCATCGGCGAGAAGCTTAGGAGAGCTATTTCTTTAAGTGATCGCATTTACAGCTGGTATAAAGACGCGATGCCACTCGCTGCACACTCTTGCAAGGCGGAGTGCCATACGTAACACATGCGTCACACAAGGGAGGTGCTTCACGCCGAGAGCCGCTTTCTCGCATGCGTAATTAGACGAACTGGGACGAAAGTTAAGGCGCGCGCATCTCAGGACAAAGGCGCGTTGCTAAGATCGTACAGAATGGAATACCCATCAAAAGCAATTGCCTGCAAATTCTCAATACTTCAGCCAAAAAAAATATTAATTATTAAACTTGAGTTTATTGCTTAATTTAAGACGACAAATATTACCCCAATTTGTGTCCACCTGGCCGCACTACCAATGCACAAAAGCGACATTAGCGTTGGGCGTCTCACATTTTTTTTTTAATCAGTAAATTCTAATTTTGAACACGTTGTACAATAGGCTCGAAAGGACTGCCGACGTAGTCGACGCCATCTCGGGTTCTGCAACATCAAGGATGAACTATTTGGTAAGGATGGTAGTCTGTTAGAGTGAGCTTTCTTGCAGTTTTCGAGAGCCGATGAAGTAATCCTAAAGAATGTAGCAAACGATAGTTGTGCGAATGATGCCATTTTCTGTCCCGCAGCAATATGTTATATTGCCTCTGTGTATACCTGATTTGTGTTCTTTTTTAGGTGTTTTAGTTAGCCTTCATTTCTTTGGAAACCACACACATTAGTGTCTTTTGATGTTTCTAGCTGTGTCCTTGAATGTTTTAAAAAATGTCAACATTACCAGTGAGCAATATCAACGGGTATCACCCTTGCTTTATTTGTGTTTTGCAGTTGTTGAGGTGGAAGCATCAGATGTTTAAATGAATTTTAGAGGCTTCTCAGAACTCCGCGTGAAGCTTTATTAAATGACCATTAATTGGCAAGCATCTCTGCTTAATTCGGTGCTGCAGTTTTTTACCTGATTCATTAGAAATTTTATGGATTTTTCATTGATTCGCGACTAAACAAAACGTTGCTTTGTTGCTGTTAGCCCTCATAACGAAAATAGATTTTAATTGGTAGTTTATTACAAAGCTTTCAATACAGGTAGTCTCGATACAGTTGTGGGGGGGGGGGGGGGGAGGGGCATAAGATAGGTTTACATCACTGATTTCTTGCCAATTTTACAAATAGTCTGATTACTCCTGGCGAATTTGCCTGCTTTCTTTTTTCAAATTATTCAGTCCAACTGCTTAACTTTTTGGATGAAGGCATTTACAAACCTTCTGAATGGTGCCAGCATCAAGTGGTTTTGAGATAAGATAAACCACGAATGATGCAAATAGGATTTGGAGCCAGTGTGACATGCTGAGTGGCACTAATTGAAGGCAGAAAACGGAAATTAGCCCACAAATTCTTTTGAAGTTGTACCCCTCCGCATTGTTTGTAGGCTGTAGAGCCCAAGTACTAAATACGTCTTGTTTTTTATAGGACACTTTCCAGCATGAATCACGCAAAGCTAGTATATTGAAACCACAAGTGCAGTCTAGTTGTCCAAATATGCTCCATGAGGACGCGACTAATTTGCGTACATATCGATCGCAGAAGGCAGCATTCTTTGTGTACAAATTCAGACAAGCTACAAATCACAAATTATAAGCGTCCATTATTTTTCAGACTGGCCTTGAAAAACATCATCAAAAGTGTCATTGACGAAGTCAAAAAAAGTAGATTTCTTTATAAACCAGAAACTTGGTCGGCAAATATTCTTCGTTACACTCCTCACAATGATATCTCAGCATGGCAAGCATATTTTGGACGCACTGCTAAGAACAGCTTCGGGAAAGGATAAGCAATTGTATAGGCTCATATTTTTTGAGAAACGATTGGTAAAAGTTGTGTTGCTAGGACACAGTAGAAAAGAGAGACTACACATTTGGTTACAACAAACCTGCATTATAATATAATAAAAAAACATTTATGTGGTCTCCGAAATGAAATTAATAGTGTAATGCGATACCGTTGCTGTACAGTAGGAGGTGGTCGCATGAAGCCCCTGAACTATCGCACTAAACGAAAGTTCTTAAGTGGTCGAAAGATCCGCTCCCGGCTCAAGACCAAAGAAGGAGTGGATCGAGTACCGCTCTATTGTTTTCCTTACCAGCGCAATACTTTTATTTCTTCAGAGGCACTACATAATGATAGTATGATGACGTCACGACCCTTTAGACCGATGATAAATTGTACAGTGACGTCGTCACTGTTGTACTGTCTGATAGTTGTGGCCCACGTGTTTAATGAGATCATGTTGTGACCTCACGACCCTGTCGAAAAATGGGAATTTCTTGACTCCGCCGAATTTCTTATCGCACGGGACCTCGGACGCTATCTCATTTTGACGCAGGCTGCTCTCTCCACCTCCTTTGCGTGCTGGTCACGGCCATGGCTGATCCGAAGACCGGACATGGAGGTGGCTACGGAGGCCTCGGTTACGGTGGCCTTGGGTGCAGGTGGTGTTGGCGGCTTGGGCCTTGGTGGCGCGGTCATCGGCAGCAGCGTTTCGCTTCTAAGTGGAGGCCCCAGGTTCCCTAAGGCTGTGGCTGGGCCTCCATTCCTAGCGAGCACGTACCACGTCAACAAGGTCAACGGCGGAGGTGCCCTCCTCGCCCTCTCTTGCCTCGGAGCAGGAGGATGTCTCGGCTACGGATACGGAGGCGGCTACGGGGTATACGGAGGTGGCTACGGCGGTTACGGCGGCTATGGTGGCTACGGCTACAAGGGCTGAATCCTCCATCCTAAAGACATTATGTTTCCTTTCACTTTTAGATAGCAAAGCCTGTTTTCTGAGAAGTCGGGTAGCCGATCTGCGGGTCCCGGGATGGAATCAGAATATGGCTCTAGATTACAACCCTGAGAGAATCTTCGTGGAATCCATATAGCCAATAAACTCGCAACGTCAGGATATCACTCCTGGGATTCAGCGACAGGAGTGTGCGGTCTATTGCACAGTATGTGAATGCGAACACTTATAGGAACTGCAGTCTTGGACATGCTGAAAATCAATAATGGGAATATTAATACCTGTTGCTCGTACATAATATAAACTATTATTATTTTAAGGCGCGCTAAGAAACAATATATTCTGTGCCGAAAATGTTTGACGGCGATCTAACGGAAACGTCGAGGAAAGATACTTTTGAACAAAACCACTCCATCATTGTTTGCATCTAAACTTATGTCCGCGACCTCATTCTTGAACTGTCATTTTGCCAGTTCATTTATTAAAAAGATAATCAATTAAAATGCGCTTTTTGTTTTCTTCGCTTTACTGCTTCACTTATATTTCTCATCGGGGAACTAATATCAGCCCAAGAAATGCAATAGAACGGATAGGACACCAGCACTGACATGACTGAATGCTTTTCTTGGAGCTCGTATGTGGCCTGTGGGCAATATTCAGGGTCATTGAGCCTCACAATTAATTTTAATAATGAAGTTGGCTTCTCTTCGAGAGAGAATTCAACGAGAATGAGGCTGACACAGCAGGTTGGCACCTCATCACTCCAAAGGCTGGGAACAGCGCTAAGAAGCAATTCAACAGGATGGACGTCAGACGACAGCATGGTCGTCTTGTTGATAATTCTTTGAAAAATAAAATAAGTGCAAAAATACTAAAATACTGTCGCTGCTAAACAGCCGATTGTGCCGACACGTGGACACCAGGGGGATAAGATTGAAAGTGATCTTGAATACACGTGGCAAAGAAGTGGTCCAAGTTCAGCGTCAGCTTTCTCACAGCCTGTACTATGTAACTTTGTAAGTCTGTAAATCGGTACTATGTAACTTTGACTAGGTAACGACATGGGTACGCTGCATCGAAAGCTTCGTGAAATGAATGTTTCACAAGTGCGATGAAGTGCTGAAAGCGGAGATAATAACTTCTGGGATACTTCGAAAAACCAACACATGGACATCAACCTGCAAGAGAACGGCGGTGGAACTACTACAGCACAAGAAAGAATACAAAAAACTCATGCTCACCAGATTTTTGGCCGAGTTGCTTAATGATGCAAGCGAACAGCGGTAGGACAAGTGCGAGAACGACACATGCGCTGCACTGTCATAGTTGAACCGAAGTTCTCTTGCATCATACACCAACTCGCACAAAAGTCTGTTATTAGGAAATCAACGTTCCTAGGAAAATCAGCGGTCCAGAAATGAACGGCTTTTAATTGTATTACAGCGAGAAACACGCGGCAAAAAATGACTCGTTTTTGTGCGCATAGGGACCGTTTAAAATATAAAACCTCTGGATGGTGCTCCTGATATTGCACGGCGATTTAAAACCTATGTTGATACTGTACGTTGTTACGTCTCGCCTACAACGCGCGGTATAGCCGGCGCGGATGCAACGGACGCCGCGGCTTCGTTCATCGCGGCCGCAACGCCTCCCGCCAAGCGCGTCCAGGCAGGTTTCAGTGCCACGTGTCGTCGTGCGTGCGTGTGTGTGTGTGTGCATGTTGGTGCCCACGCTTGTCAAAGCGCGGCAGCCGGGGAGAGGAGCTCCCCAACTGGGAGGCGAGGAGGTCTGACCGGCGCCGGCCTGGCGGACGCGCCCGTCACGTCTGGACATGTTCAAGCGTCGCCGTATCGGACGCCTCTTCCCAAGCCGTTCCTTCTTGCCCTCGACTCCGTGGGTATAAAGGGGGCTGCCCCGGACGCCAACGAGAGACTTCGATTTCTTCCTTGGAGTAACGTGGTCGCCCTGACCGGCTGCTCTTTTGCGATGCCAGAATAAACAAGTTGTTCTGTTGCCAGTCGACTCATCCTTTGCCGGGACCTTCGGATGTTTCCATCTGTGCCCCAGGCCGCCAGGCCAACGCTACCCTTGGGGCTTGCAACCCAAATGCAACAACTGGTTGCCAGCGGTGAGATCGCGACAACGGAGGCCAGCAGCGAAGATATGCGGTCAACTGTATGCTGAGCAGCTCAACGACCATCCGGGAGCAGTGCAACGAGCCCTGTGTGATGACTGGTTGCCTGCAGCGGAACGACTGCGCTGAATTCTTGGCTGCGAGGTTTGGTGAGTGCGGGACTTTCTTCTTCTGAGTTTTGCCAGGCTTTTGTTAGTGTCAGAAACAGAGCTGGTAATTGTGTTGTCGTTGCTGTCGGGTTAGTTTGCGGCAAGACAATAGTAGGCAGTAGAGAAAGCAGCATTCGGAGCAGCCATGGATTTGAAGTCGTTGCGCAAACCGAAATTGCTGGAGCTTGCAAGAGAGTTGGGTCTGGATGTCTCAGACAAACTCAGAAAACCAGAACTGCTAAGGGCTATTCTTGAGTTGGAGGCTGAGGATGACGAGCTGTCGGAATGCCTTGAGACCATTGAGGAGAGGGAGCAAAAAGAGGAGCGCGAACGTAAAGAGCAGAAAAACGAGCGCGAACGTAAAGAGCAAAAAGAGAAAGACGAGCGCGAACGTAAAGAACAAAAAGAGAAAGAGGAGCGAGAACGTAAAGAACAAAAAGAGAAAGACGAGCGCGAACGTAAAGAACAAAAAGAGAAAGAGGAGCGCGAACGTAAAGAGCAAAAAGAGAAAGAAGAGCGCGACCGTCAACACGCTTTGGAAATGAAGCGTCTCGAGGTAGAGATGGAACGCGCTCGTAATGGAAGTCAGGCACACGGTGCAGGAGAACGGGTATCGTTCAAAATGACTGACCTGATGCGGCCGTTTAAGCTTGGAGAGGACATTGGTTTGTTCCTGGTTAACTTTGAGCGAACGTGCGAGAAGCAGGGGTTCTCTCGGGAAACGTGGCCACAGCGCTTGCTCACTTTGTTACCCGGCGAGGCGGCCGACGTAGTCGCTCGCTTGAAGAGAGAGGAGGCAGAGGATTTCGACCAAGTGAAATCGAGTCTGCTAAAAAAGTACAGGCTGTCAGCGGAGGCGTTCCGTCGGAAGTTTCGGGAAAATGAAAAAGGCAGAAATGAGTCATATACAGAGTTTGCCTACAGGCTTATGTCAAACATGCAGGAGTGGCTCAAAGAAGAGAAAGCGTTTGGTGACCACGAGAAAATTCTGCAGTGTTTCGGGCTAGAACAGTTTTATAGTCGGTTACCTGAGAACGTGCGGTACTGGGTCTTGGATAGGCCAGACGTTAGTACAGTGGCTAAAGCCGCCGAGCTAGCCGAGGAGTTTGTGACGCGTCGGGCTCGCGGAGCTAAGGACGGTCAAAAGGGTGAATTTGGCTCCAAGTCTGAGAGGCCGAAGTTCACACCCATGAGAGCAAGGGGGGACACGCGTAGTGCGGATGCGAGTGAAAGCAGTCCGACCGAACGTAAGGAGACGGCGGCAGCCGAAGCCGAACGCAGAAAGCGGTTCGAGAGGAGGCAAGCGCGCGTGTGTTATACGTGCCAGAAGCCGGGTCACTTTTCGGCGCAGTGTCCAGAAACAAAAAGAGAAGTCGTGTGTTTGTCATTATGTAGCACTGACGAGAACATGAAGCTTCTCGAGCCTTACATGCGAGACTTCCTCGTGAACGGGAAAGAGTGCCGAGTGCTTCGTGATTCCGCAGCTACAATGGATGTAGTTCACACCTCTTACGTAGAACCCGATATGTTCACGGGCGAGTGCGCATGGATCAAGCAAGCAGTGGAAGCTCACAGCGTGTGTCTGCCCGTAGAAAAAGTGGTTATTGAAGGACCTTTTGGAGCAATTGAGACGGAGGCCGTAGTGTCATCTAGGCTGCCCCCCCAGTACCCGTACCTATTTTCGAACAGGTCCGATCACCTCCTGCGCGAGAAGGGGCTTTTGTTTGGTGAGGCTAGCGTTCAGGCCTTAACCAGATCGAGAGTTCGGGAGCTCGCTGCAAAGGCGGTAGTTGCGGGGCCGACGTTGTCGAACAATGAGAAAGGGTCGGAGGCGCAGCAAGCTGATATTCCGAGCACGTCAGAACTGGATAAAATTGAGCCTGTAGCGTTGAAGGCACCAGGTACTGGAGAGGAAATGCCCGACAAGGGAAAGTTAGAAGAGCTTCCGGTCGAGCTTCCGGGACTAGGCTCAGTGACGAACAGGGAAGACACTGATCAGGTCATTAGTGACTTAATCATTAAAGCACCGCTGTCGCCTGAGCAGAAAACCGAACTACACCAACTCTTACAAGAGTTTCAAGGTCAGTTCTCTGAGAGGCCTGGTAGGACTTCTGTCCTTACTCATGCTATAGAACTTACCTCCCCAGAGCCAGTACGATCCAAGGCGTACCGGGTGTCACCCCGCCAGCGCGATATTATGGAGGCTGAGGTAAAGAAAATGCTACAGCTCGGTGTTATTGAGGCGGGTGAGAGTGATTATACCTCCCCTTTGATTTTAGTTGAGGTACCGGGCAAGGAACCTCGTCCTTGCGTCGACTACCGCAGGCTTAATTCCATTACTAAGGATCAAATTTATCCGATCCCTAACATCGAGGAGCGCCTTGAGAAAGTTAGTAGCGCTCAGTTTATTTCCACCCTAGATCTTGTCAGGGGTTATTGGCAGGTTCCACTTACAGAAGAGGCTAGTAGGTATGCGGCGTTCATTTCACCAATGGGAACATTCCGTCCTAAAGTTTTGAGTTTTGGTTTGAAGAACGCGCCATACTGCTTTTCAAGCCTCATGGACAAAGTGTTGCGAGGACAGGAAGAATTCGCTTTACCGTATTTAGACGACGTAGCGATATTCTCCGCATCCTGGTCTGAGCATATGGCACACTTGCGGGCAGTGCTAACCCGCCTGCGCGAAGCGGGCTTGACAGTCAAAGCTCCCAAGTGCCAATTAGCACAGGCCGAGGTTGTATACCTCGGTCACGTGATTGGACAGGGTCGTCGCCGCCCCTCTGAAATAAAGGTGGCCGCTGTGCGAGACTTCCCGCAACCGCGCACGAAGACCGATATTCGGTCGTTCTTAGGTGTCGCCGGCTACTATCAGAGGTACATCCCCAGGTACTCCGATATCGCGGCTCCCCTGACGGATGCTCTAAGAAAAACAGAGCCCCAAACAGTCGTTTGGAGCGAGACAAAGGAAAGAGCTTTTAGCGCCTTAAAGAGCGCCCTAACAAGCCAGCCTGTGCTACGATCGCCAGACTACACAAAAGGGTTCGTTGTTCAGTGCGATGCTAGTGAGCGAGGCATGGGCGTTGTACTGTGCCAAAGGGACAATGGAGAAGTGGAACACCCCGTCCTGTATGCTAGTCGTAAGCTGACCTGTCGTGAGCAGGCGTACAGCGCCACCGAGAAAGAGTGTGCGTGTCTCGTGTGGGCCGTTCAGAAATTGTCATGCTACCTGGCCGGCTCGAGGTTTATCATTGAGACGGATCACTGCCCTCTCCAATGGCTGCAGACCATATCTCCCAAAAATGGCCGCCTCCTGCGCTGGAGCCTCGCTTTGCAACAATATTCCTTTGAGGTGCGTTACAAAAAGGGGAGTCTCAACGGTAACGCCGATGGCTTAAGTCGAAGCCCCTAACGTAGGAATCCGCCTCAAAGTTGTTGGTTACTGATGTTTTCTTCCTGAGGCAGGATTTTTAACATATTGCTTTTGTTTAGTGTTTCAAAGTGATTATGTGCTTTCTAGTGCAATTTTCCAATTTGTGGACGCGTTCTGAGTGCTGCTTGACTACTGTAAGGAACTAGGCAGTAGTATAAAAGGGGAAAGAGCCTGGCAGAGCTTAGTGAGGGTTGTCTCGTGCTTGCTGACTGAGCGGTTGCGTTTCGGCGTAGTTCTAACGCTTGCTGGGAACGAGCACAAAAATGGCAACTCTCCTGAAGTGACTTTGCAGTGCCCTGTGTAATCCTGAACCTGAGAACGAGGCCTTCTCTGGGCGCTGCGCTCAAGCAACGTCGAGGGACGACCGGTTTCGTTTACGAGCATCATCGAGCGACATCCCTCTGGACAGCGGATGCAGTCCCCTGACCATCGGGATCTCCTTCTCCCGGCGGGGCGGTCTGTTACGTCTCGCCTACAACGCGCGGTATAGCCGGCGCGGATGCAACGGACGCCGCGGCTTCGTTCATCGCGGCCGCAACGCCTCCCGCCAAGCGCGTCCAGGCAGGTTTCAGTGCCACGTGTCGTCGTGCGTGCGTGTGTGTGTGTGTGCATGTTGGTGCCCACGCTTGTCAAAGCGCGGCAGCCGGGGAGAGGAGCTCCCCAACTGGGAGGCGAGGAGGTCTGACCGGCGCCGGCCTGGCGGACGCGCCCGTCACGTCTGGACATGTTCAAGCGTCGCCGTATCGGACGCCTCTTCCCAAGCCGTTCCTTCTTGCCCTCGACTCCGTGGGTATAAAGGGGGCTGCCCCGGACGCCAACGAGAGACTTCGATTTCTTCCTTCGAGTAACGTGGTCGCCCTGACCGGCTGCTCTTTTGCGATGCCAGAATAAACAAGTTGTTCTGTTGCCAGTCGACTCATCCTTTGCCGGGACCTTCGGATGTTTCCATCTGTGCCCCAGGCCGCCAGGCCAACGCTACCCTTGGGGCTTGCAACCCAAATGCAACAACGTAAAGTGTTCAAAAACAGAGTTAAATCGAGCGCCATTGAGTTCGTGCGTATTTTGTCTCGTTCGTCTCATTGCAACTCACTTTGCACGGTCTCGAGAGTTTCAAAAGCGGCAGAAACAGAAAAGCCGTACTGAACACATCATAAACACAAAGTGAAAGTATGCGGTAAGCACTCATTATATAGGCGTCGTATAAAATTCTGGTCTGGCCTCATAAAGCATTTTATACTGGCACCTGCTATTGTGTTCGTATTTGTGCACGCGTGCAGGCATGCGCTCCAGGTATAGACTATTCTGGGCATACCTGTCAGGCAGCGTTGGAAAATGAAAATTTAAGATACGGAGAGGCTTGCTTCCAATAGAATATTGGGGTTCAAGCACCAGTTCTTTAAGTGCTGAGTTTCAGAGGGGTAGAGAAGGTGAGTGTCTCTCACCTTCAGGACAGTTACAAAGCTAGCCTATCAAACGATGTGCATAGCATAGTCCACAAGCGCATGGATTTCTTGAGGTGTTTACTTTTGACAAAGGGTGTACATTAGCTCGCATACTGCATTGATATTTTTAGTATAATTGCCGCATGATTCAGTTGGTAAATAAATATTTAGTCACACTGCAGTAGGAACTCCGGCACTCAACTTTCGGGAATGCGCGACCCGAGCTGCAAGGACAAAAATGCAATGAAGTAATAAAAAGGAAACTGATCATAAGAATACACCAAACTTGAGCCATGGGCCGCTAAGTAAAGCTATAGAAATTTCACAAAAAAATCAATCGCAGCTGAACAAAACCCCGGACAAGAAACAATTGTTCCGCAATACCGAAGTTTCTGAGAAAACTGTATAGCCTTCGTTTGCAGGCGTATGACTGCGCTTGTGAGTATGCTAATGAGTAAATACCCCCCCCCCCCCCATGTTACTAATATAATCTGCTTGGCGGGATTCCGTCCTAAACCTAGGACTTACCGGACTAATAGACTAATCGGAGCGCTGGTGCATTATGCGAAAAATACAGGTGAAGTCTGAACCAGCTTGGGGAGCGGGCCGGAGGTTTTTGTTGCTTAGCTGGGTTTGCAAGGAGCTCGGTTGAGGCTGGCCGCGCTCTTCTATCACTGCACTTGTGGTTCTCAGAAAAATGTTTTACTTCTTATTGCGTCTGTAAGCCATAGCATGGAGTTGGAATATACGCAGCAGTGGCGAAGTAACATGAAGAGAAAGCATGAGAAGTGAAATGTCCTCGTGTGGGCGGGAAATCTGGCGTGATGGCCTCGAACTGAACGAACACCAATGTGGGCAGGCAAAAAGTTTTCTGCTTTTTCAAGCTTTATGAATGCTATCAAAACCACTCACCGCCGACGTTGTCTCTGATATCGGGCCCACTTGATATAGGGGAGCATCAAATACTTGAGTTTAGGATTGTCAGCAATGTTACCCGCCCTGTCTTGAATATGCTCCAAAAACCAGAATATTTGACGCTACAGCTAGATTTTGTATTTAGTGGCGTAGTGGCGACACAAAGAGCAGGAGAGAGGAAAAGAAAAAATATTTGCCGTGGCAATAGCAACGATGCCAGCGCGAGACAGAGCAAAAAAAGCATGATAAACATGATATACAGGGTGTTGAACCTAAGAATTTACACAATTTTTAAAATTTTAAAAATACACTTTTTTAGTAAAAAGGGCGCTTTTCGGCATTCCACTGTCAGCTGTGTAATACATCAGAATACAACTAAAACATGCTAACTAGCACGTTGTTTAAATAACATTAAATAGCTAACATTCTCACCATTATTGTTAGGCACCTTAATTTTTTGATAGTCATGTAGACCACCGCTAGTATTGTTAATATAAGTTTTAGAATTTTGAAAACGCAGTTACCCTCAGCGCTTGGCCCAACTACATCGCATCAAAATGCATGCGCTTTTGAGAAGCTCGCAGAGAAAGCAACCCCTCCAGTGCGCGTAACTCGTCAAAATAGCCAAAATTTGTTGGACGACAGGGTCCAAGGTGACTGCGTTTTCGAAATTCTAAAAAGTGATATGGATAATACTAACGGTTGCCTACAAGCATCTCAGTGCTTAAGGAGCCTAACAGTAATAGTTAAGAAGTTACCTATTCAGTACCAGTTAACTATCCTGCTAGTTAGTACGTCCTAGCTAAATTCTGGTGTACTACACCGCTTATAATTCTATGTCCAAAAAGTGCTCTTCTAACTCAAAAAGTCTATATTTGAAAATTTTGTAAAGAATTGGGTGAAAGACTTTGTATATTGCATACCTTCCATAAAACTCTTTTCTCACCCAGCACTTATGAAGAAGAATTGACCACCAATATACGCGAACGAAGCGACCATTAGTTCTTCAGGAAGAATCTGTCTTCTCCTAACGTAAGCTTCAGTGCGGATAAAGATCTGGTTGCGTATACATAATTATCGTCTCATCACCACCCTAACAAATGTGGCACAAATGTCACTCCCATGTCATTCCAGTCAGCCCTGTCCTGTGCCAGCTGCGGCCACCTTATCTTCGCATACTTGCTAAACTTCTCCTGCGGCCTGGTCCACCGGGTTCCCAACAGGCGCGGTGGGCTACGATGCAAAGACGCCTTGTGGCTGGCGAACGAATTCGTGACCAGTCGAATCCTGTGTTCGACTCCCTACCCCCCCCCCCCCCCTGCGAAACAGGAAGGGGATGCCCTCGAGGTCATCCTCCGCAATACCATGAAACGAGCTCTGGACATCCCGGTCTCTACCTCTATCAGCCACCTCATGGCACTGGGGGTGGTGAACACTTTCAGGGAGCTTAAAGAGGCCCACATCAACAACCAGTACACTCGCCTCACAAAGACAGGGTCGGGTCGTCGCCTTCTAGCTCGTCTTCACATCCAGCACACCCAATTCACAGAGACGATATGCCGCCTTCCCGTACACTGGAGACGCACTGTTCACGTGCGGCCTCTCCCCACCATGACCAAAGGGGACCATAATGGCAGGCGCCTGGCGCGGGCGGAAGCCTTGCACCGCCATTTTGTGAGCAAACCACGCGTCTTTTACATGGACGCCTCCAGCCCGAACCCCAGCTGATGGTACATGGCCGCCGTCGTCCACAAGGGCAAAACAGTAGACAGCCTTACTTTCCAGGCCCAGCCAGCAATTCACGCAGGAGAGGTTGCCATCGCCCTGGCAGCCTCTGACTCCTCCTCCAAATACATAATCACCGACTCGCGAGGGGCTTGTCGAAATGTCAAGCAAGGGTGTGCTAGTCCCCTGGCTTATCGCATCTACCACAAGTGTAGCCGAGACTGGGATCCTGCGCATCGATCTCTCGTTTGGGCTCCAGGTCACCGAGGCCACCACGGAAACGAAGCAGCCGGCGCCGCCACCCGCGCTCTCTCTCCGGGCATTTCCCATGGGACCCGACGCTGGCCAGGACTTTTTCAATCCGGTTTACACTTTTAAAGAAATATGTGATTATTGAAAGTCCACGCACCAAACTCTACCCATCCCGTGCAAAGGGCTGTGGAAGGCCAATGAGCGCGTACTCCTGCGCCTGCTCACGAACACGATGCTGTGCCCGGCAACTCTAAAGCATTCCAAGCCTCAATTCGACGTGCGGTGCTCACACTGTAGGGAGGTATCTGACACCTACCACATAGCGTGGGCCTGCCAGCAGAACCCATCCCTACACGCTATCCCAAACCCCACCCAAGAGGACTGAGGGGCGACCCTGTCCAGCTGTTGCACCCTCGAGGCCCAAAGGGCCTTAACGCAACGCGCCCGGGCTGCGGTAACCGCCAATAGGGTGCCTGACTAGGCATCCCACCTACAGTGGTTGTATGGGCGTGACTTTTAAGGTCACGTCCCCCAACACCTCTCGATATAATTTATAAATGTTTTCACCACCACCACCACCGCCCACGTGAATTTCTGTCACCCCCTTCTTTAATTGAGTTTTCTTGGAATCCACTGTTACCCCTAAGGGCCACCGATTATGTTGCCTACCGGTTTGCTATAGGCTCTGCCCATGCATTTTTTTTCTTCTTCCTGATTTTGAGTAGAAAGTCTTTTCTCGCTTTTGCTCCCTGGCCTGTTTTGCTCTTCTGCATCGTCTTAAAGTTACACCTGTCGTTCTTTTTGAAAAGAGCGCGGCACTGTCCTCAAGTTATCTTCAACTGATTTCATTAACCTCCTCATTTCTGTTCTGCCCCGTCGGCTAACAGCGGTAGGATGCAGCTATTATATACTTTCATTTTGAAAGATATTAGTAAAATCCTGTTCATTCTCAGAGTGTTTGGAAAATGCGCTCCATCTCATGAGTATGTTAAGGCGTAAGCCTTTCTCGGCTCATGAGTGGCGTGGACGGAAGTTGTAGATCGAAGTCCACAAAAGTGATCGCACGAACTGTCAATCATAAGTTGTATGGTAATTAAAATAACATGTAAAACATGATTAAGCAACAGTCGATGAGCAACATTTATGTTATGATAGTAGTGGAGGTAAATAGGTAGTAAAATAGTGATAGTGATGCTATTGTTACCTGGCCGCCAGCCAAATAATAGGACGAGAGTAGTGATGGCAATGGTAAGTTTTAATGGCCGCTGGCCTAGCGCAAGCGCTCCGTCCCGCGTCACTGCCATTTTCGTGGTCTTCTTCACAATCAGTAAGTACTGTTAGTGACAGCTAGTGCAAGAGATAGCGGTAATTATGATAGTGATAGTGATAATGATAGCTGCCAGTAGTGATGGTTAGCATTAGAGGTAGATAGTGATAGTGATATTAATAGCAACTGATAATGATAGTACTCGAGAGAAATAGTTATAATGACAGTGATGATGATAACGATTGTGATAGTTGGTAACAGCAATAATGATGATAGTAATGGTGAAGATATCAGTAATGATAGTCGGCATGTGATGATGATAGTGGTGATGACAGTAATGATGATGATTGCGATAGTGAAAAAGGTCGTGCGTTCGGGTCCCGCAAAGGCGGTGGGTTCGAGTGCCACAGAAGTCATGTGTTTTTTCAGTGCCCATTTCTGAAGAAAAAATTTCGTCTTGTCTCAGGACAAACATCGAGTAGCTAAAGACTGTGTGTGGTCGTGGATATTCAATGCACGGAGGCTTCACTGAAACTGAAAGGTTACTTTTTGTGGGATATATAGGCTAAACAAAGAAATTGAGGTGGTCATTTCCAGTGCTTGTGCTGGTCTTCAATTAACCACAGTTTAAAGACATTGTGTTACAACTAATTAGAGCTGGACACTCCGTCGAACTCAGCCTTCTGCTAATATTAACGAAAAACACAAATAAACAAGGGAACTAGAATTCTTCTACACACATCTTCGACACATCTTCGACACATCCATCCGGCCTAAGGCGCAAACTTCTTGTGAAAACGCCAACTTTCTTTGGGTACATGCTGCGAGCGTTTCTGAATAAGCAGAAGACCAGCTTCTCACATTGGGGCAAATCGAGGAGCGCTAGCGCCACTTGCAAAACCACAAATAAAATAAAAGTGATGTGGCTCCGACTCGCATCACCCCTACTAACCCTGCTTTCTGCATGCTGTGGCTATCGTTTGGACTCATATTTTCTAATCTCATCCGCCAACATGGCCCTGCAGGACCCTGTTGTTCATATGCCGTCCTTCAGAATTCCACCCTCTTACTTTTAGAGACCAACCGCTCTCTCTTCTTCGCAGTGAACACTCTGCTTGTATCCGACTTCTCTTCTTGCTAGGATATCGTTTACCCGCGTTTATTCTCAACCACATCTGCTCTATTCTTGTGTCCTCCATGTTGCACCTTTATATAGTCTTCCTATACCTCGGACAACAGTCCTCAATTTAAGTTCACGAATTTTCGTTAGCCTTCATATTTCGCCGAATTGGCAACTATTGTAAACTTTCCTCTGAAAGGGATGCTGGAAAACTACTGTTCAGGCCCAAAGTGTATACCTGTCTGACGCACTCCACCCAATTTTTATTATCCTACCCTTTTCCTTCTCATTGTCCAGATCTTTGGTCACTACTCGCCCGATATAGATGATACCGTTATACTTCAAGTATAACGCCACCAATGGTAAAATGTTGTTTCTTTCCCAAATTGTTCAGCATAAGTTCTCTGCG
Source organism: Amblyomma americanum (assembly GCF_052857255.1). NCBI lineage: Eukaryota > Metazoa > Arthropoda > Arachnida > Ixodida > Ixodidae > Amblyomma > Amblyomma americanum. Next base: position 176,494,686 of record NC_135498.1, on the reverse strand, counting down.
TAATAACTCTTATTGCTACCGTTACGCTTAAACTATTAATGTCCCGTACGCTTTTTTTGCAAATTCTTGTCTGAGTTACTTAGTAGGCAAACCCAGGAGCAAACCAAAGATTACTGAGTTCTTCTCCATAGACGCTATTCACCAACTGCTTCCAATCAAACTCTTTAAATGCCTCTTTTAAACTAGCGGTGCGTAGTAGTGAAGAGATCGTTACTGTTTCTCCATGCTAACCACTCTTCTTGATTGGGATTTTATCACTTTCCTTATGGAGGAGTACGGTGTCCCGGCAGTCCCTGTACATATTTTCTTGCACCCGTACATATTCCTCTTCTACGCCGGGTTCCGCAATGTCTACACGGCTTGATGTTTGAACGAAAGCAAATGCGGCCGCTGCAATGGCCGCATGTGTCCAAAACAGAGGAAACAAGGTCCTAATGCGCCGCAGTATTACACACCTCTTTCATAGACAGTTTTAGTTCCCGTACATGTTCCGTCGTCACCATCAAGCAGCTCATGTTTACTGTAGGAAGGAAGGCTCTCCCAGTTATGATACCACTGTGATTCAACAGGCTAACCGGCTCGAGCATATTTTGCAATATTACGTTTTCACTTGATACATTGCCACCTCAATCTTAATTTATCGATTCTTAGAAGCTTTCCGGCTATACACAAACGGTTGTTGTTTTTCTTCGATACCTGTTTCGACGCCCTCCAATTCTTGTTCTAAATTTCCGAAATCATATCACACACACTGATATGTTCACCATGCAGTCCTCAGGGATATTTGATATCGGTCAGAGTTAACCCGGTCATTGTCTCTTCCACAACCGTATCAATCTCCTCAGACTCCATATAAGGTCCCTCGTTAGTCCAGAGATTTCGGTAATAATGTTCAATCACTCCGACAGTCACATGAATGTTATAGAACTAAACCATATGTTGTCCGCTATTTTCTGGCAAACGAAGAAGCCAATGGCATTTAGCCGAAACTCATTTCGAAGACCGCTTTCATGCTTCCCTCATACGGCCGAATAATAAAACCAGTGTAACGGCACTGCTATACCTCTTAACTTTCCTGTTATTTCATACTGCTTTATTGGTAGTTCTGTTTACGATTTAGGAATTATTTTATTTCATCAGATCAGGTAACGATTAAAAACACTCTTCTCCCAAGGTTACCAAGTAAGCTGAGAACTTCGCCTAGAAACTCCAAGTCTGGGAAAAGGAGCGCTGGCGGACAAAGAGATGAACTGGACACAGCTCCATCTCTACTAACATTATTTCCGAAGAGAACAGAACTGCACATTTTACACTCTGATAGAAACTTTGTAAGCAAAAGTAGGCAGAGATACGCATGCCAAAGGTTATTAAAAGGTTAAACGAGGCGACGATCATATTAGGCATCGCCATTGCACACAAACACAAAGATACAGGCCCCAGAAAAGCAAAGGTGGAGAGGTGGAGGAGTGGGGGGAGGTGGGGGGGGAGGCTAACCAGTAATACGCCAACAATAAAAGGTTCATAATAAAACACTGTAGGCGCCTCGGCCCGCCGACACTTTTCAAGCCGCGCATGCAACCAGCAGATGCGGCCCATGCGAACAAACGAAAGAGGGAGGCGTAAACCTTGCCTTATAAGCGCAAGCTATAGCAAGCGCCAGGGGCTTCTTGCTGAGGCGAAGGATCGGATCGGCGCACGAGGCTCACTTCATTTAAGAGTGACGCAAATGCTTGTTCGGGCATCTGTGCCCAACTCTTCTATGCTTTTCCGTATGATTGCCTATCGCCGTGCTTATGCTTTGCCTTTGTTAAACATCACGAATGCGCGGGCGCTTCATTTCCTTGTTTGGACTTTGGCAATAAATGCACCGTTCTCGTTCTGTTAGCTTGTGCTACTCGCTGGGTAAGACGCGGTTCACAAACCCACTAACCGGAAGGCGTGGCCTTCAACACGCAGATTAAACGATGGGTATGAAAGGCAAGAACCGGCAGGGCTGAAACGCTGACAATGAAAAAGAGCAAGAATAACACTAAAAACAAAAATTCAGCAAGAACGAACTACAGGGCTAAAAAGGGACTGTGATAAAAGCGCTAGGCACCGATTGTAAGAGAAGCCTCTTAGAAGAAGAAAAAAAAATACGAAAGCGAAGTACGCTGCGAACTGCTTTTATCATTCCGTGTCCTTGTGATCGTCTGTATCGTTTTAATTGCTGTTTTGTGATTCATTTTGTTGTTATTTTCTCTTTGACCGCTATGAGTACACCACTGTAAAAGGTCTTTAGCTGTTTGTAAGAACATTCTGATATAGAAATGAACAAAGCTGCCTAAGACGATCAAGAGAAGGGTAAAACATGATATGTTTATGATCTCAGAGATTTGATGGTTAAAACACGATGGTGTTAAACTTTTAACTCCATCATGTTTTATCCCTCTCTCATTGTCTTAAGCCGCTTCCTCTTGGTTTTCACACGTGCGACAGTCTTCGCTCTTTAACCGCCGCCGAGGCTCAGTGGTTATGGCGTTGGCCTGCTGAGCCGAAAGACGCGGGTTCCATATCGGCCGTGGCGGGGAATTTCGATGGAGGCGAAATTCTAACGGCCCCTGTACTGCGCGATGTCACTGCACGTTAAAAAACCTCATGTGATCGAAATTTCCGGCGACCTTCACTACGGCGTTACTCATAGCCTGAGTAGCTTTGGAACGTTACACCATCATGAACCTTTACCCATTTTAGCTTTCTTGGTTTTATTTTAAATCTTTTCGCAGTTTTTTGCAGTTTTTTTGCGTTTTAGTTGTCCTTTAGCACTTTTATCCTAGTCAATTTTTAGCTTCGGCGTTTGCTGGCTTCCCTTCACGGGTTTTGCGACGTTGTCGTTTGTATCTTTTTGTTTTTGTTTTATTTTGCGCTTTTTCTTCGTCACTTCTTTAGCCGCCTTGGTTGTTGCTTTTTATTGACATCGTTCCAGCGTTGTTTTTTTTATTCCGAATACTTTAGTATTACTTATTTCCGCTTCCCCTCAATGACCCTTTCGCTTTTGGGGGGGAGGGGGGAGGCTGATTCTATCACTATGGGTAAAGTTGATAAAAGGGGGCAACTCATTTTGTTATTGCTTCGTTTAATTTTTTAATAACATTTCACATGCGTATCTCTGGCTTCTATTGCTTGCGAAAAAGTTGTCACAGTAATAAAGGTGCGGTTCGTTTGTTTTGGGAAATAAAATTGTTTCAGTGCAGTCTTTTTCTTGTCCTGGTCCATCGTCCACCAACGTTGCTTTCCTTAGAATTATTACCAGCCAACTAGCTCAGCCGCATACATTGCTCTAACTCAGGTAGGTCGCTAACCACTGCTACTCTACCACTGTAATACACTCATATTTTTCTTCATATACTTCGTGAAAATAAGTTTAATTTGGACTCTACTGTCTACATTAAACCGCCAGGCAGATTGTCTTCCCGTAATAATCATCTATTCGCAGTAGTACCATGCACAACTACAGTTGACATATTTAAGTACTCGTTCCTCCCGACAACCATAGCTTTCTTTTTTTAAAAGCGAAATTTATTGCCCCAGGGCATCAATGATGGGTGAAGGTGTGATGAATGATCTAAATGAATGGAAAAGGGTTAGTTGATTTGATGAAGTCCAGTAGAGAACGATGGTACGGTCCCTGCGTCCAGGCAATGTATGAGGAAGGGTTGCTTGGTGAAAGACCTGCTACCATCAGGTGCCCGATCCTTGTAGGCTTGAGAGCTGGGCAGTCCCACAGTAAGTGATGAATGTCGGCCTCAATGTCCTCGTGTTTACATACCGGACACCCTGGCCGAGGAAACAATTCTCGGTACCGAGGCCACTTCCGAGTGATGGCTGGTGTGAGGGCAACGGAGACCCGGATCCTCTTAAGCGCAACCTCATCTGCACGGGTAAGACCGCGGGGGAGGGTTACCGCACACAGAGGGATGAGAGCACGTGTGCGACGCCGGAGGAGTTTCTTTCTTGATGAAAGGAGGGTAAAATTGTCCAAATGAAGGAGCCGAGGCGGTGATGAGTTTAAATTCGCAAGGCGGGTCGCTAAATCTGCCTGCCTTTGATAGGTCAGCAGATCCCGTGGGACACACTTAATACGTATTGGCTGCGGTATGCGTGCCGCGGTCGGTGGATGTCTTGACATATCGTTGGACAGCGGCTAACACGTAGCAACCGGACAACTTGAAGGGCGTCAGTGCGGATGACAACGTGGGCCACAGGGAGCATAGTTAAGTCGGCCACAGAGCAGAGTGCTTCTTGAACTTCAACAAGCTCAGCACAAAAGGACGAAGCGGGTTCCGTAAGCTGAAACCAAGAGGTTTGATTCAGGGCAGGTCTGCACAGGCAGTAGATAGCCGTTGTTGTTTTGCAGTCTTGTATGCTTGCGTCTACGTAGACAACAATGGATCCTTCAGGCAGGCAAGCATCTTGTTCCTCAAATTTCTGGCGAAGCAATGATGCCGAATGAGCAGATGTTGGCCGGCGATTATCTGTTGGCTTGTTCTTGCTGAGCTGTACAAACTTCCAAGGGGGAAGAACTGGCATTGGCGGCTGAAGAATGGAGTGTGACGTTGCATAAGTCCTCAGTGCATGCGTGGAGTGCGATAGACTGGCCTTAAGGCTGTGCGCTTCACGGCGCTGCTGCACCAGCTCATCAATGGTATTGAGCTGCGCATTCTCTTGTAAAGCTATGACCGGTGTGATGCGTGGAAGGCACGTAATGGTCCTCGTAGCCTCTTGGTTCACGGCTTCCAAGCGATCCCATTGGGCTCTTGTAAGATGTTGAAACTGGGCTTGATAAACAATTCGTGGCTGCAGAACTGCCCACACCAATTGCCGTGCAACGAACGAGCCTGCGCCACCAGTTTTAGGGGCAATTCTTCTAATCAAACCCAAAGTCTGAATAGCTTTCTTTTTTGCCTGAGAAAGCCATGCAGTCGCTGATCCTGATTGGTGAATCATTAAGCCAAGGATTTTTAAACTCGGACTTTCCTGTAGTGGGGTTCCTGATAGACAAAGACGGATTGGACTTGCAGCAAGTGTACGGCGTCCCCAGCGGTTGGCAACTGACGTGTATGTTGTTTTATGCACGTATAGGTGAAGTCCGATGGATGATGCGTAATTACAGGTAACATCCAAGGCAGATTGAAGGGCAGCCTCCTGAGTACGGAGATCTTGGTGAGTACTATACACCATGATGTCGTCAGCGTACTGAAAACATTTCATGTCACGGATGTCATGTAAGTGCCAAGCCAGCGGGATGGAAGCAATATTAAGTAACGTCGGCGACAATACTGATCCCCGGGGCACGCCGCAGAGAGGAACAAATGATCCGACCGCTTCGCCACTTAGGCGTACGTATTACAAATTTTCTGCCTTCCAAAAATGATTGGACAAAACTAGGCACTCTCAGAGGGAGAAAGCATGTCAATGGAGTTCAGAATGGCTGCATGACTGAGGTTATCATGTGATTTTTCAACGTCCATTGCTAAAACAGTACGCACATTGCGGCTGCGGGTAGATGACAAACTGCAGATGCTAAGACAGCCAACCCGTTGTCTGTACCAATATATGGCCGAAAGCCGATTTGTGCTGGGTGATAAAAACCGTGCTGCTCTGCCACCATGACAGTCGTGTGGCTAGCATTTTCTGCGCCAGCTTGCACAGCGTAGGAGTTAAGGAGATAGGTCGCAAGTTGGCGAGGTCCGTCGGAGGCTTTCCTGGTTTCGGGATAGGAATCACGACAGCGGATTTCCAGCTCTCGGGCACTACGCCATCCAACCATACTTTGTTTATGGTGTCAAGTAGTTGTGGGAGTGCAGCGCTACTCAGGTTCTTGAACACCTCGTACTGAATATTGTCCAGGCAGGGCGCTGTTTTCCGTTTCGCATCATCTATTGCAGCCTGCAACTCAGGCTTAGAGAATGGACACGCAATTCTATCTACGTCGACATCAGACGGCATTTCATATACATGCGCTGGGATGCCTGCCATTATTAAACTAGCGGATGAAGAAGGCACAGCATCGTATTTCGGGAAAAACTTTCGCGCTGCTTCTTTGGCGAAATCATCTGGCGACAAGTTAGCCGCGAAGCATGCGGTTGCCGCTGCGTCAGTCGTACGGCGACCTCGTTCCATTGTACAGAATGTTCGCCAGAGAGAGGCGTTCGAGGATTTTGCAGAAAATTGTTCGCACCACGCTTGCCAATGCAGCCGAGAGAGGTCGCGTTCATATTTGCGTGCCTTAGCTGTAAGATAGTGCAATCGCATACGTGCCTGCGACGAAGTAGGGTCTCTCGTAGCAGCCAGCTCGGCTTGATGGCGTGCCGCCCACAAGTTAAGAACGCCGAGGTCTGGTGCCGGTCGACCAACATCAGTCCAAGTGGTAGTTGTAGCACTTTTGAGCGCTGTTTGTATGCGCTCAACAACGATTGGCAAAGAATCATAGAGATTGTCCATACAGGAGCGAAAACTGTCCCAGTCGATCACAGAACATTTGTAGCGTAAAGGTCGGAAATGTGAGGTGTGAATACCGATGATGATATGATGATGATCACTTCCCCAGCAGTCTGGCTCCATGTGTCAGGAGGGAGTACCCGGTCCCGACCAACACGTCAAGTCTGGAGCATAGGAAGCACTGCGAGTTTGACGCACTGGCCGTGTTGCTGTCCCAGGATGGTTGAGCAGCGCAAATTGGGCATCCGTGAAGGCGTCCCGCACACGCCTGCCATGAGGGCTTGAAGTGGGGTACCCCCAATCCTGGTGAGGGGCGTTAAAGTCGCCTCCCACTAAAATCGGACACCGGGGATACTCCCGACGAACACTTGATAACCAGCCAAGATTAATTCGGGAGGAAGCACCACCGGCTGGTCTAACGTAAAATGAAACGACCACAACGGTTCCCTTCTTAAGTTTCGCAGCCACCGCCACTACCTCTTGATATGACGTGCACCAGTTTTCGAGAGCAAGACGTACATGCGGAAAACGTGAGTCCACATACACCGCCGCCTTTCTCGGGGGAGCAGCAGTTTGTACACGACGGTCTCTGCAGTTCCACTGCAGCACAGCAGCACGACTGGAACTTGCCATTTCTAGTTACTAGCCCAAGCGCTGTAGAATCACGGACGTCAGGTTGGACAACTGGTTGACCATAAACCGAAGCAAAGAAGTCGCAGAGTTGTCCAGTGGCATTGCGGTTATCTGGGAAGAGGCGGCAGGAAATGACACTGGCGGGCGGCAGGAAGGCGATGTTGCTGCGCCATTGATAGATGCGGCGGATGATTCCGCTACCCGTCTACGTCGAGCGAGCAGTTCACGGTGTTGCCGGAGCTTGGTGACCTCCGCTAAAAGGCGCGCGATTTGTTCGTCGCCTGCGGCCATATCGTCCTGCGGGAGTTGAGGCACACTGCGCTGCTTTGCTGGCTGTTTTCGGATGCGTTCTTTTCGCACAGTACCGTTAGAAGACTGCTGAGCTGAAGGGTCATGCGAGGTGTGCTCAGGGAGCTCCGGCCACTCGTCGTCATCCCACTGGAGAGCTTCGAGCCGATTGGATGTCTGCAATGAAGTTATACTGTCTTGCATTGGCCAATGCTTAGCCATTCGACGACGAGCCTGTTGTGTTGCCTTTTGTTTTGTCGGAAAGCTTGGAGATGTTATCTCGTGGTCGTCGGATTTGCAAAGGCCGCATCGATAAGCCACTTTCCCTTCCAATGTACTTTCACCGGCAGCAGTGAAGGGGCAGGATTTGAGCACATGTCTAGCACGGAAGCAGTTGTAGAAATATACCGCACTCGGGTTATATGGCCGAGGCCGTAAAATACAGCCATAATAGTACAGACGGGCTGGTAGTGTCAGAGGGCCTTGCAAGGTGACTATGCAAAAGCGCCCCTTTCCCATGCATCGGTCATGGATGACACGGTGCGTGGGACCGTACAGCTCACGCTGGAGGGCAGTTTGATCCTCAGTGATGTCGACGTTGTAGACGACGCAGCGCTGCAAGTCGGAGCCTTCAACTAAATACACTTGTACTGGCACTGAGATTTCGCTTGTAAGTGAAATAATGGTGAGCGTTTGCAGCCGTTCTACGGCAGTCAGAGTCGGAAGCCACACTGTTTTGGTGTTGGACTTTGTCCTGCCTGTGAAGCCCCGAAAACCTTTGGTTCCGAGGCACGCGTCCAAGTTCGCTTGTAAAATCTTGTTGGGTATATCCGTGAGGCTTTTGTTGGCCAGTGATTTAATGGTCACTTTGTAAGAAGACGATCCGGGTGTAGGATCCACCGAGTTCTCGATCGTAAGACAAGTGCGCTTACCTTAGTAAATGAGGAGCGCAAAAACGGCACAAGTGACAAAGAAAGACGGACAACACAGCTCCTGTGTTGTCCGTCTTTCTTTGTCCCTTGTGCCGTTTTTGCGCTCCCTATTTACCTTGGATCATCGTTACCGACTCGCCCAAGTTTCCACCCTTGTGAATTGCGCTTACCTTGGGAGCCATCACTTGCCGGAGGTGGAATTGGTTGGCTGTCGTTTTGGGGACGCTTGTGAGTTGCGCGAGGGCACTTTTGCACGGGTAGAGGTGCCAATAAGTCCATTGGAATACCCTTTTCATCATGCCGTTCGTTTTGAGGCCCATCTGGTGGTGTAGAGCTGATGGCCATATGCCCTGGTGGCAGATCACTCACGAGCAGTCTGGCATTTCGGGAAGGCAGGAGGGGTGCATGCATCTGTCGATGAACCGGGAGCACAAAGCTGGACCTGGCGCCGCGGATCAGGTGTCGACTGCGTGGCAGGTGATGCCACGAGAGACGCCGGCATAGCTACCTCCGCCAGCGCGGCAGCGTAGGCACCAAGCCTAGCGTCAGTGCCCAGCTCAGCTGCACTCATGCATGGTTCCCAGGAGGCCTCAGGCGGTAGGAGGACGTCCGGAACTTCTTCAGAAGACGAGGATGCAGTTCTATTCAAATAGGGCACGTATTTAGGTGGATGGCGAGGTTTTTTGAAGAGCGCTGTGCAGGCATAGTTGAATTTAATAAACTGGATCCGTACGTGTTTCACCACACAAAATAAGCTTACATTTTTCCGAAAAGTATAAGTCGTACTTCTTGTAGCAATGTTCATTTTGTGTGTATTTTTCACCTCCCACTCTGTGGAAGCCCGTAAAGGGCTTTTAATATTGTAAATAAATATAGTTTTCAGCACGAGATCCACTGCAAATTAAACATAAGCCAAATAACGATTACCCGTTCCGGGTGCTAGCCGCACTCTTTGAATATGTCACTGCCAGGTCCTGTCGCAGTTACACGAATCGCCGGGTTTGCGTGCTTGTGTTCATCGACCTGGAAATTGCTCTTGGTCTTCCTGGCTGTATGCGGGCTTCCGAAGCACACGTGGTGTTCGCGTATTTGTTTCGCACACATGGTCACCCATCACAACCCTCTTCCTTCTCCATTTCCTCTATCCTAAGTATGGTAACACACCGGATAATGATCCCTCAGGGGAATACTTTGTCTTTCCTTCAAGATAAACCTGTCTATATCTTTAAGCGTCGGTATGGTTCGATTGCCCGTCGAATATTTGGGATTAGGAAGTATTTTATTCTGGATACCGTTCGAAAGCAAGGTTCGGCAACGAAAGCTTCTAATTTCAGTGTCCGCTCTAGCGCTAATCAACCTCTTTTATGCGGATGCTCTAAGCATGCTCGTCCCTCCTCAACTGCCTTCGCCACGCTGCGCTGGTTGAAAACAAACCACAAGCTTGTAGCGCGCACGCGCTTTCGTGCTAACGACCGGTGGAGGCGGCACCAGTGGGCGCAGGCCTACCACTCCTCAGACGAAGTTGTCGAACCGCGAGAGTCAATCGCGCCTGCTCTGTTCATGCGCACACGTTTTACGAGCTTCTTGTGTAGCAGCCGAGTTCTCGTGTTCTTCAAAAACGCCGCTACATCTCGTGAATAAAGCGTACTTCGGCGCCAATCTAACTAACAACCACCTATAAGTAACTTAAGCATTTTATGCCTAATATCTCTGCATCATCTCCACCTGGAGTATATATATGGAATCGATTCGAAGAATGTGAGTGATATCCCAAGCAGCACGCCGATAATGGCCCTGAACTGGTCGAATACCGGGGAAAATTGGCTCCAATCTGACTGGGGCACTACCCGACCCAATGTTTGAGCCAGTGCACCCCACTGGCTTTCCAATCAGAAGGCAGTAATGGCATACAAAGTTCTTGATTGGCTTGAATGGCATTCCTTGGCTATTCGATATTAGTAATCCAAGATTCCTCATCGTATATAATTATAGGCAGCCGGCCCAACCCAGCGGCTATCCAATATTTCCCGCCCAAGCTTATCCGCTGTTTGTTTATCACAGGCGTCCAGTGACACTCACTGGCCACCGACTATTGCCCACCCAAGCTAATGTACTTGTTTTCGCCGAAGGCATCCAGCCACTCACTGGCTAGAGAATGTTTCCCACCCAAGTACACCCACTGGTTGTTCACCGCATTGCATCCAGGTACACTGACTCGCAGTCCCATTATTAGTTTCCCGACATTGCTTACCTAGCATTCTGTGCTTCGCATTGTCAAATTTATTTATGACGAATGTTTCATTTGGCAACCATCGTCTATGCAATCAGTTTGTAAATGCCATATTCTATTGTTACATCCACTGAAAATGAGCAAGCCGGCAATGAAGTGTATTGTTTGAACATTTATTAAAAACATAACAAAGAGCCGCAGGTCTAGGCGGACAGTGGAGGCTGCGTGGAAGCGATTAATTAGCCCTGTAGGGTCTCATCAGGGCTCGACCGCCTCGTCAAAGACTCCGCTGCTGTAGCAGGGCCCGGGTTCGAGGGAGCGGCTGCTATGAGGGCAGGCCCAGGTGCAATCCCAGGCAGCTAGCACCTTAGCCATGAGCTTTTTGCGGCCGCCTACCGCAGTGAAGAACTGCGTACGGCTGCCTGCCGGTGTATGCCGGGACAACCTACACAGCTGTCTTCTCCTTTTCGGTGATGGCAACTGCACATAAAAACAGCAAAAGAAAACGTTATTTGGAAAAATGCATTTTGGACAATAGTAGCTAGGATAGCTAGTGCATGCAGTAAGGATTACAAATAAAAATATCACCTGTAGCCCCTCTGCTGAGTCTTGTCAAAATAAAGGCTTTCTTGCTGAACTTGAGCTAGTCGGAAAGGCCCATAAAAGCCTTCCGTACACTAGCCGCAACCTCTGGCAGCTTGTGGACCCCTAGCTGGAGGAGCAAATAATTGTGAATGACAAGAATAATAAGAAGCAAATAAGTGTGAATGACAATTTGAATAACAAAAATAGAATAGAACTGCTCGGCTAGTTGGTGATGTATGTTAAGTCTTACAGTACAAAAAGGAAAAGGAACAAGCTTGAAGAAGCAGGGCGATCCTTTTCATTTTTTTGCGAAAACATATCTGCGTGTCTCAAGCGTGTTTCAACCTGCAGCCGCTTTCTACCACCACCTAAGAGACCAGCGAAGCAGCCGGGCTTTGGAGGCAGAGGGGAAGCGTCAGAAAGGAAGGAAGGGGCCAAAAAATACCCACTTGCCAGATTGTGCTGGTGTCTGGACACTAGACGCAAAAAAAAGGACGTAAGGGAAAACAGAATAGATGCCCCAAAGAAAGGAAGATAAGAGAAAAAAATGTAAAGGGGAAACAGTAAAAAAAAAAACAGACGGCAACGGGCAGTAGCCCAGGCATTCCATCTCTCGGAGAGGCAGTAACTGAACATACCGGCCAAAGGAATAGTGCCCTCCTCGGTCGCCGGCGGCCGCCGGGCGAAAACCGGAAGCTGCGTCGCCGCGAGCACGCTCGAAGGCGATACGTGAACGTAGCCGCCGTCACTTAGAGAGGGATTACATCGCCGGTATGATATACTTCGCCATGTATTAACAGAATGAAAGCGAAGTCCTTTCCTTGCTGCTACTGGCTCGCATTTCAGTCATCCTTCAAGAGGGGACCGCGTTGGTCTCTGAATGCTCAGCTGAAAATAAATTATTTGTTGTGTCAATATTTTTCAAACTTCCGTTTCCTTTCAAAAGTCTACTTCAACCGTACGACTATTGCACAAAATCTCTGCTTCGAGAGAACTTCGGCGAAGATGTACAGCTCAAAAATTATATGCAACGTCCGCCGGAGCACAAGGACCCATCGGTTTGCTGTCATTCAAGATGTGAATAGGAAAAGGAGCAAAAGTGAAGCGGCCCATGACAGCTGTATCCCATCTAAAGAGAAATGCCACACCCGAGGAAGAATTTCTTGAATGATATGTAACGTCCACATGTGCGCAAAGCACAATGGGTTTCTGCAAGTGTATAAAATCATGAGCAGTCAGCGATAGAATATAGGCATAAAAATTCACCTACGGTTGATGTTTCACCTGACTTTATGCAGTTTTTAAAGTAGGCTTTATGAGTTAGAAGAGCGCTTTTTCGGCATAATTTTGACAGTGGTGTAATGCATTAAATTAATGTTAAAAGCAGCTAATTGGTAGGCCGCGTAATTAATATTGATCAGTTAACCTTTTAACTACTACTGTTAAGCTTCGTAATTACTGAGAGGCGTTTAGCCCACCGTAAGTAGCTTCCATATCAGATATTGAATTTCGAAAACGCGGTTGCCTTGGGCGCTTTGGCCCAACATATATTTGTCTACATAGCGCAAAATTACGTGCGCTTTCGAGAAGCTCATAGGCACAGCAACTTCTCCAGCCAAAATAACAAAAAAAAACAACCAAAAGTTGTTGGCCGAAGCGCCGAGGGTAAGCACGTTTTGAAACTTTAAATATTGATTTGAATATTACTGAAGGTGAGTTTATCGCCTCTCAATAATTAAGGAGCCTAGCAGTAATAGGGAAAAAGTTACGTATGCTGTAAGACTGGACACGGGCTTTAGAATCTTCAGAGGCTGGCGCTCAACGAAGACGACGAGAAGCGCCGAACATTGCGAAGCTCGAGCGCCGAACACGCCGAAGCTCGAGCGCCGAACGCTCGGTCGCTCGTGCGTGCTCTGGACTGAACGCGGTCTCTGTTCTGTGCCTGGACGGTTCGGCTGGTTGTTCGTGACGCTGTGCTTATTACTGTGCTGTGCTCTTATTACTGTGCTGTGCTGTGGTGTGCTGCGTGTGCTGTATTAGTAGTGTGCTGTGTTCTTATTACAAGTGGTGGAGGTGCCAATGATCCCGCGCATTGACTACCACCTCTTCAATGCCTGAGACCGTCACCCAAACCGCTCCACCGCTTCCGTCGGCTGTCTGCTGTTCCGGCGCCGCGCGGCAGCGTGACCCGATCATCTTCAGCGGCACAGATGACACGGATGTGGAGGATTGGTTGGCCTCCCATGAACGCGTAAGCGCATACAACAAGTTGGACGATAGCATCAAGCTCACCACGTTATCTTTTATCTGAGCGACGTAGCCAATCTCTGGTTTCGAAACCACGAGGCTGACATCTCAAGCTGGGCAGCTCTAAAAACCAGTCTGACAGAAGTCTTTGGCCGTCCCGCCGTGCGAAAGCTTCGCGCCGAGCAACGCTTGCGAAGTCGGGCCCAGCAAACCGGTGGAAACTTCACCAGTTATATAGAAGATGTCGTCGACCTCTGCAAGCGTGTCAACCCTTCTATGAGCGAGGCCGACAAGATCAGACACATTATGAAAGGCATTGAGGATGATGCCTTCCAGATGCTCGTCACCAAAGATCCCCAGACTGTCTCCGGTGTCATCGGCTACTGCCAAAGCTTCGATGAGCTGCGCAAACACCGCCTTTCTACCCGGCGTGCAGGCTTACAGGAGGCCGCAATTTGCAGCTTGGCTCTGCCAGGGGACGGGGCTCTTGACCAACAGTCGCTCCTCCAGAGCATCCAGCAGTTTGTACGTGAGGAAGTCGCACGCCAGCTATCTTTGTCTACCTGCCTGCCTACGCCTGCGCCGTCGCTCACTCCCAACCTACAGCGTGTTATTAAGGAGCAGGTCGTGGAAGTCCTGCCACCTCCTTCTCAGCCACCCCTGATCGCGGCTCCTCTTAGGTACGCCGATGCCGTGGTGCGGTCGCGGCCCTCACCTGCTGCCCCTGTCTACAGACCACCTACCCGGCAGTTAGAACCCCAGCGACCTGCAACCCCACCTTACCCTCCGGTTGCCCGCCCCAGATCACAGCCGCATCCACTCAACCCCTGGCGCACATAAGACAACCGCCCTATTTGCTACGCCCGTGGCGTCGCTGGTCACGTTGCTCGTTTGTGTCGCAGTCGTGGCCACCGTCCCTACGATTATAGGCGTGAGCCGACGTACGACCTTCCGCCGTCGTCCTCGCCTGCGTCACACATGCCGCCTCCGGATTCTTCTCCTAGTTACGTTACCATCCCCGCTCCCACCGCTCGCCGTCTCCTGGCCGTCGTTCCCGTTCGCCAATGCTCCGTCGCCAGCCCGCCGTCCACGCGGAAAACTAACCACCGCAGTTCCGGAGGCAAGAACTGCGTCACCAGCGGCTCACTCAAGACCTGTTTCTGCGCCTGCCAATATTATTACCGTTTTCGTTGAAGGAGTCGCCGTCGAAGCACTTGTTGTCACTGGCGCAGCCGTTTCGGTTCTCAGTCACACCCTCTGTCGCAGACTCAAAAAAGTGACGACGCCCCTTCCTCCCGTTTCTCTCTGGACGGCCAGCGCTCAGGACATCCGACCGTTAGCCGCCTGCACCGCCCGCCTGCTCATCGGGAACGTTCCCTACACAATCGAGTTCATCGTCCTCGCCCGCTCGTCTCACGACGTTATCCTTGGCTGGGACTTCCTCTCCTCACATCACGCCGTTATTGATTGCGCCCGTGCTCAGCTTGACTTGTCGCCCTACAGTGACGCCCCCTTCGACGTAACCGGTGCTGCTGCCGCTACTGTGGTCGTCTCAGAGGACACAGACGTTACACCTTTCTCTTCAGTGCTCGTGCCTCTTTCTTCGCATACAAAAATGCCCTTTGGCCCGCTATACAATTTTGGAACCAAATAGCTATAGACCTTTCCTATTTATGCCTATAGCGTTCTATACAGGCTGATATATTTTCTATAGAGAGCTTAAGACAATTGTATGGTTCCAAAGCTAGAGCTTTAGTGGCATAGATTTTTCAATAGCTGGCAATAAGCACCTCTATAGGTGCTTATAGACGTTCGTAAAAGGCCATAGACGGACATAGCTTTTTCCATAGACGCCCATAGGACTTTTTGTATGGGTTGTGCTGCGCTCTCAGATGCAACAGTGACTTATACCTCCTCTTTACGATGCGCTGACCAGAAGTGTGTTCTACTGCCTGATGCTCTGCTGACAATCGTTCGTTGCTCCAGCGCTATTTATGTGGCCAACCCGTTCTCCTGCCCTACCACTTTACTCCGTGACCAATCGCTTGTTAGCGTTGCCGTTTTCGATCCCGCCTTCGCATACCCCCTCGTCGATAGCGCGGCCGGCCTTCACTTCAGCGCCATTACGCCTGTTCCCATCACGAATCAGTCGTCTGTAGATATTTTTCACCGTTCCGTCGACGCCGCCCTGACGTCTACCCAACGCGACCAGCTTGTAGCCGTTCTGCAGCGTTTTCAAGTTTCGTTTGACTACCAGCAGCCTTCCTTGGGCCGCACCACCACCGTTACCAACTGTATTGACACTGGAACCCATGCTCCTTTGCGCCAACGTCCGTACCGCGTTTCAGCCGCTGAGCGCAGCATCATTGACGCCCAGGTGACCGACATGCTCCAGCGTCACGTGATACAACCGTCGCACAGGCCATCGGCATCGCCAGTGGTTCTGATCAAGAAAAAAGACGGTTCCATCCGTTTCTGCGTGGACTACCGTCGTCTGAATAAGATTACACGCAAGGACGTTTACCCTCTCCCCCGTATCGACGATGCCCTTGACTGCCTGCAGGGCTCTGAGTTCTTTTCTTCATTGGACTTGCGCTCCGGTTACTGGCAGGTGCCGATGGCGGAAGCCGATCGCCCAAAAACTGCATTCGTCACACCCGACGGGCTCTATGAATTTAATGTCATGCCTTTCGGCCTCTGCAATGCACCCGCCACATTCGAGCCCACTTCTGTAAAAGACCACCGCAGCTTCGTCGGCCTCTACTCCTACTTCCGCCGCTTTGTCCGCAATTTTGCCTCTATCGTCGACCCCCTGAACAAGCTCCTTTCCACCCACGACCTTTCGGCCTGGTCGCCAGCCTGTGATGCAGCGTTTACGACACTCCGTTGCCTCCTCACCACTCCACCAATTCTGCGTCACTTCGACCCTCGTTCTCCGACGGAACTCCACACCGATGCCAGTGGCGTCGGCCTCGGTGCCGTGCTCACTCAACGCAAGCAAGGATTTGACGAATACGTTGTCGCTTACGCTAGCCAGACACTCACAAAAGCTGAAGCCAACTATTCTGTCACCGAGAAGGAGTGTTTAGCCATCCTTTGGGCGATCGTCAAATTTCGCCCCTACCTTTATGGGCGCCCTTTTGACGTTGTCACCGATCACCACGCCCTCTGCTGGCTGTCCTCTTTGAAAGATCCCTCTGGCCGACTGGCGCGATGGGCTCTGCGACTCCAAGAGTACGACATTCGCGTTATCTATTGTTCCGGCCGCAAACATGCCGATGCTGATGCCCTCTCACATTTCCCTGTACCATCTGAGGCAGCGCCTTGTATATCCGCCCTGTCTTCTTTCAAGTTTGACTTCGCTGATATGGCTTCCGAGCAACTCAAAGACCCGTGGATCACTTGCCTTTTTGATCTCCTATCTGGCCAATCGTCTCGACCTCCTTCCCGTGCTCTCCGTCGTCAGTCCCACCATTTCGCCATCCGAGACGAGCTCCTCTACCGCCGTGACTATCTCCCGGATGGTCGCAACTGGCTTCTCGTCATTCCGACACATCTGCGCTCCTTCATTTGCTCTTCCTACCACGATGATCCCCAGTGTGCCCATGCCGGATTCTTGAAGACTCACCCGTCTACGACAGCGGTACTACTGGCGTCGGATGGCCCGTTACGTCCGCCAGTTCGTTCAGTCCTGCACCACATGCCAGCGACGAAAACATCCACCTCGCCGACCCGCCGCTCCTATGCAGCCGCTGCCTTGCCCAGTACAGCCCTTCGAGCGTGTTGGCATCGACCTCTACGGCACTCTTCCCACCACATCAACCGGGAACCGCTGGATCATCGTTGCCATCGACCACCTTACACGTTACGCTGAAACATCGCCTTTACCATCCGCTACAGCCCACGACATTGCATCCTTCATTCTCCATCGTATCATTCTTCGCCATGGTGCGCCCAAAGAGCTGCTCAGTGATAGAGCTCCGGCTTTCCTCTCAGAAGTTGTAGAAGCTCTCCTTCAGGAATGCAACGTTGTTCACCGCACCAGGCCCGCCTACCATCCCCAGACAAATGGCATGGTTGAGCGTTTTAATCGCACCCTCGGCGACATGCTGGCAATGTATGTTGCTTCCGACCATTGTAACTGGGACCGCGTTCTCCCTTTTGTCACATACGCTTATAACTCCGCTGCTCAAGCCACCAACGGATTCTCTCCGTACTTTCTCCTGTACGGCCGTGAGCCTTCTTGCACAATGGACACCATTTTACCTTACCGCCCTGATCCTTCCGAATTTACAACTCTTTCTCAAGCCGCAACTTATGCCGACAGCTTGCCCGGTCCTTCACTTCTCCCGCCCAGCAGCAGCAGAAAATCACCCGTGATCCCCCTGCACTTCCTCCCGCTTACCTTCCTGACTCTTTGGTCTGGCTCTGGGTACCCTCCTCAGGTCCCGGCCTTTACTCCAAAGTTATTAGCAAGTACCAGGGACCCTACCGTATTCTTCAGCAGACATCCCCCATCAATTACCTCATCTAACCCCTTACGCCATCTCCTGATCATCGCCGCCGAGGCCGCGAAATTGTCCACACGACCCGCATCAAACCTTACTACGACCCCGCCGTCGTCACATCGCCCTAGGCCGCCAGTATGGCGCCCTTTCGCCACGGAGGAGTTGTAAGACTAGACACGGGCTTTAGAATCTTCAGAGGCTGGCGCTCAACGAAGAAGACGACGAGAAGCGCCGAACATTGCGAAGCTCGAGCGCCGAACACACCGAAGTTCGAGCGCCGAACGCTCGGTCGCTCGTGCGTGCTCTGGACTGAACGCGGTCTCTGTTCTGTGCCTGGACGGTTCGGCTGGTTGTTCGTGACGCTGTGCTTATTACTGTGCTTTGCTCTTATTACTGTGGTGTGCTGTGGTGTGCTGTGTGTGCTGTATTAGTAGTGTGCTGTGTTCTTATCACAATGCTATATTTGATATCCAACCTGTCAGTTAGCACATCTTAGCTTTGTTCTGATATGCTGCATCACTAGAATGCTATGCCATAAAAAGTTTTATTGTGGCTCAAGAAGCCAATTTTAAAAATTGCTGAAAGTGTTACGTAAGCTAACTGATAACGGTGTGTATCCCGATCAAAACGCACGACGTAATTTTTTGTCGCGCATCTGTCGCGCGACACAATTTTGTGTCGCAAGACAAGCTGTCTTGTCGTGCCTTGTGTCGTGCGACAAGCTTCGTGTCGTGGGTTCTTTTGCGCGACAAAGTTGTTTGTAGTAGGTTCTGCCGCACGAACGACATCTTTCCTGCATTTTGTCGTGCGAAGAAGGTCCCTATCGCAGCATTTGTCGCGCGACAGGTTTCTGTCGCAGGTACTCTAGCGCGACAGAGGGAGTCGTGCCGCGCGACAGAGATTGCGTGCCTCAGCAAAGTTGCCTGTAGTGGGTTCAGTCGCGCGACACAACAGCTTGTCGTGGGATATGCCGCGCGACAGACACCTGTCGTGGTTTGTGCCGCGCGAGAGATACCTATCGTGGGATGTGTCGTATGACAGATTCCTGGTGAGGGTAATTCTTTTACTGCAGAATTCTAGAAATACTGTCGTGCTGTCATGTGACAGCGATAGGATCAAATTGACCAAAGATGCTACAAAGCGCGTTCACTGTGGCGAGTCGCGAAGAGGATGCGAGGTGCTCTGGTCTGTTGGTGACGGGCACCGAGCGAAATGAAGTGCTCATTCACATTGGCGAATCGAGTTTTCAACTCGCTTCCCGCGACCTGGCTCTCTCACCGAACGAGAATTGGCTTAGAGGAGAGGCACTGCTCGAGTACTCACCTAATTCCCTTCTGTTCCCAAAGGACAGTGTGACGAAAGTAGTGCATGCTCAAGAGTATAATGCGGCTTTGAAAGCCCAAAAAGCTGTAATGCACAAGCGATGAAGCCAACGGTGCCTGCGTATGCGCACGCGCTTGCGGTGGCGGCATGTAGCTGCAGCCACGACCACGCCTGCACACCAATCGGTGTGCGCAAGTCAAATGGCGCTGCTTAAAGTCAGTGTCCTCTTGGCTTCTGTGACATGTTCAAGCCATGTGACATAATTTACCACTACTACTACATGCGCAAAAAAGGCCAATGGCACTTCTACGCACGTCGCGGAAAAGAATGTCGTTAATCGTCAATCAGAGAAAATTACTCGCCATAGTCATCCGGCTACACAAAGGCAGCATGTATGTACATGCACGCAGTTGTCTGTATAAATGTTCAAAGCAACCCCGATATCACTTTTCCGCGTTTCAGTTTTAAGAGCGTCAGCTCTTACTACTTACGTTCGTCAAGGACACGTCTGTCTGCAGGGAAGGTCAAATTGGCCAAGACAGTTACCACACTATATCACATAGCAAGAGCGGGCGCGTAGAGCCTCAGTTATCACAGATACCTTCGATCCGTTTTACATATGCCACTATAGCGGCTATCGAAGTGGAATCCCGGGGACCGCCATTTGCATCAAATTTGGGGGCCGCCCGTTTGACGCATAACGATCGAAGTGGTGTCATTTGACTTGTCATGTTCCTGAGGATAAAATAAATATTTAGATGAAGCAAAAAATATGTGTGGGATTCGCACCGACGACCTTTTCGCCCCCAAACCGTGCATTCCGGGTACTTCCAGACAGCCATATGGCCTAATCGTTTGTCGCAGAGAATTCCGGATGCGGTCAAACAATTCGTCTTGTTGTAATGCACACGTTTATACAATTCGTTAACTGATATATAAGGGAACATACCGGATATAGCGAAGGTGGCTGCAGATCGCAATAGTAGTGCAAAATCTTGGAAGTATATGATGATGCTTGCAACTTAGAAGGAATGTTTCCGAAACGAAACGCCCTCAGATGTTTGTATTTTGTCTTCTCCACGTTTTCGGAGCACCCCGATCTAGCAACCCGATCTAAACACTTGAAGCTCTCGTAGCTAACGCTCTTAAGTCCAACACTGATACAGTGTTGGCGGAGAATTTTTTTTAGTGGCAGTGACGTGCTGCTTATCATAAAATAGCAAAACAATACTTTACGACGTCGTTAATTGCCTTCACTAAAAATTTCATGACGGTGACACGAAAATGTCGCTAAATATAGACAACGGCGCATGACGCCGAAGGTGAAATGCGGCGGCCGGCGAGTTTGAACCGATTTGATTCTTGGTCGAAATGAGAATAAAGTATTGGGACTGACGTCAATCACGCGCTTTCAAGAGTTTCGCCTGCTTTGACACAGTCTAGCTCCTGAGCACCCGCGCTAGGTCTTCTAAACTGCTCTGGTCCCAGCGTGATTGTGTGCTATGGCAATCTGACCAAAAAGGAGGATGTCTGGGGGTTTTGATGTGTACCACAGCCGTACAGTTAAGCGCCATGATAACGTACGGGCGCCCTTCTCGGGGCCGGCATGCCAGGTTGGATACCGGCCGCCAGCGTCAGAAAAATGCGACAGTAATGTTTGTTCAAGTCGATACTAAGCCGTCGGATGGAGTATCGTTGGCCAATATCGAGTCGTTGGTAGAAGCGATAACAGGAATACAAACAAATGTCTGCCCACGGCGCCTTTAATTGCTGCTGCTCAATCGCGGCTCTCCTGGCCTCAGCTGGCTCCGCTCCTGAAGGTGTCGCGGAAGCCGAGCACATCTTTGTTTTACTATGAGACGAGGTTCACAGTAAAACGATGACGAGAGCAGCACCTCAGCGCTAGCCAGTTTCGAAGTGCACTCAACTGCTGCATCGATGTGAAACCGGCTAGGCTTAGCGACGACTAGGGCAGCCAGGGGGTAGCGCGTAGTTCATTGCCCGGCGCGCCCGCGGGCGGCGTCGTTCCCGAAAGCTCGACTCGCTCACTCCGGCTGGGTCACTGATTGGCTCAACAGCTTGCGACCTTCACTCGGAAAGCTGGAAAATCGAGCAGCGAGCGACTGGCGCTGCGACTGAGCGATACTTTCCCAAGTAAAATTGCCGACGGCCGACCATCGGTAAGCAATTGGACAGCGCTCGGCAGCCGGTATCCTCGGCCAACCAATGGCGGCCCCAAGCCGGGCCGTGGTTGGCTGCCAATTGCGCTGGTTAATAGTTGGCCATAATCGTTCAGCCAGAGAGCGGCAAATGATAGGGAATTAGTCGGTACCCAATGCTCGGGCAACCAAACGGGGACCACCGTAGGGCAATGGTTGGCTTCCCACTTGCTTGGCCAGTGTTCATCCAGCCACAAGACGTACGCAGTAGGCGCGCGGAAAATGCGGGCGATCGAGACGCTAGATCGACGTTTCATATTATCCCAAACATTTTTATTTTTACGTATACAGTGTGCGCGCATGACAGGTGATCGAGCCTAATTTATCAATCGGTGAAATGTATATTTATAAGCAATATGCAGGTGCAATGCTGCGGCATCTATTTTTTGATGCTGAGCATTTAATTAATTGTTGGACGAGTGCAGTACTTTGCATCGAGAGATAGAAAGAAAAGTCCCGTGATTCTAATAATAAACGAAACCGAAACTCAAAAGTTTCGGTTTCGATATTTGATTGAAACTGCCAAGTAAATTTTTTTTCAAGTGGACGCAGTGAAGCAATGTAAGTTTCGACTTTTATAATTTGAGAACAAAGAATAAAATAACACATTTATTTTGTTTTTGTTCCTTACGAACATATTTCTGACACCACATCTACGAAAGTGCGGTGACACTCACAACGACTGAATCTGCAGCGTGATACTCTTACTACAGAGCCTAGAATTTACTGGCTAGTGTGCCGACCGTGGCCTTCCTGGTGGCACCGCGAGCGATGAATGCCGCCGGCCGCCGCATGGAGCGCTGCAAGTCGGAAGGGTGCCGCCGAGCCGCAACGCTCTCGCAACATCGGCAAGAGGACAAGTGCACTTTTGCTTTCGTTCAACTGTAATCGACCAAAGCTGTCATGGAGGCAGCTGACTATAGGTTTCAGGGTTTGTTTTGAGTCTCTGTGGAGGAGCTGCACATTTACCACTTGTCGCTTGCGCGAAAGCTGCTGTGAAATTCAGCACAACTTCGTTTTTCGAAATACGAAACTTGTGCTGTACATAGATATTGCTACGGACGCTGGGAGGACGACGAAGTGGTTGGTAACGAAGTCGACGCTGAGGTGCGCGCTTGTGTGCTGACAGTCTATTCCAAGCCATCGGTTCCTTGCGTAGCAGGTTACCTCTGCTCTTTCTACTGCTGCTTCTAGCCGCCACGTATCATTTGGTGGGGGTTGCTAAATTCGACCCCCGACCTCAAGCTGGCTCTCCGTCGTGGCCGCCGTCTCGCCAACATCTCTACCGAGTCCTAGCCATCTCCCTCTCCGTCAACACCGCAAGCGGTCGTCGCCGCCCACCACCGCGAACCGGGCACGTTCTGCGGCACAGACGACGTTGATGTGGACGACTGGCTGGCCCTTTAAGAACGCGTCAGCACGCACAACAGGTGGGATCCAACGCTGATGCTCGCTAATGTGATATTTTACCTGACCGGCGCCGCGAGAGTGTGGTTCGAAACCCACGAAGATGCCTTACCTCATGGGACATATGTAAGCAGAAGCTCCGCGACCTCTTCGGAAAACCCATCGGCCGCCAACTCGCCCCCAAGAAGGCACTCGCGTCCCGCGCCCAAACTTCCTCCGAGCCATACATAGCCTACATACAAGACGTCCTCGCCTTGTGCCGTAAAGTTGATAAAGACATGTCCGAAGCAGATCGAGTTGGCCACATATTGAAAGGCATTGCCGACGATGCTTTTAATCTGCTTCTATGCAAAGACTGTTCCACGGTCGCTTCTGTTCTTGAGGTGTGCCGCCGTTTCGAGCAAGCCAAACGCCGGCGCATTTCTCACCGTTATGACCGGCTGCCGAACACTGCTGCTAGCTCCTCCTGTGAAGGTCTGCCAACATTGCGGCAGCCTTCCGACCCGGCTAACTTAACCCGTATCGTGCGCCGCGAACTGGAGGCGATGACGCCCGCTGTTTCTTCCTTGCCACTGCCGGACAACACCTTGGCCCTCATCCAAGCCGTCGTTCGCCAGGAGGTTGCGAACTTGGCCGTCCCTTCTCCTCGCGTCGTGGACAACGCTCATGCCAGCCCGGACCCTCCAGTGATCGCAGCTGCCACTTACAGTCGCAGCTTCTCGCCTCGGTACCGATATCGCAATCCTGCCGAATGGCGTACCTCTGATGACAGGCCGATCTGTTTTACCTCCTCTCGCGTCGGACACTTCTCCCGTCACTGCCGCAGCCGTTGGTCCCCGCCACCTCGCCCCTACTCCTTCGTCGACCGCCGCAACGACTACGCCCCGCACCGCTTCACACCACGACCCGATCCGCTCCCTGACGAGCCCGCTCCGCACGCTCGTGGGTCCAGCCGCTCACCTTCCCCATTAGGCCGCCGCTCCCGTTCTCCTCCCACGCGACGCAGCCCTTCTCCTTCGACCTCCCGCCATTTCTCGGAAACCTAGCCGATGCAGCCCCCGGAGGTGACGCTGCATCATTTACCCGGCCTGAAAATCCTCTCTTGACCCCCGCTGCCCAACGTAATCTCTTGAATGTTCTCGTGGATGGTGTCCCGGTCCTTGCCCTCATTGATACTGGCGCCCAAGTGTCTGTCCTGAGCTCTTCTTTGCGCCGCCGTCTGAAGAAAGCTTTAACGCCTGCCGCCATGTCCACGGTTCGCGTCGCCGATGGCAGCCCCGCTGCCGTGATTGGAATGTGCACTGCGAGAGTTAGCATTGCTGGGCGTCATATACCTATTCTGTTCACCGTCCTGACCCGGTGCCCTCAGGACATAATCCTTGGCCTTGACTTTTTAACCGCCCATTCAGCTCTTATTGACTGTTCCTCAGGCCTTCTTCGATTGGATCTGCCCCTGTGCAATGACGACTCCACCAGCTCACCTCGCCTTCAATCCACCGAGTTTGCTCGTCTCCCGCCACAAACTGCTGTCTACATCCCTCTGTCGCCTTCTCCTCCCGTCCCTGATGGAGACTACGTCGCCTGCCCTATCACCGCTGTGATTCTGAATCGTAATGTCCTCTTTCCCCACACCATTGTCCACATCACCAACAACTGCACCTGCCTCCCTGTCCTCAACTTCAGCCTGTCCCCTCAGGTACTTCCGACCGGCATTTCCCTTGCTGATCTGTCCCCATTGACCGATTGCACAGTTTCTGTCCTGGCTCCTGACCCAACGACTGCCGTCTGCAATGTCCCTACATCGCAACCCTCCCGTGAGGACTCTATTTCCCGGATGATCGCGGCCGATCTGCCCTCTGCTGATTCTACAGCTCTTCACAGCCTTTTGTCCTCCTACAGTGATATTTTTGACCTTGGGGACCGTCCATTGGGTCAAACCTCTGTTGTCGCCCACCACATTGACACCGGAGAAGCCCGCCCTATTCACGGACGGCCCTATAGGGTCTCCCTCGCAGAGCGCCGTGTTATTCCGGCAGAGGTGGACAAGATGCTGGCCCGCAACATCATCGAGCCTTCGAGTAGTCCTTGGGCGTCCCCTGTCGTGCTTGTTAAAAATAAAGATCAAACCTGGCGATTCTGCGTCGATTACCGCCATCTGAATGCCGTCACAAAGAAAGACGTCTACCCTTTGCCCCGAATTGACGACGCTCTCGACTGCTTGCACGGCGCCAGTTACTTTTCCTCCATCGATCTTCGCTCAGGGTACTGGCAGATCGCTGTCGATGAAAGGGATCGCGAGAAAACCGCCTTTGTCACCCCGAACGGCCTGTACCAGTTTAAAGTCATGCCTTTCGGCCTGTGCAATGCCCCTGCGACCTTCGAGCGCATGATGGACTCCCTCCTGCGCGATTTTAAGTGGACGACATGCCTCTGCTACTTAGATGACGTGATTGTTTTTTCGTCCACATTCCAAAGCCACCTGCATCGCCTTTCAGCCATCCTTGCCGTCTTCCGCCGCGCTGGTCTTCAGCTGAACTCGAAGAAATGTACCTTCGGCCGCCGTCAGCTCAAGGTCCTTGGCCACTTGGTCGATTCTGCTGGGATCCAACCCGACCCCGACAAAGTCCGCGCCGTGCGTTCATTTCCTACTCCGCGCTCCTCCGGTGATGTGCGCAGCTTTCTCGGCCTATGTTCCTATTTCCGCCAGTTCATCCAGAACTTTGCGGAAATAGCCCGACCTCTTACCACGCTCCTCAAGAAGGACATCCCGTTCTCTTGGGGACCCCCCCCCCCCCAAGCTGACGCCTTCAGAGCCCTTATCAGTGCCTTCACTGCTCCACCTGTGTTGGCGCACTTTGATCCTTCAGCCCCTACGGAACTTCGGACCGATGCGAGCGGCCATGGCATTGGTGCCCTACTTGCTCAGCGGCAACGCAACAAGCTTCGCGTTATTGCGTACGCCGGCCGTCTCCTTTCTGTGTCAGAGCGCAACTATTCTATCACCGAGCGGGAATGCCTCGCTCTGGTTTGGGCTATTGCAAAATTCCGCCCTTACTTGTTTGGGCACCCTTTCTCTGTTATCACGGATCACCACGCCTTATGCTGGCTTTCTTCGCTCAAAGACCCTACTGGCCGGCTGCGGCGCTGGGCTCTTCGCCTTCAAGAGTACACATTTTGTGTCGTCCACAAGTCCGGCCGCTTGCACCAGGACGCGGATTGCTTGTCCCGTTACCCTGTCGATCCGCCTTCCTCCAACGAATGCGAGGCTGACGCCTGCGTCTTATCCATCTCGGCCTTCCGCAAAATTGCGCAAGAACAGCGCTTGGATTCGTCGCTACGTTCCCTCACCGACCGCATCACTGCCAACCGCTGTGATGCGTCCCTCGCCCCGTTTGTGCTCCATGAGAACGTCCTCTACCGGCGCAATATGCGGCCTGACGGCGCTGACCAGGTGCTCGTGGTCCCTCAACACCTGCGCAGCAGCGTCCTTGAACAGCTTCATGACGTTCCCACGGCCGGTCATCTTGGAGTCTCCCGCACCTACGACAGCGTGCGCCGCCGCTTCTTTTGGCCCGGTCTATACCGTTCTGTCCGCCGTTATGTGGCCGCTTGCGAACTGTGCCAACGGCGGAAGACGCCCTCGGTTCTCCCTCCCGGGCACCTTCAGCCGATTTCCATCCCCGTAGACCCGTTTTCCCGTGTCGGCCTCGACCTGCTCGGCCCTTTTCCGGTGTCTGCTATGGGAAACAAATGGATCGCGGTCGCGACGGGCTACTCCACGCGCTACGCTATTACTCGAGCGATCCCAACCAGCTGCGCAACTGATGTCGCTGACTTTCTCCTGCACGACGTCATACTCCACCACGGTGCTCCCCGTCACCTGCTCACCGATCGCGGTCGCTGCTTTCTTTCCAAAGTGTTCGCCTAACTCCTCCGCTCCTGCTCCGTCCGTCATCAATTCGCCACGGCCTACCATCCGCAGACGAACGGCCTCACTGAACGTCTGAACCGTATCCTCACCTACATGATTTCCATGTACGTCTCCGACCATCACCGCGACTGGGATATTAGCCTCGCATTTGTTACATTCGCCTACAATTCTACGCGTCACGATACAGCCGGTTTCCGCCCTTTTCACCTTCTCTTTGGCCGCGATCCTTTGCTGCCCTTCGACAGTGTACTGCCCGCCACCGCCTCCACGAGTCCTTACGCTCGGGACGCCATCGCTCGCGCCGACGCTGCCCGTCTTGTTGCCCGCCAGCGGCTGTCGGCCTCCCAAGTCAACCAGAAACGACGTCATGACTGTCGCCGTCGTGAAGTCACCTACTCTCCTCGCTCCCTTGTGTTACTCTGGATCCCTTCCCGCCGTGTGGGCCTTTGTGAAAAACTGCTCCCCCGATATACAGGCCCTTATCGGGTCGTACGTCCGGTGACCGCGGTGACGTACGAGATCACCCCGCTACATCCGCCATCTCCGGCCGCTGCACCCCGCACCGACATCGTACGTATGTCCCGCCTCAAACCTTACAACTCGCCGTCTAGCTGGCCTGTGTAGTGCGCACCGGGACGGTGCTTTTGCCGCGAGGGGGGTCATGCTACGGACGCTGGGAGGACGACGAAGTGGTTGGTAACGAAGACGACGCTGAGGTGCGCGCTTGTGTGCTGAGAGTCTACTCCAAGCCATCGGTTCCTTGCGTAGCAGGTTACCTCTGCTCTTTCTACTGCTGCTTCTAGCCGCCACGTATCAATGTCTTTTATATATATATATATATATATATATCAATTACTTTTTCGGTAACATTTTCTCTAATAAAGTAGGCGAAACGCTTCGGTTAATTTTATTGGATTATATTTAGGTGTTCTCGCTGTGTACGTACTACATTTGCGAACGATTAAACACATGCAATGTGAATAACGAAGGAAACACAGTCGTGCAACGCTCTTTTTATTCGCGTGCAATATCAATCGCGGACATGTTACAGAAGTGCAGCAAGCAGGGCCCATGTGTGCACATGAGAAGTATTTATTGGCAGCGACGCAGTTTTAGAAACTTATGCCGCTGCCTTTGCGCTTCCCTCTCTTTGTTGAGGCCCTTGACAAAAAAAACGAAACCTTAAGAGAACATAAACATTTGCAACGGTAGATAAAACTGCCTTTTCATGCTCTGAGCAGCCAAGTTGAGGAAAAGAGACTGTCTGTAGCTGATTCGAAAATTTAACTAAACTCATTTCATGGAGCTTGTTTTTACTAAACAACACAGTAAAGGCATCTTTCATGGCCTTTACAGCAGTTGACAAGCTCTGGCTGGGGTACACTAGGCCCCCATTGTCAAAATGGCTAGTAAAGTACGAAGGGGCGTCGGCACTTGCTTCAGCTTTGCTTACACATAGGAAGCCTGCACACTGTGGACAACAGTTCTTAGCAATGATCTTTCTTGCCACGTAGCCTGTAGTGTAGTAGATCAAAGCACTGTGGCTCTTCTCTATGCACGATGCATGGTCACTGCTAGACACGACAGCTTGAACTACATCTTCAGCTTCACTGACGTTTCTGTGGTCAAGAAGGTCATCTATTTTGTCTGAAAGGAACTTACTCGTAGTTTCACAAACCTTCTTTGGGCTCAGCAGTGCTTTGATTACGTCTGGGGTGCAGTTCACTCCTCTAGGTGGCTTTGCCAGGTTGTAGAATGCGAGTAAATTCACAGTCATCAGAAACTGTGACACTGTCGGATGGTCGTTACAGCCAGACGACTGTCTATACCAAAAAGGTTTTCAAGCTTATCCTGTCTTAATCTGGATGTTAAAAGATACTTGAAACCCACAGTCGACGTCAGGTAGGACAACAAGCCAAGTGTACTCTTGATGGTAACCCTTAGCCCAGCAGACGTGCTTTCTGTAAGAAAACCACCACCAGCTGCTTTTGCAGTTTGCTCCCATTCCTGCAGATACTCTAGGAAGCCTTTCAGAAATTGCACATTTGGACTGTCAGGCTTGAGTGCCTTCTCGCTTGTTCGCGATGTCATAACACGAATCAGGCGATTCATTTCTTTTACGAAATCTACTGTCGGCTGCACGGTCCTATGTGAGGCTTCAATGTGTTCTCTATAAATGAAAAGTCCTTTGATGACTTGGTCGCTGAAGAGCTGAAATGCGATGTCCCCTTTCATTTTTTCAAACCAGTTTGGCTTAAGGTGTGCATTTGTCAGGCTTGGCATAACTTTCAGTGTAACATTTTCTCGATCCGCTTCGAAGGCTGCTAGTACAATACCAATGTGAACATGCCCAGCTGATGTCAGGTATCCTTTTCCAACAAATCCATTTCTCACATTCTTCAAAAGGTGTGGAAAATCTGACAAAAAATAGAGCTGCCTTTTAGGATCCACTGGGTGTTTCGTGCTGCTCCGAACGTGGCTTGGAGTACCTTTGAAAAAAAAAAACAACTTGCGATCAGTTTCTTCATCACAATATTTAAACATTAGAAACATGAAATCTTCACTAGCACCATGCACACTCTAAACAATCTTGCATTTTGCGTGAAATTACAGCCTTAGCTTGTATTCCAAACAGCCGCCTCATGCTCCTATTCCAGTTGGCGCCGTCGCATGTTATGCAATCCACGAACAGACCAGCCTTTTCCGCAAGGACTGTGGTTTCCAAAATGATTTTCGCCAGTGTTGGGGCCTTCACATTGTCCTTTGAGGCAAAACACCGAGGATTTGCGTCAATTTTCCTGCGGAAAGGTAATCTCTCACAAATGTACGTGCGTTTTACGTATAAAGTTGCGAACTGTAACCAAGAGAAAAAAAAGTTTACCAGCAAATGGCTGAAACAGCACAACCATCTCATGGTCTGCCAGCACATTGTTCTGGACAGCAGGTGTATGACCTCCAAGGTCAACAAAGCCTTCAATAACACCTGAATTGTAAAAAAAAGCACAGGAAAAACACCTTGTTTTATGCGCAGACATCTCTCAACACAGATCAGAATATGGCAAAGGTGCTAAACCAGCATAAAAAGAAACACGTGCTAAAAGACTTGACGATCGAATATTACCAGAGCACTGCACGGCTCGAGCAATATTGTAGTGCTTAGCAGAGCATCGTATTTTTCTCATACTGTAAAAGCTCGCTGATTCGTGCTTCAATGGACCGGAAAAAATGTTCGCATAATCTGAAATTAAGTTCGAACTATCGAATGACCCCGAATAAAAAAACTGACAAGAACCGCTTGCATCGCGGAAAATTTATTTGGTGAAAGACTTGGCAGTAGTTGCATGTTATTTTAGATGAGAACGGCGCAACAATCACTATTTTTAGCGGTGGAGCTCTGCCGCTAGTGCATCGCACGCAGCAAGCGCGGAAGATTCACGGGCGATGAATACGGCATTGCTCAGCAGCTCCGAAGCGGCAAGAAAACAATGTGGATAGGGAAGATTAGCGAAACAGCCAACCAACGCTATAAACGGCGCGTAGCTGGGTTTGGCTGGCTGGCTATTGCTGTTGGGCGTACCTTTCAAGAAAGCAAAATCGAAACTATCATTGTGTCCGCTCTTGTAGATGAGGCCGTCCGTCCGCCATCACGCCTGCCGTTCAGCGCAAGTCAGAGGTGCGCGAGTCATTCTGCAGCACAGAATTCAGCTTTGAGGGGGCTATTTGGACGACCGCTTGCCGAACCGATGCCTCTATGTACACAACCTCCTTTGGGAGCCCGTTTGAATTAACCGGTGCGAGACCCGTAGCTTCCAAAACAGCGAGCGTGCAACGCCATAGACTTTCATAGCGTTGGCCGGGACCGCGCCGGCAGTTCGAATTATGCGGATTTTCGCATTGTGGGGTTTGAATCAAAGAGCTTTTACCGCATACACAGAACGGTCCAAGAATTCATTGCAGCTATACTCACCAGCTGATTTCACATTTATGTGCTCCGAAAGCTTTATTTCGTCAATGACGAGGCCACCGTGACGACTGTAAGCATCCATGGTCTTTGTTTTTTCATTTAGGGAATCGAAGATCTTTGTACTGAGGCCAAAGCCACCCTTGAAGCGCTGTAGGTACTTGTTCAGGCAAGTTCGCCCTGGCAGAACCATAATAGACTGTCTGCGGAGATGTTCATACAACTTCGGGATTCGCATCCTCATCAGCATACATTCTAAAATCCACTCATCATCGTATCGCATTCCCTTGTGTGATTTTCGCCTTGCAGCAAGGAAACAACTCTTTACAAACAGCTGCTGCTTTGAGGGAAGAGATTTAATTTTGCTGTTAAATGTCTCTTCACTAAGAGCCTCATTTCGCTCTTTCATGTGAGCCACCTGTATCCTTGCATTTGCCAATCTTTTCTTGGTTCTTGACAGGCTTCGAGAAATGTTCCTGCACTGTTTCTTTTGATCAGATTTTCTGGCAATTTCACTTGTGCTTTGCTTTTTTCTGCACGCTTGGTTTTGAGCCAGAATCGTTTGGTACTTGCAGAAAGCGCAGGATTCACCTTCAGACCTCACAGATAATGAACACTTCTTAGAAAAAATCATGCCTTTGTAGGAGGTGTGCTTTCCTTAGGCCGCCTTTATGCCGCATCCATCACAAAGATTTGTCAAGGCACCTTCCTTGATCAATGTTTCGGCCTCTTCGCAAGTTGTGACGATGTGTTTTGACTTCTCCCTTCCCCTGAGGTAAACCGTGGCTACCACTTGATTGCCCATCAAGTAATGGCTTTGAAAATGCTACCATCTTTTCAATGAAGAGGTTAGCGAAGTTATTTTTTTCAGCCTCACAATAGGCGTACGCTAATGAATCGACTGTCACGGATGACACTTTCATCCATGTCGCTGGAATAGTGACGTTGGAGAATGGATGCAGACGATCGTTGGTTGTTCGTGGTCGTTCGTCACCAGCATTTTGCGCCTCGCCAGCGCTTCCTTCTGCAGAAACACAGCGTGGGGTGGTGCACTTTTCAGTTACTGCAGCTCCGCTGTTGGTGTCAGATGCTTCCATGCTCACCGATTCAGCATTATGAATGCCTGAGCACAACTCGGAGGCTTCCGACGCAGCACGCCTGTGACGCTTTGCTGGAGGCTCTTGCTGGCACAGATTTCTAGTTTTTCTTTTAGCTGAGACTTTAGGCAGAATGTGTTCTGCGTAATGCGTGAATATCGAAGGAACGGCGTCGGGTTTCAGGCGCAGTTTATCGCGGGGAAGCTCGCTGGTAACACCATTTACGCTGACACTGAATGTGTGCTCGATACAACTGCTCTCAAAATGTTTCTCGCAAACCACAGCAGCTGGCGTCAGCCTTCTGTCCTCTCTTTTGATGTTTCTTTCCCATTCTGCAAGCCGCGTAGCATCAGATGGTGCAGTAAACATGGAAACACGTTCCTTGTTCGAGCGGTAACCGCTTTTACACATTGGCACAAAGCAAGTCTTCTCTTTGCACTGTCGCTTTGGCTTTGACATATTTTTTGTGCAGTCACATGTAGCTCGTTTAGTGGTGGACACGGGAAAAAAACAATCGAAAGCTCAGTGCATGATTTGACTACACGGTGAAAGCACGCAGAACGGATACACGCACGCACAGAACGCGCGCACAAAACCGACGAAATCACCACATAACTGCTCGGAGGAGCGGATGCGTCGACTTTCTTGTGCAAGGAGCCACACAAGACAACATACACTGCACCTCAGTCAACAAAATTTCGTGCACAAGCATGTTAATCGCGCACGCACAAGACCAGGTCGCTGCCTTCTGAAGCGAGAAAACCGCGTCGTCTGCTGCGGCAGCACCCTCCCGACAACCAGCGCCCTCTGCCGCCATCGGTAGGCTTTCATTGCAAACGGTGCCACCTACTCCCATCGCGCAGCGCTGGCGCTCGGCACACTAGCCAGTATATTCTAGGCACTATACTGTGACGTTCCTTGTGGAGTGTGACTTTCCTTGTGTGTGCTACGAGGTTCCGCGTTCGACGGCGCGGCGTAGACGGAGACCCAGATGACAGCGGCATCATCAATTACCCAGCCATGCTCTTTGAGAGTGACGACCAGAACGAAGGGGTTTAAGCCCAACCGGACCCAACCGGACCCGCCGCCGCCGGCGCGGGGAAACGGGCTTTATCCTCCCCAATTGCCGTGGCGGTTCCAGGAGAGGCCTCCCGAGCACATCCCAGGACAAGGGACCACTTTCCCGGCCGGTGACCCGCGGGAACTGTCAGCGATCCAGAGCGCGCCTTACCTTGAGGAGCGAGTGTCAGTTGATGGATGGGGAGCGGAGGCCGGTGACCCGCGGGAACTGTCAGCGGGCCAGAGCGCGCCTTACCACAGCCGACGCAATGCGCTACCTCGAAGACAACCTTCTTTCCCTCGGACTCAACACGTGAGGGGGGCGAGACCATAAGTGCGGTGGTATGTTTGTGCGCCCAAGTGAAAGCCCTAGCCCCCCTCCTTCCCCTCCGGCGTGGGCGTCCTCACCCTAGGGAGTGTGGAGAAGAGGATATAAAAATCGACAAGCAGTACGGAAGAAGGACGCTCAGGACGACATCGTTCGCCAAGAGGGCCTTCAGCGCCGAAGCCCGACGGCGTGCAGCTTCTGCCAGCAACCGCTCGAGCCCAACTCCGGAGCCACTCCATCGCCCCCATGAAGTCGTCGGCACGTAAGCTCAGACGCCCCAGCCTCTGAATCTTAATCATGTATAATTATTGAATATATCTGTTTGTTTAAACTGAGCCATACGGTGTCTCTTTGCCTCTCCGTCCCGTGTGGACCTGCGCATTGTGGGGGTCATCACACTGGTGTCAGAAGTGGGGTCTCAAAAGCAAATTTCCTCTGAATGCTGTGACATTCATGACTTCAAAATTGTAATCAAAAGGGAATCACGGGACTGATTGTGGGACTTTTACCCCCATATGAGAGGCTTGAGGCACTGGAGGGCTTGAGAAAAAAAAAATGTCGGTATCTGAGGGAGCTCCCACTCCACAGCCGTCGCTCGGAGCAAGCATGCTGGCATTAGGAAGCGTCATTCCGACTTTTACGGGAGATAAGACAGGGGTTCCAATCTGCCATTTCTTTTCCATGCTAGAAGAGATTGGGAAAATGGGGGGATGGTCCGATGCTCAAATGCGGGGAATGGCGAGGTGTAAGATGGCAGGAGCTGCTCATGATTTTGCATGGCGAGACGAAAAAGTAAAATCCACAAAATCATTTGCGGAATTTAAGAAGCTCGCGTTTGAGCATTTCGACACTGAACCACGTCACGTGCGGGTAGAGAGGTTCCGTGACGCCGGACAGATGGTAGGGGAGGACGTGCGAACATTTGCGTCGCGGCTTCAGCGCCTAGCACGCGATACGTTAAGCAGGGAGGAGGAAGGAGACCAGCTAAGGAAGAAATACGCGGAGGATATACTTAAAGAGGAAATGACTGCTTTGTTCGTGGCTGGTCTCGTGCTCTCGCGCAAGCCGAGCAATTTCGACCAAGCCGTGGAGGCCGCATTGGATGAGGAACGAAATGAGGCGTTAACGACAGCCGCAGCGAGAGTACGCGTCATAGAGAGAGCGGTGCTCAACCCTGAGGTTGCTCTCTTGGCAGAGCGGTTAGATCGCTTAGAACACCTGCTATCTCAGCAGGTAGAACGCCAGGTTGAAGCGCGCGCTCAACAGCGCCCATTCGCTGGAAACCGGAGACCGCCACAAAGCTACAGGCGCGGTATGCGAGATTTTGAAGAAATCGTATGCTTCGCTTGCCAGGGTCGCGGACACATCGCCAGGTTCTGCCAAAACGTGCGCCGTGGGGAGCCACAAAGAGAAGCAGGCGAGACACGCCCTAAGCAAGCCTACAGCGGGGCTCCAGATACCGAGACAAAAAACTAGTTAGTCCTCCCCAGCCTGAGGAGCGTGGGGACGGAGCAGTGGATGATGAGGTGGTGGTAGTTTGTGTGGCCGACGAGGCATGCCCTGTTGTGCGTTGCAAGTTAAATGGTTGTTGCATGGAATTGTTGATAGATACGGGGTCAAAGGTGACATTGCTTAAGGAGAGCAGTTTTAACACGCTTCGAAGGAAGGGGGACCGCGAGGTGTTGGAAACGTCTGGTGGTATGGCAACCAAATTTGTAGGCATAACGGGGGATCCTCTTGGCATAAGTGGACTCTACCGGTTACACTTCTCTCTCGGCGGAATTGCATTGGAGCACCCCTGCTACGTATGCCCGGACACGGTGTCTGTGCCAAACAGAGTGTCAGGTATATTAGGGCAGGATGTTTTGAGAAAAGGGAAGGTAGTAATCTCATTCTCTGAGGAAGATGTTAATGCGGGCGGATCAAAAGTTCCGTTTTTGAACAGGAGAGGGGCTGAGATTCGCATTACCGATATTGACACCCGTCAAACAGTGGGATCATTGGAGAAGGTATATTCGCGGGTTGCCGTCAGGCTGGTCGATGAGGCGGTCGTCCTTCCTTGGTCGGAGCACATTTTGTACGCGTTTGTGCCTTCAGATGTAGAGAGCGGCGCCGTGGGAGTGCTTCAGCCGGTCGACTCTCTCAGCAATGGCCAGAAGGCAGCCGCGTGCCTCGTGACAGTTAATGACGCCCACAGAATGCCCCTACGGGTGGTTAACTGTAGCCAGCAGCCACTGAACCTTCCCAAGAACAAAACATTGGCTTTCTTCACCTCTGCGATAGAGAAACGTGAGCCCACCGATACGGTACTCGCAACTGTAGAGCATGCTAGTCCTTCGGCTGCTCCAAAGGTGTCGTTCGATCTTTCTCACGTAAAATCCAGGGAGAGGGAGGCTCTGGCTGGTTTGCTGAACGACTACTCGGAGGTATTCGCCGCGTCCAACCTGGATTTGGGCTGCTGTGGCGTTATAAAGCACAGGATAGAAACCGGCACTTCATCGCCCGTTTACCAGCGTGCGTACAGGATTCCTTACTCCCAACGTGAGGAGATGGAGCGGCAGGTGCAGGACCTGATTGATCGCGGCATTGTCGAACACTCAAAGTCACCCTGGGGAGCACCAGCACTATTGGTGGAAAAGCCAGATGGCTCGTATCGATTGGTAGTGGACTACCGCAAACTAAATGCCGTAACTCGCATCGATCCATACCCCATCCCAAATATACAGGAGACGCTTTCTCAGCTGGGCTCTGCCAGGTACTTCACGGTAGTGGACATGGCGGCGGGATTCTGGCAGATAGCAATGGATCCGGCAGATGCCGAGAAAACTGCATTCAACACGCCCTCAGGGCACTATGAATGGAAAAGAATGCCGATGGGTCTGGCCAACAGCCCTGCTGTCTGGCAGAGAACCGCTGATGTTATCCTGGCAGGTATTCTGGGGAGGCTGTGCTTCGTGTATATGGATGACATTATCATATACAGTGACAGTTTTGAGAACCATTTGCGCGATATTGAGCAGGTTTTGGTGCGACTAAGATGAGCGGGTCTCAAGCTGAAGCCCTCTAAGTGCCAATTCCTCAAAAACTAGGTGAAATACCTCGGGCACGTTGTTTCAGCTGACGGCGTGCGACCGGACCCTGAGAAACTAAGGTGTGTCTCGGATTTTCCATCCCCGACTAGCGTCCGCCAGATCCGGCAGTTTCTCGGCCTGATCGGTTACTACCGAAGGCACATAGAGGAGTTCGCCAAGCTCGCTAAGCCGCTCACCGACTTAACAGCCAAAAATGTCGCCTTTCGCTGGGACGAAAACGCGGATAATGCTTTTGGGGCCCTGAAAAGGAAGCTAATGAGTGCACCGCTGTTGCGCCACCCGGATTTTAATTTGCCCTTCGTTATGGCCACAGATGCGTCAAAGTTCGCAGTTGGTGCCGTGCTATCTCAGGTTCTCGAGGGCAAAGAACATCCCGTTGCTTTTGCTAGCCGACAGCTGAGCCCCACAGAGCAAAAGTACGGAGCTACGGAAAGGGAGTGCCTCGCCGTTGTCTGGGCAGTAAAGCACTTCAGATGCTACCTTTACGGCCGCAAATTCAAGCTAGTCACAGACTGCCATCCTCTGAAATGGGTGATGAGTGTCAGGGACCGTAGCTCGCGACTCGCTAGATGGAATCTACACCTGCAGGAATACTGCTTTGAAGGTGAGCACAAGTCAGGAAAGACGCATCTGAATGCTGATGCACTCAGCCGCACAGCTGCCATGGCAGCTATAGATGAGTTTGTCCCCGTAGTCGACCCCGCCGAATTACGCACAGAGCAGTGCAAAGATCCTGACCTGAAGCGAATAATCGAAAGCTTAGAGGGCGCACCGTCTCACCCCGAACAGCTAGGTTATTTCATTGGCAAAGACGGCACCCTGTGTCGGCGCACGAGGCCAACCAGGAAAGGGAGACCAGAGAAAACCGCTTGGGAGAGAGTCGTCATACCTCGGTCGTAGACAGAAAGGGTTCTTCTCGCGTTTCACGATGCGCCATGCGCCGGTCATTTTGGCGTAGCGAAGACACGCAGGCGTGTGGAGCGTTTGTACTTTTGGAGTGGCATGCGACAGGATGTTAGAGACTACTGTGCGAAGTGTCATTCCTGTCTCGAAAGAAAAACACCCAAGGGACGAAGACCAGCTCCAATTCAGCCGTTCCCTGAGGTTTCGGCTCCCTTCGAGCGGACAGGTATGGACATAATGGGCCCATTGCCCACGACCACTTCCGGAAACAAGTACATTTTAGTATTTGTCGATCACCTTTCAAAATACGCGGAAGCGGTAGCACTCCCAGATCAGAAGGCAGACACGGTTGCAAGAGCATTTGTCGAACAGATCGTGCTCCGACATGGACCCCCGAGGCAACTCTTGACAGATCGGGGAACGAACTTCGTGTCGCAGCTAATGAGGAGAGTTTGCGAGCTGCTTAAGATCGCTAAGAAGCAGACAACACCGTACCATCCGGCTTGCAACGGCGTGGTGGAGCGACTGAACCAAACCGTGGCCGGGTTCCTGTCGCATTTTGTTTCGCGCGACCAGCGGGACTGGGACTTGTGGCTCCCGTATGCAATGGTTGCCTACAATTCCGCAGCACACGAGAGCACGGGCGAATCGCCATTCTTTCTTCTCTACGGCCGAGACCCGGACCAGCCTAGTGAAGTGCCAGAGGGCCCCCGTCGTGTCCCATACGCTTCACTGGACGACTATAAGGTGGATCTAGAATCGCGCTTACAAGTGGCGAGGGACATCGCAAAGGAGGCCTTAAAGAAAGCAGCGAAGCGCAGGAAGGAGGTGCACGATCGCAGTGCTAGAGACGCGCCGTTTAATGTGGGGGACAGCGTGTACATTGAAAACTGCCAAAGGCAGATTGGGCTAGCTCGTAAGTTCTAGACGAAGTGGAGAGGACCGTGCGAGGTTGTCGAGAAGCTTTCTCCGGTAAACTTCAGAGTCCGACACGTGAACCGGCGCTTGATAAGGATACACGCAAATCGCCTCAAGTCGGCACCGGTTCAGTATTCACGAAATGAGGAAAGGGAAAGCGCGGATTTTGATGGGGACAGAAGTGAAGCGGAGCGCGCAGATAGTTTGCAAGAAACGCCCTCTCCTGCATTTGTTCGGCAGGCGCCAGAGGTGACGGCCGGAATGCCACCGGATTTACTTCATGCATTGCTAGAAGAAGAAGCGCGCGAGGTTGCCGCGCAGATAACGCCAGGGGAGGCTCCTGCCACGAGCCCTCGCGAGTCCCAAAGCAGACAAAGGGTCACAGACTTACTTAGTATGACTCATGAAGGCCGATATCCGCTGCGAAATCGGAAAGCTAAGTCGGACTAATGGCGTAAACAGAGCGGAGTTGTGAACTGGTTATAATTGTGTAATGCCACAGCTCATAACATTGCTATGTGCTTATGTGTTAAGTTATCGGAGTTGGTAGTTAAACCTTTCTGTCATTAAGTAACACCTTCACAGGAGAGCATGCGGAGCGCATGCAGAACCTGCCCTACTTCCTTTCGTTATCTATATTTTTGTCTGTGCCGTGATCGTGCTTGAAGTGGGAGCTCCTTTGTAACTGTGGTAAATTTATTTCGTCCAGTTTGGACTAGAAAGGAGAGGCTTGGGTGCTGAGTTTCATGTTTATCTGTAAAAGAAGATCAGTGCTGCCCCTGGAGACGCCCGTTATGACAGCGGAGGCATATGGTGTTGTGCAGTGGTGTTGAGTGCAGCGAAAAGTGTCTTGTCGGACGCACTGTGCGAGGCGATTCAGAAAGACAAGGGGAGCTGCATGGACTCAAATGTTCGGAGAACATTCTTCTGGAGGGTGAGCGAGTGTGACGTTCCTTGTGGAGTGTGACTTTCCTTGTGTGTGCTACGAGGTTCCGCGTTCGACGGCGCGGCGTAGACGGAGACCCAGATGACAGCGGCATCATCAATTACCCAGCCATGCTCTTTGAGAGTGACGACCAGAACGAAGGGGTTTAAGCCCAGCCGGACCCAACTGGACCCGCCGCCGCCGGCGCGGGGAAACGGGCTTTATCCTCCCCAATTGCCGTGGCGGTTCCAGGAGAGGCCTCCCGAGCACATCCCAGGACAAGGGACCACTTTCCCGGCCGGTGACCCGCGGGAACTGTCAGCGATCCAGAGCGCGCCTTACCTTGAGGAGCGAGTGTCAGTTGATGGATGGAGAGCGGAGGCCGGTGACCCGCGGGAACTGTCAGCGGGCCAGAGCGCGCCTTACCACAGCCGACGCAATGCGCTACCTCGAAGACAACCTTCTTTCCCTCGGACTCAACACGTGAGGGGGGCGAGACCATAAGTGCGGTGGTATGTTTGTGCGCCCAAGTGAAAGCCCTAGCCCCCCTCCTTCCCCTCCGGCGTGGGCGTCCTCACCCTAGGGAGTGTGGAGAAGAGGATATAAAAATCGACAAGCAGTACGGAAGAAGGACGCTCAGGACGACATCGTTCGCCAAGAGGGCCTTCAGCGCCGAAGCCCGACGGCGTGCAGCTTCTGCCAGCAACCGCTCGAGCCCAACTCCGGAGCCACTCCATCGCCCCCATGAAGTCGTCGGCACGTAAGCTCGGACGCCCCAGCCTCTGAATCTTAATCATGTATAATTATTGAATATATCTGTTTGTTTAAACTGAGCCATACGGTGTCTCTTTGCCTCTCCGTCCCGTGTGGACCTGCGCATTGTGGGGGTCATCACAATACTCTTACCGCGTTTTTTTTACACTCCGATGCTCTATAGTTCCGTATTACGCTGGAGCGGCGTAGCTGGCATAGTCCTTCAATTGTTTCGATTGTTCCTTTGTTCAGTGTCTTGGCCTTTCACTATGACAACAGTGCCACCTGATCTATACGTCGGAAGGTAAGACCTCGATCATCATGGAGCGGTTCTTGAGGGCAAAACGTCGCCGAGAGCTTTATCTGGCAAAGACGGGCAGCGTTCGGTGTTTGAATCAAGTCGCAAAAGACGCAGAGGCGGCAGCATGCTCTGAGACATTGCCCCATTTGCAATCCGACAATCCATCACGTTTAGCAAGCGTTGGAAACGTTAGATTTGCGCCGCTGGAAGACAGCTTAGGGCAAGCATATGCAGCAGTGAATACTTTTGAATCCTGCGTCATGGCAGCTGAGGCACAGTGTTCAAGTGCAGATCAAGCTGAGTCAGATGGAAGTGATTTGCACGGTCAAAACGCTGGTCCTGTGGAGCCTGATGAACATGACTTGGTTGATGTTCCCGACAATTCCAAGTGTCCAGAGGGGATAAGGAGCCAGTTGAGGGCTTGGGCTGTGAAGCATCATATCAGGAGAGTGGCAGTTAATTCACTGCTTGACATTCTTAGGCCGCACTTCACTGATCTTCTTAAGACACAGTCTGCTCTAGTGTCCACGCGACAAAGTGTACCACTTGAACAACTCGGCAGTGGTGAGTACGTTCATTTTGGCCGTCAGAGCGGCTTATTGCGTGCATTAGACATGTGGCATTCGGCTCAAAGTATTGTTCTCTCAATATCAGTCAACATTGATGGCCTCCCTCTGTTTAAGAGCAGTTGTACACAAGTATGGCCCATACTTGTGCAGGTTCACCACCCTCGCAGCAAGCAATCTGATATTTTTTCTGTGGGGATCTTTTGCGGCACATCGAAATCGACTTGTCTGCATGAGTACCTCAAAGCGTTCATTGAAGAAATGGGCCCTCTGCTGTCAAATGGTATTCTACACAAATCCATAGCTTATAAGGTGGTACTAAGAGCTATTCTTTGTGATGCACCAGTGAAGGCCTTTGTGAAAGCCACAAAATTATTTTCTGGCTACTATGGATGTGACAAGTGCTGCATTAAGGGTGTCTATCTTGGGCGAATTACTTACCAAAGCATGGACAGCCCATTGCGCACCGATCAGTCATTTGCTGATCAAACGCAGGCGGAGCATCACAAAGGCATTTCCCCATTGACATCAATTGGTATCCCGATGGTGACAAGATTTCCACTAGACTACATGCATTTGGTGTGCCTCGGTGTTGTGCGAAAGCTTATTGGTTACTGGTTGAGAGGTCCACTAAAGGTGCGGCTGGCACACTTCTCAGTTATGCAATTATAGGGACAATTGGCTACAATGAGGCAGC
Source organism: Amblyomma americanum (assembly GCF_052857255.1). Classification (NCBI taxonomy): domain Eukaryota; kingdom Metazoa; phylum Arthropoda; class Arachnida; order Ixodida; family Ixodidae; genus Amblyomma; species Amblyomma americanum. The sequence continues at coordinate 176,453,303 of NC_135498.1, read as the reverse complement.
ATATAACCAGTAATTTTGCACGAAAACCCCGAGCAGTTAACATGTTTGAGCGTTGGAAGGCTACAGAGTTCAGACAGTTCTTGCTGTATTCAGGTCCTGTTGTTGCAAAGAAAATTTTGCCGAGCGTTATGTATGAGCCTTTTCTACAGTTACATGTTGGCATTGCAATTCTTTCTTGTTCACCAATGGACTGTTTCATAGACTATGCTGATCAGTTGCTGTGGAGTTTTGTAAGCAAGTGCAAGTCAATATATGGAAAAGAGTCATTAATTTACAATGTACATGGTCTCATTCACTTGGCCAATGACTGCCGGCAGCTTGGCTGCCTGGATAACTTTAGTTGTTTCGCTTTTGAGAACTACTTGAAAGATCTCAAGGCCCAAGTGAGGTGTGGGAAGAAGCCTTCGGAGCAGCTGTACAGGAGAATCATGGAACAACAATCCTGCTCAGTTTTTGAAAATGGATACAGTGCTGATTTTTCTGCGTATGAAGTCCTTCACTCTTCTTGTCATTCCAGTGGTCCTGCTTTGTCGTACCCTGCCCTGAAGCAGTACCGAAAAGTGACGTGGAGAGAGAGCGTTATAAGAACAAAACAGCCTAACAATTGCCTATTACTTAGTGGAAACAGGATTGTTCTTGCCACCAATTTCCTTTTGTCTGGGTCCGAGATACTCATTGTTGGTAAGCTGTGCAAGAACGAAGGAGACTTCTACATCCGCCCCTGTAGGTCATCGCTACTGTCAGTCTTTAAAGTTTCGTCTCGTGGCAGCAATCCTGAAGTATTTTTATTATCTGACGTTTTCTGCAAAGGCCAGCTTTTGCTGTTCAAGGAAAAGGACGTTTTTTTCCACTGTTTCATCTCTTCCGACTTCTCTTCATGTTGCCCAGGCATTTCAAATATCGTTATTGTCTGAGGTCATCTGCAAAGGACAGCTTTTGCCTTTCAAAGAAAAGGCTTTTTCGCTGTTTTCCCTCTTCTGATTTTTTTCAAACTCCAGTTGTAGGTGCTTTTGTGGCTTTTGAAAACCACTGTGCTTTTACTAATGCATCATGAAGACCATGCCGGTGCACTGTATATGTGGCTGGGAACCCAAAGCTGTTTATGTGAAGTGCTGGTGATTGTGAAGTTGTGACGTGAGAATGAAAAACTGCTAATTGTGAAGCGTTTGCGGCTGTGACATCTGGAGTTTTCAAGCTTCAGCTCCGTGTGTTTTTTCTTGCCTACGAAACACCTGCTCAGACATTTTTCTAAAACGTAAGCACAACAATCATTTCATGCCAGCATGTTGCAGCGTTTTATATGCATGCTGTGTTGATGCATGAACACAGAATCTGTTCTTGTGAAGCTCTCGCTTTTAACTCTTAAACTGGAGCCAAGGGTGTTTCACTTTCTAAGCCACAGCGACAGTCACTACACTGCCCTTGGGTAAAGCATGCGAGTACGTATAGCCTTGCTTGCATTTGATGCTGATTTCTGAAAACACCAGCTGCAGGTTAATTGTGCAGTAGCTTTGCTTCGCTCTGTATCTCTTAAAAGCGCATTTGGCTCCTGTGCCACACTTCCATGTCTATCTCTCATTTGGTGTTTGTTTTATGTGCCATGTCTTGTTCACACCTATTATGGTACTTCTCCCTGCAAGTTTCACATCGTGGAGTTCACTGACGAAGGTAGCACATATGTGGTGCCTGAAAGCTGGGTGAGAATGGAAGCTGATGGTGCAACTTGCCATTGGCCACCAACAACAGCAAAAAAGAAGTTGACCACATGATCTTGTTAGCAGTACCTGTAGAGGACGACTGGGGAGGTTACAAGGCAAGAATTCTTGCAACTATAAGTGAGCACCATTTTGTTTCATTTTTATAGTGATAACATAGCACAAGGCTGTATATGTCTGCTCTTCTGTAGTGGACATATATCGTTTCAGAACTGTAATTTTTATTCTTTGGTGTAAGGTTAGAAAGAATGTGTTCAGCAACAGTGCTCCTTTAAAGATGATGCAACATAACAAGGACTCTTTGTATGAAGTCGCTACACACTGCACAAAGGTGCTTATTAAATATTGTTTATATGCAGTTGGTAAAATTTGAAATATATCTCACGGGTGCTCTAAAACTGTTTCTTGACCCAGACACATATGAGCACGCCAAAGAGTGTCTTCCGCATGCCCTTATGACATCACACCTGGACTCAGAAGGCTCAGTTGTTGAAAAAAACGCCGGAGAAAGCGACAGGCAGTGCTCCTTTCGGACAGTGAAAGTGATGACATCCTCGAGTTTCGGTCACCAGGCACTGTGATGAAAAGTGTGTGCTAGTTGCATTTTTGCTCATTTCTTGTGACTTGTTTGTTAATGTTCCTAATTGCACTATTGCTGAATACACGATTTTTCTTCGGTGTGGCAGTTATTTTGTTTAATTGCAATATTTCTTTCATGTCGGAGGGAAGAATCTGGCATGAGCCAAGACGTCCAAGAGCATATTCTCACCAAACGCAACTCTTCAGAGCAAGTCCACATACGAGCATTCGAGGTATAACACTGCTGTGTGCAGCCAATATATTTATGTGAAAGCAATTAGGCATAATCATATTTTTTGGTCTATATTGACCTAAAACTGCTTGATTGAATCAAAAATCGAAGAGCATAGTGCAACAAAATGTCTCTGAAAACCTTATAGATGGCTTCGTGGCTGCAAAGGAAAGACAAGTTCCAAGGGTGCTTTCTAAGTCACCTACGACATTCAACAGGCACATAAAACAGCTTCCAGGAATGTGTCGCCTATCAGAATGATTTGCCAAGCATGGTGCGGGTATGGAGTTATCACTATATATTTTAGTGTTTCATTTTGTCTGTAGTTCATTTCAAGCTGGCTGTACATCATTTAGTAGTGATTTGCATTACTGTCAGTAACCTACTAATTTCTCCTTTGCTTACAAGGGTCTTAGATTCAGCAATGTATTCTGCTTACGACTGAAACATGTACATCTAAAAATTGTAGGTTTCTGCAAAGAAATTGCAGGTCTTCAGGACCTAGCAAGGACAGCAGGACAGCAGTGGGGTCAGGACAGCAGTAGCTCTGACTGTGAAGCAGGTGTGATATCTGCTGCGTTTTTTAACAACCTTATCTTTCAATTTTATTAATTTATTATGCTATCTTGTGCCGCACACACCTTGAAATGAGTCGAATAACACTAAAAATTTTGAATATCATTGACTTGTGTAAACTGTACATTGCTCCATGATGGTTTTCAGAGGCAGTCGAAAGCTTCAACATCTGGCATACTACAATGACGTTGCTGCTGCCTAGTTTAGTTTTTATAAACTTAGTTGAATGTTTGAAGCATATGAGGGTGGACTCCGCGAGAATATATAGTTATGAGTAACAAAATGAGCTGCAAAGAATTGGGGGCTTATGTTTACTGGATGCAACTTATACCTAAAAGCCTTGCTGTGGGCTGAGGGCTTTTCTTTTATCGTGTGACATATTTTTGTTGTGTATGTTTACATGGTGTCATTTCACTCCCTTTATGTGTTGTGCTGCTTATGAATATGGACTTCAACACTAAGCTAGTAAAGGCCAAACCACACCACCAAGCCACCTCATTGAGTAGCTGCATTCCTCACAGTAAATAAAAAAGGCATTTCGTGTAGGGTCAGCTCACATTTATTCACTTAGAAGTAGGTATTCAGTTCTAAGTATTCGTTTTACAAATTATAGCTTGAAGACACCGTGCAAAGGGGCACATAAATTTGCGTTTCGAAGGCATTTGAAACTGTAGAATGTTAGTGTGGTGCTGATTCGACTTTAATAACATTTCAACTTAATGCTGTGTAACAGCACGGCTGTTAATTCTTATAGCATAGGTATCAGATGCTCCTTACGGGAAATGTGTATAAAAATACATACCATAATTTTTTGTTTGTCACAGCTCCTGCAAACACAAGTGCCCCGAAAGAGGCCGGTAGCCTGCCTGCATGGTTCACTGGTATGAGTGCGTCTACAGCTTTTTTCTTTAGTGCCATTTTATTTGCTGTCCAAACAATATATGATGCACTGCATTTGACAATGCTTCAGATGTTGATGTACCGGTTATATCGGGCCTGTATAGAGGAATACGATATATAGGTTTGAAGTTCTAAATACTCGACTGTAGTGCATAGAGTGCTGATGCTCTGCTTTCCACTTAGGAGAGGTCAAATTCGTTTTCTGGATCTTACCTCAAAGTTGCCCTTATTTTGCTTCTAGCCTTCGAAAAGAAAGTTTTTGACAACCAGATGGAAATAATCATCGAGCTGAATAGTTTGAGGTCACTGCTAACTGCAAGCAAAGCAACAAGAGCTTTAGTTTTGCCCCAAGATTGCCCAAAGCTACCTGCGTCAACAGTGGCAGATGTCCAACCAATTGAAGAGTATCTTTCCTCAGAAGGAAACATGGAAGTACTTGTAAGTCTAATTTTTGCTGTTTAAACTCGTCCTCAGCTTTTCTTTAATGTTTGGTATGATGCGTCTGCAGACAAACTACTGCTCAAGATTTGGCGGCACGGATTTTCAAGACACTGTTCGAATTTTGATGCGAAACTTGATGAGCAAAGCAGCATCACTGCGATTCAGTTGGAAAGCATCTCACGGCTGCAAGCACGCATTTGCTGAGCTGAACAACATTAATAACATGATCCTGGGTAAGTGATTGATTACACTGGTGAAGAATTGTCATGCTGTGCTAAACAGGTTGGTCATTTTATCACCCATATATTCTTGAGTAGAACACATTTTCCCAAATGGAGGAAATTCCCAGAGCCCTCCGCTACGGCGTTCCTCATAGCCTGAGTCGCTTTTGCAGAAGGTATCTCATTTTATCCATACGAAGGTATATAGTAATTTTCTGACAACTTTGTCATTACAGAAAATGAATCTACCATTTTGAATATTCTTTCCTTCACAAACTTCTGTTGTTGTTTGCTGTTTTTTATTTATGCAGCAGGTTTTTATCTATGCAGCGTATATGACATTGCAAACATAGTGAAATGTATGAATTTACTTTTAAGTGACCCAAACAGGCCACAGGCTTAACTTGGAGATTTTTATGCTGATTGCATGGGCAGTGGACAGGTGAAAACATGGTTTATTTGCTTTTAGATGAGTGATGGTGATTATGGATTTTTATGCTGCAAGGGCATCTATGGCCAAAGAGCGCCATGGCACAAGGTATTCTCAAATTCTCAAGGTGGGGTCGAAGACCCATTTCCCAAGCATTTCACCTGAAATATGCCGAGCACCAGTCCAAGGGAAAGCTTATACCCATTGTATCACCGGTGGGTGCCCGGCGGCGCTGGAGATCGAACCCCGCACCTCCCACATGCGAGGCGGATGTTCAACCACTTGGCCACCACTGCGGTCCTTTTAGATGAGTACTAAAAAATATGAGGTAGCTGAAGAGCTTGGCTCGCACATATACGGAATTTTTGGTTGCTAGTATGGTGTTTGCATTATTCACCTTGTTAGATTTGCTTGAAAAGTGTAAAAGGAAAATTTAACTTGTGGTTTATTCCAAAATAACTCCGTGGCGCACTGAATTCCAGTTTCAGTGTTTCAGTTCTCCCAGGAACTTTATGAATGTAGGTACGTGAAATGGGTGTAGACATAAATTATGGTTTTAGTAAATTTGTAGGTGTCAGTAATTAGAATGTGACAAGCCGATTGACGAGGCCCATCTATGTTGTGGGCACGTGGCATTGCGAAGGAAAGTTTTTGTTTTTTGCTCACTGTCGTGGCTCAGTGGCTTTGGCATTCAGCTGCTGATCTCAGAGCCGCAGGTTCGATCCAAGCCGCGCTGGCGGCTTTATGATTGAGGCGAAATGAAAAAGTGCTCGTGTGCTGTGCGATTTCAGCATACGTTACCTAGGTGGGCTAGATTACTCTGCAGCCCTCCAATAAGGTGTCCCTCATAGTCCATGTGTTGCTTCCAGGACATTAAACCCCGCAATGTTTTTCTAGGAAAAAAATTTGAAGTGCTTCGAAATTCTACTCTATTCAGTCTACTTTGTCATGAAAAAATTTCGTATTCATTCTTTATTTTGGCACTGCTGTGACATGAACCTAACAAAATGCAGGTTGTAAAAGATTTACCTGTATTTAAGGGTCAATTTGCATGTTGGTGGCAGTGTAGCTGTTTTATTGCCGGTTTAGATTACCTCATTAAAGCAACTTGTTAAAACAATTGCTACTGTATGCTGCATCAGGTGTCATGCAGTTGTAAAAAAAATTGAATTTCTAATACTGCTGGCAATTGTTTAGTGCTATTTATAACGGTACACACAATGCCACATTTTCAGTATATAATGCCCTGATCTTGGCTAAAACATTTATAATTCTATTGTGAAGACATTGAAGACTGCCTACAAATATATAATGGATGCTTTGTACAAAGGACAGATATTCTAGTTTATTGCATGTTACCCTCATTGCTACATGTTATGTTGGATTCAAAGTAAATATTGCAATGGTAATAGAATATAGTGCTGACTATTGTTATGTCCGAGTCTGGACTACAAAGCACTGGATTATTTGGTAGGAATATCACAGCTGAGCAGGTATGAGCCTTTCTGAAGTGGTGGCATTTGTTTTTGCTCTCTTCTTTTATCGTAGCCTGCCTGAGAGCACATTACCCTGACCAAGCATCCCTGAAGAATAGCAGCGCTCTCATAAAGCGCTGGCTGATTGGAGCGCAAGATCGTGAAGGTGGCCGGAGCCAGAGGCGCCAGCCGACTCGAGCAAGGGAGGCATTGAACACAGAAGAATAACACTATTTTTTTGTAAGATTTCACAGTAGGCGTGCGTTTACAGCGACTGGAACTGCTTGTATGCTGATGTCTGCATAAAGGAAGACATTAATAATTGCTGCAAGTTCGTCTTCATTGTGTGTTTCTCCTCAAGATGCCTGTGCATACAGGTCGAGTTCCTCATGACCAAAACTTAGTTTTCGAATGTCATATAGATAAGGTAACCACGATTTGTCATAGATTCACAACCTAGCAGGGCACTGGCTGGCGACTGCAAGGTCGGCATATGGCCTCGGCCCTATGTTGGCAGCCAAAGGTTGGCCGGTGTAAGGCAAATCACCAATCCCAACCTCGGCCCAACCTAGTTTGCCAAGCTAGGGCCAAGGTCAGCCAGGCTGGCAATCGACTTTGGCCCAACATAGGGCCGAGGTCGTTTTTTCAGTTGGGTTATGCCCACGTTTGCAGTACTGGTGAACAACCTTTAACGCCCGTATACTTGGGTTATCGGCTGCGTTGCGGCGAGTCTTAGTTAAGATCGTCCGCGACGCCATCGTCACCGTCCATGACGCACAGGCTGAGAACTTCAATTCCAGTACATGCCAAAACAGCTTGTATTTATCGTAACGATACGAACTCGAAAACACGGCTGCTTCGATGCGCTAGTGGGCTCTTGCTTGTTAAACTACACGCGATCAGGATGCGGCAAGTGCTAGCCCCTGTTGCATATTAGCTAAAGTGAGACACAAGTATCCACGTAGTTTCGTAACGCAGTTGATATCAAGGCAATCCGCTTGTACTGGTCACATATTAAGCTGTTAAGTTTCATGATCTCCGGTGAGCGTGCCAGTGTCGCGCAAATTAATGCATCGCAGCTACTCTCCATCGTGCCAATTGCGTTCAACTTACCCACGATATTCGCAAGCTTGAGATACGGCGCTTTTCTTCGCTGTTTTTGTCGCAACTTAGTGATTTTATCTGGCATCAAACGAAATTGCATTCTGTCAACACCGTCGTCTGCTCTGTTGTCTACTCCGTCGTCTGCTAGGGCATCCGGGTGACTTCAGGGGATCACAGGATCGCAGCTTCTACAAACGACATGCCAGAAAAAGTAACTGAAAGCGCTTTAGTATTCTTAAATAATCTAAAAAATAATTTTTAAAAAATGCAGTGTCTTTGTTGTGAACATAATATAAATATTCATGGTTTAAAAAACAAATTTTTGTGTCGGTTGCAATTTTCCCACGACGCGAAAGCGCAGCCGACGGCGCCATTGCAGCGCAACCGACGCGTCGGGTTTTGTATTATTTGCCTCTTTGAGGCATTGCTTGAGTACTTGTACGGCGGACACGTGTGAAGAACTCATTCAATAGGAAGGTGAGCAGGAGTGTGTTTTGGAAGCCAACGCCCAGGATTACGGCCTGTCAACATTGGCGAGTTTCAACGGTTAAGCCATGAAGAAAGACACCGCTGCGACATATTGTTATCTGTAAAGGGAACGAAGACTCCTGCACGGTTTTACTAAGCCTGGATGAATCGCATGACCGGTGAGTCCCGCTCTGCGTTTCTTTCCTAATGATCTGTATTCACACGCGCTATTTGTATGCGGATATATAGGAATGTGAGTGGAGGTAGTCTGCATACGGTTGCCGCAGCTATAATGCGGCGCCAAAAAAGCCGGGCCTATGGGCACCGTGAAGGAACCCAGGGGGCAGCACTCTCGGCGAACAGGCAGCGCCGCCGGTGGCCGCCGGAGCAAATCCGTTGGGAGAGTCGCGGCCGCCTGGGTCGGTCGAGCGCCTAGTTTTGGGCGGCCGTCGGAAGGTTTTCTGGATTGTTGCAGCAAGGTGGTGGTGATTTGGGCTAGTTGGAGTGACACAGCGATGGACTAACAGTGCGGGAACATGAATACACCAGACAGAGAGACAAGGACGAGCCCTGGCTTTATGCTGGGCGTCTGATTCCAAGTAGCAAAGCACGAGAAACCAGACGACACAAGGAGAAGGGTGCACAAGAGTAAGGAGAAAAGCACAACAAAACCAAGGGGAGGGATAAGAAAACACGATAAATAAAGAAATAGAAAAATACAGAATAAGATTTGCGGCAGCCCCCACGTGTGGTACAACGCGACACAAAGCAAGCCACAAGCACGTCGACCGAACGGGACGGGACGGCCGGAGGGAGATTGTTGTGAGAGGTGGGGACGTACTTAGGAGAAAGCTCTGAAAGCGAAAAGAAAAAAACGCTGCCAAGGAAGTGGCGCTGGAGGAGGAAGGAAAAGGTGAGGAAGAAGAAGAAAAGGAATGAACGGATGGGGAGCTGAAACGGAGAAGTGGAAACAAAATACGAGAAGCTGACGAAAGGTCCGAAAATTCGCGTACGTCGGCCGGCTAGGTTCAAAGATAGAGGCATCTCCCTGTATGTGCGAATAATTCAGGTAACTCACGTAGTATAGAGGCAGAATTATTTTCAATGGTTTTAATTACAAGTCCGGTGGGGCGCATTCTTCTCCTGATGGCAGAAGAGTCTGTAAAGGACGGCATGTAGCGGCGGTCTCCGCAGCGAACATCAACAAGACGCCGTTTGATCATTTTCTCCACATCCCACTGGTATGCGCACATGAGGTCGCTGATCCAGCATACTAGGCAGGCCCTTTACTTACAAATGTTCCGATTGGAACATACAAATTTTAATTTTTTTCTTGCCTTCAAGATACACCTGACTTAAACATTTTTGTTTTCCCGTCTGTATGGTCACAGAGGAAATCATGGCAACTATACAATTTATTATAGTTTTACTTAAAGACTGAATTATTATTGGAAAATGGACACATTTTAGCCTGCGTCGAAGCCGAGTGTTTGTGGGACACTTCCGCGGAAAAAAAGTTACAATCATCAAAACAGATCAAAAGTACTGACAAAGACTTTCTTTACAATTACGGCAGAGCACTGCAACCAGGCAGGAAGAGGAGAGTGAAGGACGGGTAGAAAAAAAATGAGAAGAGGGAGGGGGAGGTTGTCAAACCACTCGAGAAGGAAAATGGCGGTGGAGCTGGAAGAAAGGGTGTAAGTGCGGAGAAAAAAAAGGAGCAAGAAGTGTAAGAACGCAACAAAAAAAAAACTAAACCAAATGAATCTATTCTATGGAAAAGACAAATAAAAAATAACGTTTTGAAATACAATTCTAAGCAAGAGAGACACCAGAAAACAACGCATTGAAATACGGGAAGCTGATCAAAACCTTACATCGGCCAACTTGCCAGGTACGCACAAGAAGCGGCATTTCTTGGTAGACGGAACAATGACGTAGTCTTGTGCAGTAATTTCAAAGGGTTATGTTGAATATTTTTTTTGTTCAGAAATGACAGCAAAGATTGGTGCCTGACACCGGCGCCGGCTACTTCTTTTCACATATTGGAAGAAATTACTTGAATTGGGGACCTAAATATCAAGCAAACACAATATACACACTATGAATCTGGTGATGCGGTTTTCGTATTTGACGTTCACTGCAGCGAACGCCAACGGGCCAGTTCATTACTTTTTCTACATGATGTCGGTGCTTACGTATGCTATAGCGGACACAGTGACCTGTTCGGAGAATATAAAAAAAACCACAGGTTAATTGAGCGTTATAGAATAACCGTTTACGTTAACGTTTATAGAAGAACCGCGTTATAGAATAACCGTTTACCGTTTACGCGTCTGGTGGTGCGCGCCACCAGATGCGTTCTGTGGTTTCTAGTGCAGGCCGCTTCCTTCTGTCGGGTAGGCCAAATGGGAACAGAAAATACGAGGGCATTATTGCGGAATAGCTCGATTCTATTCAGAGGGCGAGAAAAATTACGAATGCAGGGGTTTGTCGAGTGCCTTCTTTTTGTCTCTTTGGGAACAACGTCATGCGGTGAATACTGACATGATCATTGCCGGCTCACTGCCCGTCCGGACGAGAGCCATTAACTGTTCCTCTCGCTTTTCTTCGTAGAACTTGTTTGCGGAAATGAAAAACATTGGTCCTGGTGAGAGCAAGTGTGTGCTATTGCAGACTCTTGCGCAGCAATTCATCTGTGACCACAGAATATCCCCAAAACAACGAGCGAAGGATGACTACGACGCGCTCCCGGGGAGTTTTGCCGCATCTGAGCTGCGCGCGCCCGCACACGTGTCCCACCCGGTCTGCCCATTCTGCTGCGAGGGGAGCGCATAGCGCCGGAGTTACTACTGCACGGTGCCTATATCCTGCATGACAAGTGTTGTTCTCATTGTCTTTATGTGCGTTTATGTTATGTGTCTCGCGTGCCCTGGTAAATAAAAATGGCACCAGATATCACAACAGAGTTTCGCTGTCGCTTGCTAGCGCTTCGACACTCAGTGCAAAAGCATGGATTTGCACTGCGTAGAAGACGATGAGCGAGAAGTGCCGCGCGACGGAGCGCTCGCTCTAGGCCAGCTGCGATCAGACACCGCACTATTTTTTGCTCAGGGTTGGTACTTATCGGATTAGTGCTTGTGCCTTAATATTCGTTATACTAAATTATTCTGAGAAAGTGACCGCATGTAAAAGGCTGGTGCATATTCCTCGCCTTGTCATTTGTAAACTTTTCTGTGCTTCCCCAATGAAACAGGATTTTAGGCAGTGTTATGTCAAAGTTAATCAATCTTGGGTCTCCTGAGCTGCAAGCGTTGATGCTTCCCCTCCTTCTGAGCACTGCGAGCTGTCGGGGATGCAACTGCACACTTATTTAGGATTTCTACCTTTTTGCTATATCCCTCGCTTTTACGGCCCGCATTCAAGTCTTTCGCCATTGTTGATGGTTTTTTTGTTACTTATTTTCACTTTGTAATTTATTCTTGGTTGCGTGCCATCAGCTGTAGTGCCGGCGATTCTCCGAGCTCGGAACTCTTCCCAGGCACGGGATCCTACCCACAGACCTCACTTCGCCGGACTCACAAGTGTTCTTTGGTATTTTTTTGTTTCTCTTGCCCTTACTTGCATTGTCAGTCGACAAATTTGTGCAACTTTTAATTGTATGCAGATTTGTTAAATGCGCTAGCAATTTTTCTATGATTCTAAGCTGTGCTGGGAGATATCAAGCTTCTTGCTATTGAAGGCATGCTTTTTTCCATTCTAACTTCTCAATTAACCAGGGCAGACTGGTTGCAACTTTCAATTTAATACCTAGACATTGGTGCAAGGCACCATGATAGGAATAATGAAAACCTGCACATCCTATTTTCAAATTGGTGTGCAGTATTTCAGCCAGCTCATCTTTCAGTGTGGTCATAACAGTCATTGTGACTCTTCTCATAGAATGTATATTCTACATAAAATCTGTTCATTTGTTTTGTCATGGGCTAGCTCATTGGTTTGTTATTTCCTTATATTACGTCTAAATTTAGTTTTTAAAGCATTAGACGATTTCCTCTCTTGTCATTCATGACATGGCTACAGCCACTGACAGCTGTTGCTCTGGATGCATATATTTGCAGTTGCCAGCGGCCAGCATCTAGTGGGCCATGCGTGCTTCCTGCCTTCGGCTGTGTCATCCGTCCTGATCCGTTCATGGTAGTTATTCTTTTTTAGTGATGCATATTTTAGCTGCCTGTTTAGAAACATATTTTCAACATAGGCTTGCAGCTAGGTTTAGAAATGCATACAAACTCTAAATGCACTTCACAGCAGTACCTCAGCTTATAAATACCGGAACTGTAGACTTGTACAAAATATAGTCGCTGATGTAGCTCTTGACGCAGCTGCTGTTAACATAAACGTGCTTTGACATTGCACACCTGTTGCCTGGTATGCATATGTGTCCTCGAAAAGGACCTATATGTTCCTTTATCTCTTTTAAAACGTTGTGCTGTGTACAATGATGGTTTACCAGTATTTCTGATACAGACACCAATTTGTCAGTCAGTAACGTAACATTGCACGATGACACCAATTCTTGTATGGCATAGCATCCTTGCAATGCACTGGGCAAACTGCTGTCAGCACTGATTTATTGTGGTTTATTGCCATAGAATATGGTTATACTGCACAGTTTGTACCTCTACCTTCTTAAAGCTGCATCTTTGAAAAATTTAAAATTAGTTGAAGGAAAATTCAAGGAAATGTAACAGTAACTGTCTCACATTTTGGTGGACACTTGAATCGTGATATAAGGGAGGGATATAGAAGGGAAATAATGAAGAGCTGCCCTAGCGGAGGGCTGATGCCCATGTTAGATGCCCCTCTTTAGTTAAACATACCTCGCAATTAACGCATTTGGTGCAAAACAAACATGGGACTTGCACGCTCACGAGCGCCCTCATGTCAGTAAAACAGATTGCCAATGTTGCCGTATCTTAGAGCCTTGCTCTTAAAAGCGCAGCTGAGTGCTGCTCAAAGTTGAGAGCAAAAATATGTCTACTTTTCCTCATGTGCAGTCTGCGGTGCTGGTGCCATTTGCAATGGTGATTGACATTGAGTCGCATGATGCGCAGTCCGCTCCTGGAGTTAGTGATTTTGTCTGTGGTGGGAATGTGCTGTTAAAATTAGTGCAGTCAATGGTTCTCCAGTTCATTTTAGGTAACTGTATCCTGTGCCACATGCTACCACCCTTTTTCCTCAAATTTCCTAATCTCATTTAGCCATCTGATTGCCACCCATTCATGCATTCACCTACTCTTGGAATCCTCCCAGTGCTTTAGTAGCTCTCTGCATAACACATTCATTGCACTTCCTCTTTTTTCAATTTAGTCAAGATATCTCTGTTCCTGTTTCTTGCATAAGCATAAGAGGTGACTCAAGTGCACCATCTGGGCTTGTGATGCAATGTGTAGGGCCCTTCGTTTTTGGGTAAAACCTGGTTTCTCCCGACTGTTGCACCAAAAAAGATTCTTAAAGATCAGGTTCAACCCAATTTCTGTGCAAATGTGCCTTTAAGAAAGTATAGTTTGAAGGTGCACAAACCGAAGAACTGCTGGAGTGTAGTGGATGTCACATAATTCTTCTTACAGATTTTTAAACAATTCTGGTTATTTTATTTCCCTTTTAATATTTATTTTTTGTCGGTTGCTTATAATTTTTGGATAAATTGAAAACTACATGCACTGACTGGTATTTCATTCCAATAATTATACCCATTATTATGAAGCTGCGTTGGAAGGCAGGTGTGCATTTTGTATGCGTGCTTTGAATTTCAGTGAATTTTTCTGCAATGCAAAATGGAGGACAGATCTCTGCTGTGCGAGTATTTTGCAATGGAGTGAAAGTAGCTGGAGCAGCATTTGTTACTGTGTCACCCAGCCAAAAGTTCTCCCACAGACCACTGAGCTTCTGAATACCTATGGCTTAAAGCTCGAAGCTCTGGTTGCCCTTTACGAGGTTTTCTGCATTAACGAGTGCAAACCCAAGGGCTCAGAGCTAACAAGCATTTGAAACCATAGAGCTATACACAGTAGTGTTGGGACCGTGCCGCAATTCAGTGTGAATTAGGGTGCGATAAACGTGGTTTACTGTAGAAAGCTAGTGTGAAAAAATAGTTGCGCTCGCAGAAACCGTTTTTTTTTGTTAGTCGGGTATTGAAACAAAGCAATGCATGTAAAATCTGATATCTCGCTGATCCCTCAATTTTGTTCCAGCTAAAGACCAAGAGTTGCATGGAAGTGTTGCAAGCAACCAAGTTGCGTGTGATTTGTGCCAGGGACCTGGAGCAGGCTGGGAAATTAGTGGATGGCCAGTGTATTCACTCAGTAAGGCAAGCTTTTTCTGTAAGTACAGTTTTTGGCATGGCATTGCTTAGGGATGCATGCGCTAAACTGACTACTCTACACCTGCCCATGCTTCATGAACATTGAAGTACATGAAAAAAATTGATTGCCGAAAACAAATTGCCGCTTCTGTTATGTTTTTTCAGGAAAGTATTTGCCATTTAAAGGGGTCAGTGTGCTGTGAAAATCTTAAAAAATATGTGCTTGTTGTGGCTTTTTTTTTAAATTTCTCCTTCCACGTCGATGTTGGCCTGACCTTGTAGCTTGTCTGCATGAGATTGGCTGCTACCTACAGTTCGCTTTTTTGTTGCTCCTTTATTGCCTGTCACATTCTTTGCGTGGCAGTGTCATGCAGTTTGGGAAGCAATCTGATCTGATTTCTGCATTGGCCTGAAGTGCAAGCTTCTGCATGTGGGGCAAGTTCATGGTGTCCCCTTGTTTGCTGTAACTGCAGTTTGGCCATGAGGGTTAGTCCTTTTTTATTTTGATGCAGTGTCATATACTTCATGCATAAATTAATGAAGAAAGCACTATTTTATGTAATAAATGCACATTCATTATAGCTGCGGCCATTATAAGTGCGCTTGACTCTAAAATGGCTGTCTTCCGGCATTCAGTGTTACATCTTAAAACCAGCCGGAAGACCCAACACAGGAGAAGAGATGAGCACAAGACGAGGCTGGTCTAACAACTGAAATTTTATTGAAGAAAAGCGGCAAAAGACGACCTGCAAAGAGATTCACACGCGCAAAACCCCAAAGCAGTGAGAGGGCAAAAAACAATCGAAAGGCACTGACGTACTAGTAAACCATCTAAAAAACTAATTCCTTACAGTGAAGGTTCACCGATCGTTTAACCAGGCACATGTTTTTAGCCTTACCGATGTAGTAAGCCTCAACTATATGAGGACAGATTTATCACTTGCCTAAGCCACAGATGTGCCGCGGAAATCAGGCGTGCAAAGATAAAGGTCGTCCTCCGATTGCATTCACAAGATTGAACGTGCAGTGTCAGGTGAAAATTCGCCTCCTCTCTATACAGTGAAAGTGCTCTCAGCCAGGCGCACATTCAGATATCTGCTTGTCTGCCCATAGTAGTTTCAGCTACGAGGCAGTGGAACGCAAAAAACCTGTTTACTTTTGGAAGTGGTGGACATTTTTATCTGCCACTGTGCATAGCGGACGATTACCCGTAGTTGTATCAAGCCTAGTTTGAACGGAGAAGCAAAGGGCTCCTACCTCACTTTTAGATGTGAAGACAACAGGAACATCATACTTTGGTGCAACTTTCTTCGGACGGTGCGAAGTGGCGTGGAGGTAAGATATAGAGCCCGCCTTTTTGTGCTGCTCAAGTACGTCAGCATCATGCGAATGGTGTTCCGTTACCCCGAGAGTAAAAACACACTCTGACAGGTGCGCGAGATGGGCAAGTGGGAACCCAGGTGCCATTGGCTTGGAAACCTGCTCCGAGAATGCATTCTAAACACTGTGATGGCATGACTTCCATAAAGCGGTCGTGATGCATGCGATTGCCAACGTGTCCTTCACCAGCCTCGAGTGGTTCTACTCATAGCTAAGAGGCTTCCGGATCTTGGGCTGTGGCACCAACATAAGTGGTTGTCCGCAAAGCGCAGGTCTAAGTCAAGAAGCTACATACGGTTATGCTTAGTTAAATTCAGACGTAAAAGATAGGCTTTGACCGCATGCCTAAAGATTTCTAAAAAGTCTTGTACCAACTTATCTGAGCCCTCCTTGTGCAAATAAATTAGGTAGCTATCAACATAACGAAATGCTACTATGCCGAGGTCTTCCAGACGGCTTTTACGCGGTATCGACTCTGGACAGAACAATGTCGCGGAGGAACGGTGCGACCTGGGACCCTCTGCATATACCTGATTTCTGATGTAAATACCGCCTTGCCAACTCACAAAAGTGGAGTTCTGTGGAGTTCTAGTTTCTTGTGGACAGCAACCTGGGCAGGTGCTCTGCAGTGAGCATCGACATGTAGGGCCTGTACTATTCATTGTCACATGATAGACCTCTGAGGCATGTGCAAACTGCATCAGGGTGAACAATAAACATGATTTTACAGATGATTGCGTGGTTTCGGTTGCTGGCTTCATAGGGCTTTTGTCCTTTTACTGCAAATCCGCATTTGTCAGTTGGCAGGGCGGCATTTACACGCAGGTCGTACCTTTGCTCAGCAACATTTTTTTTGTTTACAGTCGATAAGACCTTAGAGCCCTGTTTGGAAGACCTTGGCATAGTAGCATTTCGTTATGTTCATGACTACCTAATTCTTCTGGACATGGAAGGCTCAGATAAGTTGGCAAAAGATGTTTTAGGAGTATTTAAGGCATGCGGTCAAGGCCTGTCTTTTACATCAGAATTGTCTAAGCAGAACCGTTAGCAGTCTCTTGATGCAGACCTGCGCTTTATGGACGACCATGTTTGTCGGGGCTACAGCTAAAGATCGGGGAAGGCTCTCTTTTAGCTACGAGTCGGACCACTCGTTGCTGGGGAAGGATGGTGAAGAGGTATATTTGTGGCTGGTTAAGTTCACTAAAGATGGAAACACTTGATGGGTGTGCAGTTGTGTTCATGACATCAGCTTTACATAAGTCATGCCATCACTGCTGCGGACGCATTCTTGAAGCAGGTTTTCAAGCAGCTGGGTTCCCACTTGCCCATCTCAACAACCTGTCATAGTATGTTTTCACTCGCTCGAGGGTAAGGAACACATACTCGGATGATGCTGATATACCTTAACTCCACAGTATTTCACAGTCTCAAGAAATTCGCGGGAAAGCGTAATGCTGCTGTTGTCTTAACAGTGAAGTGCAAGACAGGAGGCCTTTGCGCCGCCATTAAAAAAAAGGCTTGATAAACCTGGGTACTTGTCCACAATGGACAGTGCCACAAAAAAAGGTTCACCACTTGCAAAAGTAATGGAGTTTATTTCATTCCACTGCCGTATGGCTGCAACTAATATGGGCAGAGAGGCAGATATCTGAATTTGCACCTGACTGAGCACTTTGACTCTATAGGGGGAAGGCAAATTCTAATCTGGCACTGCACGCTCCATCTTGTGAATGCAAATCTGAGGATGACCTGCCTCTTTGCACGCCTAATTTCTACGGCATGTCAGTGGTTTACGGAAGGGATAAATCTGTCGGTAGAGAGTTGAGGCTTACTACATCGGTAAGGTTAAGGACACGTGTGGCTAAGCCGTCGGTAAACCTTGACTGTAAGGAATTTGCTTTTTTAGATGATTCATTAGTATGCCAGTGACCTTTGATTGCACTTCGCCCTTTCACTGCTTTGGGTTATTGTGCCCCCTTATCTCTTCGCGGGTCTTCTTTTGCGGCTTTCCTACAATGATGCCGCCGCGGTGGCTCAGTGGTTAGGGCACTCGGCTGCTGTCCCAAAAGACGCAGGTTCGATCCTGGCCGCGCCGGTCAAATTTCAATGGAGGCGAAATTTTAGAGGCCCGTGTACTGTGCGTTGTCAGTGCATGCTAAAGAAACCCAGGTGGTCGAAATTTCTGGAGCCCTCCACTACGGCGTCCCTCATAGCCTGAGTCGCTTTGGGACGTTAAACCCTCACAAATCAAATCATATAATCAAAATCTTCAATTAAATTTTTGTTAGTCCAGCCTCTTGAGCTCATGTCTTCTTGTGTGTTCTGTCTTCTGGCTGGTTTTAAGGTGAGTCAGTACCAACTCGGCCAGTCATAAGCCTTGTTCAGTATTAAAACATTTTGAATAAAGTGAGAACTTTACTTGGCTATGTTGCCGGGAATCATGTCCGCAGCAGTTGTGGGCAACTCAGAAGAGATAGCGTCATACGATTGGTTGTGTAATTGGCAGAGGATGATGTGAGGATGCTGCTCGAAAAGAAAATTTTATAATCGGATAACTATTTACAGCCAAAAATGTCCAAAAAATGGCTGAGCCAGTGAAAAAGTGCCGCGAAATTTGAAAACGCTGAAAGTAGGTGGAGCTACAGCATAGTCCCAAGTTTGAAAAACTGGAAGTATGGACAAATCCAAAGCTTGGCGCCAAGTTTGAAAACTCGAAATGAGCAATCACGTGACCAGTGATAAGTGTCCTATACTTGACCAGGAGATAGGAAAAAGAATGATAAATTAGAGGCAATTAGGTAATTGTTGAGAAGCAAAAGGCAATGAACGGGTGATTAGACTGTGCGGGTATTCAGTGAGTGGGCACGAACGATGCATGGAGGAAAATTTGAAAACTCGAAATCGTTGCTGGGATGAAATGAGGGCAAAACAAGAGTTAATTGATAACCAATCAAGTCAACGAGAAAACAACCATGGTGCCAAATTTGAAAGGCGACAAGTGCCGAGGAGGCGTCCACGCTTTCACATTTTTTTTTTGTGCAGGTAGCAGCGGTGATCTCTATTTTTTCTTTTTTTCAGCCAAGACAAAGACCACTTTTCTTGGCTCATGAGCGATGTATCAAGGAACCTGCGGCCAGGACAACGCTGGACAGCATGCGTCAGCAAGCTCGAAAAAAAATCACGAAACAGTAAATAAAAATTGGTCATTTTCATTTCAATTCTAGTGGTTTTGTGTACGAATTACTCGGGAATGCACAAAGCTTGTGTTAATTGACAGGCTACCATTAACAAGCTGTGCATTTTTGTGCATTGCCTACTCCAGAACACAAATCCTGTGTTAATTGGCAGGTGACACAGTAACGACTGTTACACAGTGTACGAGCACTACACCAGACACACTACAGAAGACAAAGCAAACTACTGAAGACAAGACAGACTATAAAAGACAAGACAGACTACAGAAGACAGGACCGACTACAAAAGACAAGACAGACTACAGAAGACAAGACAGACTACGCAAGACATGCCCAAAATACGACACGTCTACAGACTACAGAAATTTTTTCTTAGAATCCTGTAGTGTCTTTTATATATTCTGCAGATTGCTGGTTTCGAGTTTATGTACGTGCGAAGCAATACCTACAAAAATTAAAATAAATATAGAATAAACGTACTCACGTATAAACCAGATGTCCCCAAATAATTGGCGTTACCTATTAAAAAATATCAACTGCAGAAGGGAAAAACCGGGTTTGAAGGGCTGTGTGCTCCAGCAGACAACCGAAGTAGAGGTTGCAGTAGGGCGCGGCAAGCTGTGAGAAACGGGCAGAGGGTGGAAAGAACACAGAAGCCTCAAGAAGCTCGCAATGTCAAGAGAAAACAATTTCGTTCTTACGGACGATGGAGTAAAGGTGGTATGCGGCGAGGGCATTAACCTCTCTGTGACGAGGAGCCGCGTTGAGAGGGGGGAGGGGGGAGGATTGAAAGGATAGTAATGTGAAGGGCCCCTTGTGTGCCAGGAAGGAGGGGAAAAGGGCAAGAGGTAAACACGCGCGCGTTTCCTCGCGGGGTGCCGGGAGAAGGAGGTTGCAATGCAAATTAGGGAGGTCGTCAAGAAAGAAGGGCTGCAAGCAGCGGCAGCCACGGATAGCCCATTGAAAATGTTCGCAAAAAAAAAACACGTGTCCGCGGTACTTCCAGTACTGGATTCTCTCTAAGCGCTGTGCACTACAGCACGCGGCTTCGCCATGAGGGCTAGAAAATAACATTGTTTTGTGGGATATTTCTGAATTTTAAAACTTCACATGCGCATGTAAAAGAGGTTTTGGTACCCGCTAAAGTCGCGGGCTACTTGTTTTCGCAACGGGAGCTGCGACTAGCAATTAACACAAAAGACAGAACAAATGGACACGCCATAGATGCATACACACAGTGAATGAATAAGAATAATTTGAAATGAGTCAACATAATCGCATTAATCAATAAATAAGCTATAAAGACATAATATAAACAAACAATAAGCAAGACTGTTTGCAGTAATATATGTATGTTAAGAACAAGGATATGTGCAAAACTGAATGCAATTTAAAAGGCATAACATTAAGGTCATGATCACAGATCCAGAAGTAAAGCGACAGATTGATTGAGATAGTCAGGAAAAAAGAAATGGATCTGAGCACTTGGAGACAGAACAGAGACCGTGGACATACGTGAATCGTACAGTTGCGGACATAATAGAAAGGACCACGCTTCAGTAGCCAAACTTATATGATGTTTATGTAAGTGAATATTACCGGATTTTTCCATTTATGGAAGCAAATTCAGTTCTTGCCCTTGTGCGTAAATGAAGGCAGCAGCCTTTCTATTTTTTTACGATATGCCAGGTAAGATTTAATTGGAACCTGGAGCCTATAACCAAGATATCAGAAAGGAGGGCCCTAGCAAAGTGTGTGAAACCGAATAGTTGGGCGCTGCTATGAGCCGCGTGGCTTAGTCTGCGGCATTTTTACATCCTGAAAATTTTTAAGTATATAGGGTAATTGGCTATTATTTCAGATATTCGCCTAAAGAAAATCGCGTGATAGCAGTTGCTAGCGCCTCAAGACGCATGCTCTCTGACAACAAAATCCGCTCATTTCCGGAGCAATGTCTTGACACGACTCGATCGGCTTTGCGCTTGCAGCGGCCGCAAGATAAGTGCCAGCAATCTGCTAATCCATCCTTTGGCTAGTTCCTTTAGCAGGGTAGAAAAACGCTGCGTAAATGCCATCTTAATGAAAACATTTCAAGTCTGCTTGAAAATTTACTTCTTTTCCCCGCGCCAGTATCTAACAACTGAGGCCTATCATTCAAAGTAATTTTCCAGAACGAACAAACTATGGCTCTATGCCCCACGATTCCCAGCAGTGCAAAGATGGTTTAGCTGAGTCACTTTCGTAATATTTGGCCCCGGATTTTAAAATTTCTATACGTAATAAATTTCTGGTGGGTGAGGAGTAATAGAATACATATTGTTAATTCACTTATAGCCGCCGTAAATGTCATGTTGTAATAAGATGGTAAAAAGGTGCCTCGATCATGGACTATGCTGGGTACACGCGTAGATGGCTTGCGTACTTAAACGGATGAGCTTATATGTAAGCGGTCACTGAAGAAGAGGAGCAAAAAATGCGCCAGTGGCCGTATCCAATTAAATCATGTCTGTATAGCGCATGACGAGGTGAAGCAAAATGACTTCAGCACCATACAGTAGCGTGAAAAGTTCGCATGGAGTAAATAAAAGCTTTCAGCCCAGCTTCGCGTGTACAAAGTTACCGAATGTTCTGGTGTTAGCTGCAGTGCGAGCAAACAATTTTTCAGGATTCTTCTATTTTTACAGTTCCAATTTTTTAATGTAGCGATGACGACCTTGTGATCGCTATGTGAGTTGTTGAGTGCTAAATATCATGGGTCGTATCAAACGTTTTAATCTTATCGCACACACCGACTGAACGCTATATATATATATATATATATATATATATATATATATATATATATATATATATATATATATATATATATATATATATATATATATATATATATATATAGGCCATTGCTTCTAGCTGGCTATCGTAGATCGTTGTTCGCCAGGTTATGCCAATGTTGGAAAATAAAGATAATAGCCGGGGCATTAAGGGACGTGTTTTCGTATCGAATCGTCCTTATTGGTCACGCATTGGCAAGAATGGGCCAGCATAGGACCACGGATCGCCAACGCGTTCACAATATCAGGCCGATGCCATGTGCTGCCTGGGATGGCCAGAGGTTCACAGTTAAATTGAACGTGGTGAGCCGAAAGAACACATAGCATAGTCACGTTGGTAGAAAACTTTCGTCTCACACTTCATTTCGTTTTTTGCGTGGGCGTTTAGAGGTCACTACAGGCCTAACGAAAACTGATACACCTCTCACAATGAAAAATTGATTGCCAAGCGGATCGACAGGCTGTCGAAGCATCAGGCGCCAAGTACTGTCTTTTTCTGCTCCGCAGCAATAAATGATGTCATTCCCAAATCTCATTTCTGATGGAAATAGAAGTTTTTGGAATGGAATGAAATCACGGAAAGTATCATCATTGAAAAAAAATTGCAACAATTAAGCGACACCAGAACACCTAAAAGGTAAATGCAATTCTTCAGCAATTTTGAACCTAGGTAATGCATTTGCGACCATAATTATGTAATATCAACTATTTCGGGCCATGATCAGCACTTTAGCCATGAAAAGCCAAGCCAAATATCCAGTCAACCGAAAATCCGGAAGGTTAAAAAAATTGGCGGTGGTTCAGCTCTGGTTAAAACTGGAGTGACGCGATAGCTACAGCTGGCCGAGTGGAACTTGCTCAGTCGGTTTGTAAAGTCTGTCTTTCGCCGCTCCGTTTCGCTGGGCGTTCCTTCTTCATCTCCGTTCCACTTGACACGGCGCATGCGCACATCTGTTGCAGCTCGGTTTCGCTGGCGCGCCGTGCCGCCGGCAGCAGCAGCTGCTCCGCACCACGTGGCTGGTCACGTGACCGACCACGTGGCGGTGGCGGCGCCGCCACGTCGTGGGTGCGTCGCCACCGTCACGTGCCACCGCCACGCTGAAGGCTCGAAATGCTACCGTATTGTAGCTATCGCTACAAAACAAACATGGAGGCAGGCAAGATTTGAGAAGAGATCGCCACGTCAGATTTTTTGTAAACCGACATGTCTCTCTCTCGGTTGATGGCCGCCGTCCTTGCGCGCTCGAGCCGGCGTAGCAGACAATCTCGCGTCGCGCCGCGCCGCCGGCAACTGACAGACGCGCTGATGATGCAGACGACGACGCTGCGCCCAATGTTACAAATGGCTGTGCCTCGACGATAGACTCCCAGTGGTCCTGGCAAAAGCAAGCAGTCCCGCACATTTTTTTCATAAATAAATATAACCTTTTTCTTTACCTCCTGCATATTAGCTTTCGCGTTGCATGTTTCTGCTGCATATCTGGTGTCCAGAGTACACATTCGGTTCGAGATCGAATATAAATGAGTTTTTCAAACTTATTAGATGCTGAACGTCATTCGAACATAGTGACATGAAGTGTTCCCGTGCAGCTGATTAATAATTTTAGTGACATAGCCATTTATACGAGTGACACGAAGTTGGGGTAGCTAATGCCTGATGGAATGCCCTTGCAACAGAGGCGCACACTCGATAACAATCGATGCCCGTCTACTACGACTGCTAAATATGTCGCCGCTATCCATGGCAAATAAAAATAACGCTGAGGTGTGCTTAAAGAAGGCAGTTTGCCATTGCAGGGCAGTGTCTGGGCATGGCAGTTTAAAAATGGCATTTCCTCACTTCCCTCTACATTCGCCTCTGAATCTTTGATGCATATTTCTCGACAGAACAAACTGTAGTGAAAACTGTGGTAGCCTTAGGTTTGGCAGATGGTTATTGATAATCATAAAGTGAACAAGAGAGAGGAAAGCCTCAGGATAATAGACAGCGTTTTGACAAGAGGACATGTCTTCGTGTGGGCAAAGCATTCATCATTCAGCCCGTGTTTTTTTCAAAATGCTTACTCTCAACTTGTGCCTGCTTTTGTGTGCTGAAATTTGTGTTGGTCTTTTCAGTCTAGGTGTTATAAATCATCATTCCTTTACAGATCTTCGCAATCAAAACTACTCAAACGTATTTAGCAACATCCCGAGGATCTCCAATGTATTGATCATGTCTGCACTTAGTGAAATTACATATTGCTCAAATAGGCCATTTCTTAAATATATTGCTAAGGAAACACTGCAAGAAGGTTCGGAATGATTATTCCCGAAATCTGTGTAATCATTGTCGCGATTGCACAGTCGCACCAGTGTTTTGCAACTAGCGAAGTTATGAAAAGAAAATAGAGACCAGTTTTCTAGAGAGATCATCGAAGCCACGTAAATCAAGAATCTCTGTGAAGGCGTGAGAACTTCATTGATTTTTATGTCAGAAAAAAGTACAGTTTTATATTTACGCTTCTTAAGTTTTAGTATGCTCGCGTGGTTTTCGGTGCATGCGTGTGGGGATGACATGCTCGGCTGTGATATGCTTTTTCATTTTTCTCGTTTTTTCGGATATCATCGCGTGTGTTCACATGTGAATGAATGATGAAGAATTTTAATGGCGCAACGGCATCTTCGGCCAAAGAGCGCCATTGCACAAAATAGTTTTCATTTCATAAGCTGCGGTCAAAGCCCCATTTCCCAAGCATTTCACCCCAAAAAAGCCGAGCACCAGACCAGGGAAAAGCTTGTACCCATTGTACAATGGGTACAAGCTGGGTACCCGGCGGCACTGGAGATCGAACCCCGTACCACCCGCAAGCAAGGCGGATGCTCAAACCTCTAGGACAACGCTGGGATGTGTGTTCACAAATGTGGCAGGAAGGCTGACTTGTGAACACAGCCTAATTTTTCGGGTTACAGATTAACGGTATAGAATTACTGAAATATTATATAAATTGAAGTCACTAGGCATATATAGGTGAAAACCACTGATCTCCAATAGGGGGTTGGATGGCGCATCGGGCGCCCGAAATTGAAGCCACCGAAAGTAAGCGTGCTTCTCCAGGAAGCCAGCCTTTGGCAGTGCACGAAATCAGACCTCAGCACGGTTTTTCAGTTTCAGTTTTCGTTTTACACTTAACATTTCGTCTTTTTGTCATTCATGTCTTTTTCCACAACAATTCCTACCTGTTGCGCCTTCAACTGCATGAGGAGAGCAGCAAAGTCCTCGGGAAAGATGTTTCAAAACTTAGGGTCCAATGCATCACAATGGGACGACACTAGCAGACGACAGGACGTCGCTCGTGCCTCGTCTGCTAAGCTCTGAGTCGTTCCGTGGCGCTAGCGTTGTCCACTCTGCTCTTTGTTGTGATGCACGTTGTCGCGCTCTAAGCCCAAGTTATACCATCAATGGGGGATAAATTTAAGAAAGAATAGGTGGAAACCTTCACCAGGCAGCTGACCTTGCAGTGATCATTTTACCGAATTATGTTTAGACCGAACCGGAGGTGAGGCCGAGGCTACTATTTGATAGGGTGCCGACGGTGTTCTGCTGGTTCCCAACAGCGCCTCCAAAAGGTAAGATACTGCTTTTTCTACGGAGTTCATCATGTACTGTTTCGTATTGTATCAAATATTTCCCGAATGGGCTTTTATTCGTGACGCTTGGTGCAGTTGACTTCAAACAGCGCTTGTCCCGCGCGCTGCAGCATTCGTATTCCTCGTCAGTCGTTTTTTCTCGCGCTGTGCAGTTATACCTGGCTGTGCTATGAAGTTAGATTAAAAGCACGTCTGGAAGGTAAATGACACCTTCAAGCGACAAATATCAGCTGCCATCGTTGAGAAGAGACACCGTCCGCTATCAACTCGAAACTGAAACTGCGGCAGCTCAGGATCTCCGCGCCATCGATCGCCTTTTCTTTACTTCATGAAAATTCGGCTTTAAGATGACGTAGCCTCGTCGTCATTCCACTATTTCTAAGTACGCTCGGAAGACAAGAACCAGATAAGAACATAAGTGTTTAATCGGCGGACAGAGACCTGCATGCCTTTTTTCTTCGTTTTCTCTGACATTACAGGGTTCCCCAAACAATGCTCACAGCAGACACCGAACTTCCGGGACATGCCACCCAACTTCCGGCGGCTTCACTTGCCCCCACTTAGGAAAGCGGCAATGCGGAATCCAGCCACACAGTGCAGATCAGTGCTGAAAACCGACTGTCTGGAATCTTCAGTTTATCGTACAGAGTCGATCACAGCTGTCTAGAGCGCTCGAGAGGCGCCGGCCGGAGGAAATAAGGCGACATTCTAAAGCAGGTATTGACTTTCTCTGATAATGATTGCGCTGGAGAGCAGCCGAATAGACAAGTAAACCGCACGAGCATCAGCGCTTTAACGCTGGCAAAGCAGTTGCGAAAATGTTTCACTTCATTTACTCCGCAGCCCACAGCCCGAGCACTCAAAACAAGTGTGATTGACTCTGTACTCAATGTAATATTAGGGGCTCATTTCTATACAACACATTGATTAATGATACTGTCAATGCTGAAAAAAGGATCCATTTTGTCACATATGCCGACAATTACAGTGTGCTACTTTCAGAGCCCGACGTAATTTTTTACTCGGAAAGTTCGAGCGCTTTCATGAGAAATTTTTCTTTTACTTCCAACAGAATTGATTTCCAATTACCTTCCAAAGAAAAGTGATCATTTTGCTATGAAAACAACCAAGTAATAAAAATGAATCAATTTACTTAGGAAGTCAGGAGATGTATGGTGTTGTGCTCATAATATTTGGTGTAACTTTTCCGTATCTTTAATATGGTGCCCGCATGTGCAGAACGCCTGTAAAAGATTGTGGTCGGCGGCTGGACTAATGACACGTTGTCAAAATATTTTCCCTACATCCTTAAAGATTGCAATACACCCTCCATTGTTTGAATCACATGTGGAATATTGTAGTCAGTTGTGAAGACTAGAGCAGAAGAAAACAAGAAGAAAACTTGCACTACAAAACAGGTCATTCTACATATTTTAATTACCATCCCGAATTAGTCACAAACTCGAAATGCTTCGCTATCCCGCAGTGTGCACCCAGCTCGCCTTGTGCGCTATTTCTAAATATTGCATTATAAATGCTTTCAAGTAGGTTCTTTCGAGAGTTCACAGCTAATACATCTCTTAAGCCAATAGATCAGTCATTATGCACGCGTAGCCCAGGATTATGCACCATTTCCTACTTCTATTGTAGCTAAAAATCACAAAATATTGAGCATATGCCTTTAGGAATTCCAAAAAAGCTACAGCTGGACGGCATTTTTATGCCTAGAGAGCTAGAATACCTTTTGTTCAGATCTGGTTTATATTTCTGAGTATTTGTACTTTTTGCAACGTGTATGAATTTTGTTATTCAGTTTTCCTCATGATGTCTCCTTACCAGGCGAATAAAAAAATTACTATCGCAATCCTAATATCGTGGAGAGGCACTGTCAGGAGTGAACTTGGCGTATATCTCTAGCGCTTCGGTAAGGCTTGGTTGCGGCTCAGCTTTCGAGCAACGTCTAATGTCCACAGAGGCAACGTGGTGACCGTTTTAAACGAGAGGCATGCCATTTCGCTCGTCTCGATGAGTGGCACTCCAGCAGGACGTGTATTCCAAAGGAGTCACAACAGCAGCCACTCATGCAACCACGAGTCTTATATTACACTTTTTTGCCCGACAATACATATTATATGTCAAAAATGTACGCTATAATCACATTCATCGGTCACTAATCCAATTTTATTTTTAATTTCCTATTGCGCATTTGCTCCCGATGTTAGATGTGCACAGTACGTCTTTTGTTATGCGTGTGGCCTTTTACTTGTTTTCACTGGGAGTATGTATGCATATCTTTTTTCTTTTAGCTGCGTATAACATATATTTTTTAGTACTTTGTTCGGAGGCGCTTCCTTTATATTTTTGTTTATTTTTGCTGCGTGGATCATATGTTGCGTACAGTTTCTTAGAGGCGGTATCTCTTTAAATTTGCTTTTTTAGAGAGGAAGGTGCTCAGCTGCTGCAGCCGCAGCACCAGCACACAGCGCGTGATGAAACTTGCAAATGTTCGAGGCCGAATTTAAGATTTTGCTGCGCCGCCCAGACCTCATCATTTAGCGTCACCTACCTAAATGCTCGTTTCATTTTTTGGGGGGTGTTTTGTTTTTTATTTTTGCTAAACTGCACGCCAGAAGAGCTGTTGTGAATCTGGTGTATGGGCAAATTCAAGCTGTTGTAGAACGTTTTGCTCGCGTAACCAATTCAGAACTGCGTATACGTTGGAACAAGAATTTGAATTTAATTGTCAGGCACAGTGGGTCTTCAAATACTAACTTTCGATGTGATGTACTACGCGCAGCTCTTTCAGAACTCAATTTAGGCCCCACATGAAAAAGAGTGGCTGGTGGTTTAGCATTGCTAAGCACGAAATATTCCGCGAGAACGCAGGATTTTCACGTGGAAAGCACCGCCACGTATCTGAAAGCGCGACAGAGATCTCCGCTGTCCGAGCGAGCCAGTTATTCTCATCAACAACTTTTCCAACGTCATTGCCTATTTTTTACAATTTATGCCAACTTCCGGCGCCCCAGTGCCACGTTTCTGCAGCTGTGTAATAAGCGCCGAGGCGTGCTCCTCTAGTGCGGTATTTCTAACACAACGTTGTCCACGCCAATAAATGCAGCACAAATCTCTGTCACTACCACCGCATAGCTCAAAGCGCCAATATAAGTTTGATAGTAGTATTAGTTGACGAATACGGCCATGTGCAATGCGCAGCGCAATTTGCAATGGTCAGCGGAACTCCTATAGTCCTATAGTGGACCCACAGTGTTGGGCTGCGGCGATAGGCTAGTGTTCTCGCGCAGTGGTAAGCGAAGCTAATGTGGTCGCGCCGCTTGGGTTTCGAATCACAGTCACGGATATTAAATTTATTTATTTATTTCACTTGGAGTAAACCCACAATCCTCACAAACATACATGCATCGCTAGATCTTACTCGGGGTTTACCCTTCGGGACAGTGCTTTCGCACGAGTAGGGTGTCCATTACAGCATCTATGGCATTTGTGGGCAGGGTCGCCATGGCGCCATTGTATGACTAACTGGTACTGCTAATAGTTGCTCTTGTTGGTTGCTAGAGCATAGTTTATATTAAAAATGGAAGTTATAGGCTTGAAGGCTTTTTTGAGGGAGAGCAAAATAGCATTCAGAACTGTTTTTCGTACATGTCCTGTTGATCACAGCTTTGGCACACTCCCTGGTTTTAGTTAACGTGATCATTTTCGACTTTATTCAATACTTATTAGGGCCTCTGTTCGAGTTTTTAGGTAGAAGGGCGTAATTTATGCTTCCTTTTTTGCAATCCTGGCGGTAAGGTTTCGTCTGCAGATGGGTAACCTCATTGCGCAACACCGTTTCCTGGTGCTACACTAAGGTAAAAATGGCTAACAAGAAAAAAAACCCAACCGTGCATCCCGGATCGCACGTTATTTCCTGAATGAAGCAACGAAGGAAATCGTATTGATAGTGATAATCATGAAATCTCTTTGTGTGCAAGAGGAATGGTGCCGCCTAGAAACGGTCCATTAGTGACAGCAAATCTCTCTCTGTCTTGAATTACGAAAAGAGCGCTCACTTAAATACGCGTCTTGGAAATCCTCTCCATTTTAACGATACACTTAGCTTTCCTTAGAGATGCAAGTGCTGAATGTGCAAGAGCATTGGAATCTCTAGGTTCACACACTAGATTTTTATGGACGCACTATTCCTACGACGCTATATAAAAATAAGATCATTTCCTGTTCAGTTCACCGTCGAAGTACCTAGCAGTGTGCAAAGGCAGTCAGAGGAGCTCGCCTCTCTTTTGAAGAAAAGGTGGGTTTCTCAGATAACTTACGAAAGTATCCTTCCTGCGTTTGACGTCCTTTCAGCGCTTTGTACGTGCCCATAGCACGTGCCATTTGCAAAGATAACGGTCGGGCACGTGCAAACCGGAAGCGCCGGTTACCGTAGCTGCTTTAACTTCCTCGGACTCCTCTTCAAATAGACACTGATGGCTTACTTATCTTCCGCTAATACGTTGCTTCCGATAACAGTACTCGAAGAGTGTATATATATTCAGTCGAATCCCACTGGAGGCATAGTTGACGCCGTCCAGGGTATTGCAACGCCAAGGATGAACTCTTCGGTAAGAAGCGTTGCTTACAAAGTAATCAGAGGGGTACTTGTCAAGAAGAACAATTTTATCCTAAGCACCATAAGCTTTCAATGCCCGGTTTGGACGTTTTTCTCATCTTGTTTCGTTACAGCTTTCTGTAAATCTTGTGAAACAACAGTTACTCTCTGGATAAACCTGCTTCTTTATTAGATTGCTCTGAGGCAAACCCTTCATCAGCTGTGTAGCGAAATAGTAAGCGAATAATTTTATATAATTTTTGTTCAATGTGTCAATAAGAAAAAGTGTGAATTTGCTTTATACAAACGAGAAGCTTTACCCTGTAGCTACCGTTCGGTTCAGTTAAGTTGATCTTTAGTAGATGGGCTTATTTTAGTAGCATCACAGTTTACCTCTGAGGATCATTGTATACGATTCCTTGCGTTTTATACAAGAAAATTTATTCTAAATGGACCTATTATCTTTATGCGTCAACTGAACGAAGAAGGGACGCAGACGGGAAGACAGGAGATCTGACTATCATCTGAACTTATTGAGAAAACCGCACTCGCTTAAATGCATTACAACACGAAACCAAACAACTTCTTCAGAACGAAGCACGAATGACAGCAGCTAGGACAAGTTGGCGACAACGTACATTGATGTTTTCGAAAAATTCCAAGAACGATGATTAATACAGGTTACGGTCATTTTCCGATTATGGGAAACCTACATGATTTCGCAGGCCAACTTGAATTTGCATCGGAAAATAATGACACGTCAATTCATATCAGTTCTTTTACACTTTTGAGACGGTATTGAAAATGGTATTGTAAATAGGCATTTCTAACATTACTTCCAGCAAGAGTTGGTTATTAACCTTCCTAGAATTGTAGTTCAGTAGAGTCAGTTCTTGGGCTAGTTGGTATTCTTGAGTCACATTCATGGTATTCCAGTGCGACGGCACATAGCCAAAGAAAGGAAGACGGAAAAGAACAGGACGAACACAGCGCTGTGTTCGTCCTCTTTTTTTCCGTCGCTGTGTTCGTCCTCTTCTTTTCGGTCTTCCTTTCATCGGCTAAGTGCCGTTGCGCTGGAATACCATGAATAGAACTGTAGCATTACTAAGGTATTTTACCAAATTTTTTTCACGTGATTTAGCAACTTAAGCAGGCTAGTTTGGTTGCAAAAGTCCAACGCGATTATTCAATTATTAATAACAACGCCTTAAAAAGAGGAAGCATGCACGTTAGAACACGTACAATCCAGCGCAATAATTACAGGGACAGACTAGGAGTGAGAAAGAAAATACCTTATACTAAAGCTTTCGCCATTTCTTATTGTTTAGAAAAAGTATGGTCACGCACACTATAATTCTGGCTCCTGTGTAGGAATTAAAAGGTTATAACACCTACTGATGACAGTTTTCTATATTTAGCTAAGCTATGTTGCAAATCTTTGTCATTGATAGTAGTGAAAAGGGTGGAATGAACATTTTGCTCCTCAAGCAATTTTGAACATTCCACAAGACCAGAATTAAAAAAAAAAAAACTCGATGGCGCTCGAATGGGCTAGACGACGGAAATTCGTGAGTGGTTGCCGTACGAAGTACGCTCTTTTATTTTCGCTTATGACGTCTTCGTTGTCGTCATCTTCTTTTCATGCCACGATATCGGTCGTTGTCTACTTCATATTCAGAGATCTCTTGGAGTGCTCATGCCATTCCTGGCGTAGGCGTGCAGCGGTTGAGCGATCCACCTCAACCCTGCGATGGCCGCTGATGCCATCGGTGGGGCTTGTGCGACTCAGGTTGCTCTTCCCGGACAACCTGACGCGGCCAATCATAAATTTAACTGCAACGTGCCACAGTGGGCAGTTTTTTCACAATCGAGCGGACAGGGCTTCCCTCCTAAATGTTCACTTTATCCATGACATGCCCCCACTAATCCTCAAGCAATAAATAATTAATATGGATTAGCTCAGCTTATCCAGGATATACAAGGCAAAATATGTCGGTGTTCACCGTGATTATTGGCGTTGGCGTTGGAAATGTTCTAGACGGCGATGTATTTGAGGAAAGTAAGGGCGCATAACTGGCTCCCTGAATATCCAGACGCCTCATTCGTGTTTTGATACATGTGGCGGTGGTGAGAGAGAGAGATGTGGCCTGCATGCATTTGCGCTGGCAGTGTTGTCGCTGACATGCGGCACTGCAGCAATAGTTAAGCCGCAGCGTTCATTTGGTGATCAATGTCTCACGATCAACCATTAACTGCATGTCACCTCCCAGGGTGGCAGAGAGAGCGCTGCCTATCCAGTGTGCGGAACGCAATCAAAGCAGGCTTTTGTAGTTGAACACCAACGCCACGTACACGAAAGCGAGATTGAGGTCTCCACTGACCCAGGGAGCCGGTTCCGCGCCTTTCCTTTCGTAAAAATGAACTGCCTTTGCAAAGTTGTCAACGCTTGAATTCAATGAACGCCATCGGCTGACTTGTTTTGTTGTTTTTTTTTTAGGAAAGGAAATGGCACAGTAACCGGATCATATATCTCGGTGGACCCCCGATCCGCGTCGTAAAGGAAGGGGTAAAGGAGGGAGGGAAAGAAGAAAGAGAAAACTGAACATTCAAAGTTGGATTCTGAGGAAAGGCGCGGCGAGGCGCGTGTTGTGACGTCATGTACCTCCTCGGAGCACCGCCACGGCGAAATCGCAATTTCCCGCCAGTAAAGCTTTCGCTTTAAAATACGCAGGCTACTCTCTTCGCCCTCCTCGCTGCACTGGGTGTGGTCGCAGCTGCTCCAAAGGCAGGATATAGTGGTGGCTACGGAGGCGGCTATGGAGGGGGCTACGGTGCCAGCGGTTACGGCGCACTCGGATACGGAGGTCTCGGATATGGTGGCCTCGGTTACGGAGGCCTTGGCTACGGAGGCCTGGGTGGCGCTGGCTACGGAGGCATCGGCGGCGTGGGCGTCGGCAGCAGCGTTGCCCTTCTGAGTGGAGGCCCCGCATTCGCTAAGGCTGTGGCTGGGCCTGCCTTCCTGGTGAGGACGGTGCACCACGTCAACAAGGTCAACGGCGGAGGGGCCCTCCTCGCCCACTCTGGCCTCGGAACAGGAGGAGGTCTCGGCTACGGATACGGAGGCGGCTACGGGATTGGCTACGGCGGAGGTTACGGTGGCGGATACGGTGGATACGGTGGATACGGAGGCTACGGCAATAAAGGCTAATTACTCTAATAATTACAATTTAGTGTCGATTTTGCTCATTGCGCAAGGGGTCGCATTGCTATCACTGGGCTCGTAATGGAATTCCGAGCGTTGAATGTGGCATCAACATTGACCGCGTGTCATATACAGGACTTGCAGAGCCTACTTTCGTAGTATATTTCGCAATGAATTCAATGATTGTTGCAAGGAGTGTATTTCACTGTACCGAAACGCGAAGGTTTCTTGGGCTCTGATGCTGCAGCCACTAGCTGCGTATTCGGCAGGCCCTGACTACACCTGCCGGGCAGCATAAACGATTTTTTTTCAGGCGTGCGACACAAAGAAATATTTATTTAGGCTTGTTTTAACCTGTTTTTTATTATGATGATGAGAAGCATGATGCTTGGTGCGGAAATATTTTATTATTGTATCCTGGGAAAGATCAAGACAGAAGACATCAATGGAAGGTTTTAATCATACTTCATATCTAGACCTCATGACAAGGTCATCAATTAGGGTTTTTTTCTTTGCTAAAAAGACAATAAAAAGCTTCACCCTTAATTTCTGTTGTTATAGTGTCCAGTTTCATGGTAAATTCACCAACGCCATTGGGAGGCAGATAATTCAAGGACCGGAAAAGGACGAATACACTGCTGGTAACTACCTTCGCACCGGCCCTTGATATCACTCATCCGCGCTTGAAATAGAAGAGGTGGCCTCATGATTCAGGATTAAAAGGGTGAATGTCCTACTCGTCAACGATGTTGCAAGAGCTCTGAGAAGGCGTTCGAATCTCAAACGATACGAACGACACTTTCAGGATTCCGAAAACTTGTTTTTATCTGTCATTTCCAGCGCTACCATGTATCAAAATCTTCTAAAAAGTCGAAGCGCAAACGACACTGACCACGAGAAAGGCGATGACACACAGAAGTGCTGCTAGGTGGTTTTATTGGTGGAAAGTCACATCTCTTATATGAGCCGAAGTGTTTTGTGAGAAAGACGGAAAAGGTGCTTCACAAGTGTTGGGTGACTGAGCCAACATAAAAAAAAGAACGCGCAGGCAAGCATAGACGTAGCACAAAAAAATATTTTCTTTAGTTTTCATTTTCAGATAAGCCGGCTTTTGGCTTCCGAGTTTCCTTGATCAGTCCTGTCTGCCGTTTCCGAAACCCTTCTTGATACATTTAATTGTATAACAGAAAAAAAACGGCCGAGGATAATCGCAAGGCCACAAGGCCTTCAGCACACCTATAGAGTGAATTATTTTTCAATTTAATTTGTGCTTGTGCCGTACAAACAACAGCTTCGAAATGCCTGAAGCTGGAGGTTGTGGCTAGGATGTCGCCATGCTTGAAGTGACGTTGTTTTCACTGTTTACAAATACAGTATCTATTCGTTGTAGATCGTCCTGTTTTTTTTTATTTTTTCACTTCGAACTCTACATGCGACGGAGTCGACCGATACTCGAATCACAGACGGCACGCCATGCAAACATTGCTAGAAGGTGCAAAAAGGTCCGGGAAAAGACAACTAGCGTAGTTTTTTTTAATAATAGTTGCTGCCGCTTTTGCTGCACAGGGGTCTCAGGTGCCCCCATTTAAAAAAAAAAATATCCGTGCAAATGCATCGCAGGCAACGAGAATAAAAAATACTGTCACCGAGAGCCAGCAGAGAGAGAGAAAAGACTTATTTAAAATAGAGTAATTCGGAGGAGACGGGTGGTCGCGGCCCCTAGTCCAGGGGTTCATTGGCGGCAGGTGACTTGCGAACTACCTGGATGATCCAGGCTTGCTGGTTCTGGTTTCCGCTAGTCAGGGCCTCCTCTTGCTGCTCCTGTGTCGGGTATGGCACTATTAAGTATTTGTCAGGTTTGTCCTTGCATTCTCTAGATGTATGTTAGAGCGTGGTGCTTGGTCCGCACCAAGGACTGTAACTTAGTTATTGTCTCGGTCTAATCTTGTGTAAATTCTCAAGATTTGAATAAGTGTTCGTATACTCTTCGAGTCTATGGCGAGGACAGTTGTTTGTGTGGTGGAGAGAAATGTCTTCTTTCTAGCCTAAGGGTTCTAGCCTTCACTATACGGTCCGAGGAGCGGTTAGGGGAAGGGATTAGGGATCCGCCCGCTTTGTGAGAGCTCGGGCTAGATCATTCGCTACCTTCTTTCCGGCTAGGCCTTCGTGAGCAGGTGTCCAGGTTAATCTGTGTGAGTTTCAGGGTGTACTTAATAGTGTGCTTGCCCTTCCGTGATGTTTTCTAGCAAGGAAGTCGCTGCAGGCTTCTTGGGAGTCTGTCACTATGTGCGATGACTTCCTCTGTTGGTGTTGAGTATTGATGTTGATGGGTATGACCAGTTACAGTGTTTCCGCAGGATATTTGGCATAGTTTGAAGCCATGATATTTGGCCTTTTGTAGTTATCGACCGCAGCAATCGCGAACCTACCTGGATCAGGATAGGCCCCAATGCCCACATGTACCGCTTCCATTTCTTTTGATACCTTTTTCCAATTGCTTTGACTCTGGCTCTCCTTCTACCCTTCTGCCGCTCGTGGTGTATGTGTCTGGGTGTCGGGTCTAGATAGAACTTCTCTCTTGCAGGCATCGAAGTTTGAGTCTTGCTCTCACTCGTTTGTAGTTCCTGCCATAGCCCCAGTCTCGGCAGGATATCCCTATCCGCTTGTGATGTGGTTAGGCGTTTTTTTGAACCCCTAGAACTGCCTCCCTGAGCTCCTCGAATGTGTTGTGTACCTCGAATGCCCAAAGACGTTCCGTTGAGGTCGTTTTTGCGATCTTTAGGTCAGTTTTATAGGCTCTCCTTATGATGGTATCAATGGCTCATCTATAAACAATAATAATCTCTTCATAGTGGAGCCCGTAGGCAATCCTGCTTACGACTAGGTCTTGGACTAGGGGGAGGGTGCCTTCCTCACTTTTCACATTTAGATTCCAGATTACCTTCTGATCCTTCTCGATGTTTGCTCGACAATGGGCTTGAAAGTTTTGATTGTATAATCCTCTCTCAGATTGCTCTGTAACCTGATTTTTTGGTTTTCTGAGTAGAGTTCAGTTTCTTCCAGAGACTTCTCATTTTTCCTGTGTCGCCTGAGAAGTTCGGATATCACCGGGCAGCATTGAAGGCTGCTTTCTTCGCCAAATTCTTCGACCATACTTATAGCTGCCTGCGGAGCTTCTTCCTTCTGCGCCAAGTATCCCTGTGTAGCCCATATGGTGACGTCGTCCGCGTAGAGGGTGAAGCCGATATCTACGCGGGTTAAAAGCTTTTTGGCTACGTTGAGCATTCCTATGTTTAACAGGATTCGACAGGCTACAGAGTCCCGACGCGTGCCTTTGTTGGGCATGGGTACCGAGGGTGACGGGATCTCTCCAATGCCTCTGCGATCCTAGAGGAAGTCCTTCATGTAGCTGAAGATTTTCTCCCCGCAGTTGATATGGTTTAATTCTTGGGATATGGCATGTTGGCTGTCATCGTTGGATGCTACTTCCAAGTCCAGTGGGAGAAGGAGGTTCTCGCCGTGTCTGGGGATAGAATGTATGATTTCTTCTTTAATACGGAGGAAGACAACTTGCATGCAGTGTCCTTTGCGGAAGCCCAGCATGAAGGAAGGAAACAGGTTGCTTTCGTCAATGTAATTTTGAAGCCTCAGGTGGACTGCTCGTCCATAGAACTTTCCCAGGCAACAATTGAGGGAGACTGAACGGAGACTTAATATAGCCGGAGGCTTTCGAGCTTTAGGTATAGTAAAGAATTTCGACATATTTCCAAGCCTACGGGAGCTGGTCCTTCTCCCAAAGGTCTTCGTTGGTGTACTTGGTTAAGTCCGTCAGGTGGTTGGTGCTGAGGTACTCGATTATGTCGTATGTAACCCTGTAACCTGCCGAGACAGTGTTTCTTTTGAACATGCAGGCTGCTGAGTGGCCCTTCGCCAGTGTTATGGCGGAGTCAAGAGATAGTTACGGTTGGCCCTCATAGGAAGTTTGCAAGCAAACGAGGGGTCCTCTCCTCTATGTATTTTCGTGCATGGCTCGTATTAAATCTGCGTCAGTGCTTGGGTAATTATGGGCTATCGAATGGAGTGTTCTGCTTGAGCCCGACATGACCTTAGATGGGTCTACTAGGCATCATAAGATCGATCATGTTTTGGCCGTACTTAGGATACCTTTCAGCGAGTCACAAAACTCTGCTTTTTCCTTGCTGAGCTTTACAGCACACTCCTGGGCTTCTGCCGCAACCTTAGCTATTTCTAACTGTAGATTTATTTATTTTTGTCTTTGCTTTTATCTTTGTTTTTCCACTGTTTTACTAGAACTATCGGGCTTTCCCTAAATGGAGATGTTTGTATATTCGAGTGTTTCTGTTGTTGTCTGAAAGAATTCGGTGGTTATTGCGTGAGAATCGGTTATGATTTTAATCGAATCTTCATTTATTGCGATGCCGCCTCCTGGTGGTTTAATATTCCCTAGTAGTTCGTTATTTTTGTAGAGCCGGTAGCGTTTCCACAAAGAGCAGAATAGAACACCATGACCAGCACAGCAGGCACCCTCAGCCAACCCATGTTCCAGCAGGAGAAGACGAGGGAGACAAGCGGCTGCTATCGCACCGCATGGCAGCGCTAGTAAATGGCCAGCATTGTGGCATTGCTCCACATTTTTTTCATTTGCATGAACAGCAAAGGAGCGGTTGCTGCTGCATAACGGCTCCGCCTACTCCTTTTCACCAATTCAGATCAACCACTTTGTCCGACAATGTACAGTTCAACATCACATAAAACAAACACAAACAGTAAACAACATATAAAACAAAGTACAACCGTAAGTAAAAGTAACACTAAGGACAAGAACACCTTGAATGTTAAGAAAACAGTACACAGGAGGATATACATAACAGATACCAATAAACAAGGACAGAAAAACAAGAAATAAGGTGATTTGCAGTACACAGCAACTGTAGAAAAAAACGCTATTAAAGCACTTACTCACCACAAACAGGAAGAACAAAAATAGCTTTGTTTGCAGCAAACACAGCAAAAGCAAATAACAAACATCTTGAAGCACTCACACACAGAGAAGTAAGAGCTCTAGCATTGACACCAATTCTACAAAGCTAGTATTTCCCAGGATAACGCTGGTCTCCAATAATGCTATGAATGCCACAACTGTTCGCCTTTGTAGTTTACACTTCGGCCACGGACCTAAGAGCCTTTCTAGACTTCAGGGTATTTTATGAAGAGTGCTGAAGTCTCTCTTCAAGCGCGACCTGAAGTTGTCGTGCACTCGGCAATCCAATAATAGGTAGCCAATCCTCGTTTTCTTGACCACACGCACACCGTGGGCTGCCTGCGCGGCCAGTTCTATGACGAAAGTGCTTCGTGCAAGCCGTTCCTAAACGCAAGCGGTGAAGGAGCGTTTCCAAACTTCTGCTGATAGATAATGAAATATTAAACCTCAGCAGCGGATCGATGAAATGCAGATCAGAACCTGTATGGTTTGCCTCAGACCACATCGTATCATTCATTTTTTTTTCTTTTTCAATTCTTTTTTTATTATCATTTCTTCAGTACAGTACATATAACATCACTGTCTGGATCCTTAGCCAAAGGCTAGTTATGGATCCATGCAATAAAAGCAAAGAGATTAGTGAGGACAAATGATTTCTACTGCATGCCAAAATAATACACATAAGAATGGTGGAAAAATGCAAAGCGTACAAGCAAGATGGTTCAAATTACAGAAATACAAGAGGGCTCATGACAAAAAAACATATGAAGACAGGAACAGCATTTTTTATACAAAATAAACGCAGTTACCTTAGAAGTGATTATTCAATGACATATGAATGGCAAACCCAACATAGACACTACAGAGAATAATAAGAGACAATCACTAAGCGATTTGCATTGTAAATCAGGTAATTATTTGTGACAGAAAAAGGTCTTTAGTGAAATATAAGGATTGGACGTTGCAAAGACTGCACAGTGGATTTTATTCCAAGTTTTTACCCCTTGATACTCGAAGCGGCGCTGGCCATAGTCATTGCGAGATGTAGGAACCAGAAATCTTCCCTGTGCTGCTGAACGGCTGCTAGTTGGGGCTCTATGGAATGTGTTCAAAGGAAAGGGGGAGGTGCCGGAGAGGACTCTTAGTACGAGTAGTGAAACGCGAAAATCTCGACGCTGCAATGCCGGCATTATTTGGAGTCTAAAAAACAAAGGGCGAGAAGGCGTATATGGTGTTGTGCAAGTCATTATTCTCAGTGCCCGCTTCTGCAGGCGTAAAACAGGTTCAATGTAAGTGATGTAAGTGAACCCCCATGATTCTATACAGTAAGTTAATTGGGACTGAAAGAAGCTAAAGTATATTGTTTTTAGTGTGTGTATTTCGAAATGCCGCCGAGCTTTGGCCAGAACGAAACATGCATAAGATAGTTTG
The DNA here is from genome assembly GCF_052857255.1 of Amblyomma americanum. Classification (NCBI taxonomy): domain Eukaryota; kingdom Metazoa; phylum Arthropoda; class Arachnida; order Ixodida; family Ixodidae; genus Amblyomma; species Amblyomma americanum. Next base: position 176,413,513 of record NC_135498.1, on the reverse strand, counting down.
CTACGCAATTTTTCGATATGCGGTTTCCAGTTTAATGCAGCGTCTAAGGTTACACCCAAGTACTGAATAGTCTTAACTTCTTCAATTTCTTTATCTCCTATCGTTATTGCGGAGCAGGTATTCTGGTATTTTTTATAAGGGGATGCAAATATAATATATTTAGTCTTGCCTATGTTCAAAGCGAGTCTATTTGTTAAAAACCATTTATTGACTCTCTGAAGTTCTGAGTTTAAAGTATGACACCAACATGGAGGTGTCGTCGGCGTACATAATGGCACGGGTATTTATTAGGCAATCGGGTAAGTTGTTTATGTAAAGTGTAAAAAGTATAGGCCCCAGTACTGAGCCCTGCGGAACACCTACGGAAATAGAACGCGAACTTGACGCGTGTTCGTCAATAATAACACACTGCCGTCGTCCAGTTAAATAGCTTCTAAAGAAATCGAGTGATACACCTCAGAACCCATATCGTTCTAGTTTCTTGCATAAAATATCGAGATCCACGGTGTCGAATGCCTTCTTAATATCCAGGAATACACCAACAGAAATATTGTTATTATTGAGTGCTTCATTGATTGAGTCAGTTATAGAAAGCACAGCCGTGGTGGTTGATCTAAATTTCTGAAAACCATGTTGGGACGTTGACAGAATTGCATTTTTAGTCAGGAATTGCGTAATTCTTTTCGCCAATAGTTTTTCAAACTGAGTGTTGATACAGCTAAGGATTGAGATCGGCCTATAGTTTCCGAGTTCATTAGGATTCCCACTTTTGTAGATAGGGGCTACCTTGGCGAGCTTCAAAATATCAGGATAGATGCCGGACAGAAACGCTTTAATAAATAAAGATGCTAAGGTGGCAGCTAGGACGCCACTGTTGTTTTTAATTATGGAAACCGGAATACCTCTTCAAGAAACGGCGCAATGCGCGTCTCGATAACGGAGGGCCAAAAATGAGGGGATTGGAGTGTCTTTGCCGAGTCGCTGCATCCACGTCAGTGTTTCCAGGAATAAAGCAATGTCCGGTATCTACTGTAAAACTGTAATATGCTCCATTTTTCGGTAGCTTTGGAAAATTCTTTAAGAAATTCGCATACCCCTCTAGCTTTCCTTGGTACGGAACTAGAGTTGTCAAGTGATTTCTGTGCGCATTGGGAATCGCTAAAGATCACCCAAATACGCTTGTGTCGCACCGAGCAGAAGAACTGTAGAGCCAAATAAACATAGTAAATCTCAGCAGTCATTCAATCTGTTCCGTCAGCCAGTTTACATGCCCCTCGCTCATTCAGGTACAGAATCACAAATGCCAACGCTGATGAATTTTGGAGACTGGAACCGCCAGTATACACATGAATGTAACCGGGATACCGCTAGTGTATCTGGTAAAGTGCTGACTGCTGAGCAGCGAATATCATCAATTAACGTTTCCTAATTATCCCTTCGACAGACAAATGTATGGTAGGCGTAACTAAAAGCCATGGGGAATTTTCTGTGTCGCTTTTCCAAAATTCTTCCAAATTCTTCAAAATTAAAAGCTGGCGTTGGTGCTGAAAAACTTCATGTATATGACTTCCATCCCGTTCATGAAGCGCGGAAGCTAATGGGTGTGTTTGGGTGGCGGAAAATGTGCCTGCAGGTCTCTGTTGATCGTAACACTTCAAACGGAGGCTGCCGTACCTCAGCAAATACCAGAGCGCTGGAAGTCGCTTAAGGAACTACCAAACACACGCGGAGGCCCCTAGCTAACAGTCTTTGCAGGCGCTCCTCGGAGGTTCGCGACAGACTGTGACGAATCGGGGAGGAGTACGCAATTTTTTTATGTATGAGTGCATTGTGAACAGTAAGCTGAGATGACGAAGAACAGGCCCAAGACGTACCTGCAAGCCTGTGTAGTACCTTCACAACAGAGTTCACCTGTTGTTCGATAGATTTTATACGATGAGCCCAAGAGAGTTGTCTGTCAGTACCTACACCCAGAAAACGGTGCTGCTTAACATACGCTAAAGATTGACCATTGAGGGAGAGGCAGAAATCCTTCAGATTCTTGCGAGTAAAAAGGAGAACGGCTATTTTTGCATGAGAGCACCATCCCTCTTTCTTTTAAAAAGCAGTCAGTGGTATTAAGGCCTTCTTGCAAGGTAGACTGAATGAGGCCTGCTGTTTTGCCAGAAACCGAAATGCAGACATCATCGGCGTATAACCAACAGTGTAAACCAGAAGGGAGCCTTCGGGGAATCCGCCATCAAGTGGTTAAAAAGGAAAGGGCTTACCACTTTGCCCTGCGGCACTCCTTGCATTAGGCTATGTTCCGCGCTTTTTCCTTCACTCGACTGCATGAGTAAGTATTTTCCTCCATCTCAAAAGTGGGAAATCAAACGTAGCGGTCTTCCACTCACGCCGAGGTCTAGCAAACTTGGGAGGATATGAATATAACATAACGTATCGAATGAACACTAGATATCCAAAACTACTGCGCCGGTGATGTTGCCTTTGCTACGCTCATGTTCTACACATGTTACTAGGTCTATAATTGCATCCATAGTGCATTCCAAAATGATATGGATGAAACACTAAGGCATTGTTTCCCGCAGTTGGCTTTGACCTTGGGTAGTAAAAAGTTATTACGCAGCGCAAAACGTATGACGGTGTTGCGTTAAATGCACCGCAAATCGGTAAACGAGGGCCCGCTATTTTAAAGATATTTAATAGTGTATCAACAGAGACGCGGCAAGATGCTTGCTAATAAATTCTAATAACAGTAACACACACCTTACCAAAGGATGCTTTGAAAGCCCCGAACTCCGGAACGTCAGATTCACTTGACTGGATCAGGTAAGACGGTAGGTCCTTCCTCACACACAACATCGCTCTACTCAAACCAGATGGACGTGACGATTTGTGTGACACATAGTTCGAGAGACGGAAATCGTCACCCATACTGGCTACCTGTATGCACAACACAGGAAAATTGTTTTGCTCAAGAAGTCTACGAAATTCTGCGCTTTTGTTCTTAAGCCGCATGCATTCCATTCAAAAACGGCGACATTTTGATAGCGGTTATTCATAAAAAAGTTTGCCTAATAGAGAACGTCGAAAGCTGAGCCAGTAGCGGCTCCACCGACAGCAAAGCCTTCACTTCCGGGAGGATATTTGCTTGCGAAATGGCTATCGGAATAGCTCGAACTGCAGTAAACAGCATAGGTAAAATGAGCTGCACTACTGAAGCCGAAGAGTTGACTATGGCAACTGAGGCTGGTTGAGGTACCACTTGCGCTGGCTGAGCAGAAGAACGCTGAAATGAGGCAGTTGAGGAACTCGGAATAGGACCTTGCACATAACTGTCAGAACGCTCCCGAGTAGTCCTCTGGAATGAGAAAGCGGTCAGCACAGCTGAGGAACTGGAGGTAGAATTGTGCACTTGATGGCTTGAATTTTGTCGAGCAGATGTCTTCAGCGCGGACGCATACAATGCAAATTTCTAAGCTTGGTGTTTGTCATGTTGCACTGGATACTGGCGCACTGGATTAACCGAATCCAGACATGGAGGAGGTGCGTTTTTGCGAGGCGACCTGCCATGAAGTATTTCTTGACGCCAGAGGTTTGAAGCAGCTATGTTCTGCGGACAACCCGAGAAAGAAGCGGAATTATTACCACCACAGTTCGCGCACTTAGGTTGCAGAAGCGATTTGCACTGGGTGTGTTTTTGGCTGTCCGAAAAAACCTTGCATTGGCGCGAAGCGCGGTAGGTCTTGGCCATGTGGCCGAGTCACTGACACTCGAAGCAGCGGAGTGCTGGTTTAAGAAACTCTTGCACACGATGACAAGTGAAGCTCAAAAACACCCTCTCTTGCATTGGGCGGTCTTCCCTGAATGTGAGAATCACTGACTATAGGGGACAGGATTCCACCGCTCTATGCTCTTGACGCCGATTCACAGTCTGTCGGCGTGATGAGATCGCTCCGGCACCCCTCAGAAATTCTAAACGTTCTTCATCGCTGTACTGGATAGGAACGTGGCGGTTTTACCAACGTTTCATGCGTAGCACTCCGGATTGGAAGATTTGAAACCTAACAGCCACTACAGTGCAGCTGTTAAGAATAGCACACACCATTGCCGGTAGGGCCTCTGGGTTGGAAAAAGCTGCCTGCGTAGCTGAAGGTGCAAATTGCGTCAAAAGACTGCCATAACCAAAAAAGGAGCGCTTTTCAATCAAGAATGCTGTTGATTTTTCGATCGACCACGCACTTACGCTTGAGCAAACTGGTCAATTCGTGGTTATGAAAAGGGAAGAATACAAGAGAAAAGCCACTAACGCCATTCGAAAGAATTTCGACGAAATGTGTGCGGATGAAAAAGATCTGAAGAAAATGAAATTGGAAGCGGCCAAATCTCGTGCCCGGCTAGGTTTAGAAAAGCTCTCGAACACGGTCAAAGGAAGCAAGGGGCTCACACTGCGGCCATTCTTTTCGGTCAAAACTCACAAAGTAGGCAACCCCTTCAGGATGATCGTTGAGGACAAGAACACATGGCAAAGTCATGTTGCTAGATACTTGCAGGTCCATCTGTCTAAGCTGACTTGTGATGACCCATACATGGTGCAAAGATAAGAGAAGGTCATCAGCTTCTTGAAGAAAGAGACACCGGTGACGTGCTTGTCTGTGGACGTTAAAGACATGTTTTATTCAATCCCTGAAGACGGTGCCATTTCTGCAGTCGAGAAGATATTGACAGCTACGGAGCTACGAAGTTTCAGAATGAATGTGGGACGAGCGCCAGTGGGTTCCTTCAACTGCGCTGGGTATGCCTAAGACCCCTGTGCGTGCAGTTTGAAGGAAAAGTGTACGCACAACGAGAAGGCATAAGCATTGGTTCGTGTCTGGCTCCTGCCCTTTCGAACCTGTACATGGCAAAGGGTGATCGCGCCCTCAAACCAGAGCTTGAAGGCTGGAACGTGTTGGCATGCTTCCGCTATGTAGACGATTTCTTGCTCTGTTTTAGTGCGTAAAAAGCAGGCGCGGTTGACGCGGAGGCGATGGTTACGCTTCTTAAACGCATATTCGATGGCCTTGAGTTCACCTAAGAACTACCTGAAAAAGCGATGATAAGATTCCTTAATCTACAAATACAGGAAACCTCTGTCCATACTTGCTGGTGGTATCATACAAAAAGTGAAAAACGCATCATGAAATATGATTCCAGGCAGTCCAAGCTTGTCAAAAGGATTGTTGCCCAATCGTGTATGATGCAGAGCCTTACGAAGTCCTGAGATCCCAAAATGAATGAGAGCATCAGCATGCAAATTAGTCCACTGACCGATAGTGGGTTCCCTGACAACATGATCGCCTCAGTGGCCGAAAAAGTACTAAAATCCCTGATGTGGAAAAGAATGAGGTCGAAAGAGCAGGGGAATAGAGAAGGATTGGTTGTCATACCGTATATTCATAAGGCATCGCACGGATTGAAGAAAGTGGCGAACAAACACCAAGTGAAAGTTGTATTTAGCGCACCAAAAAAGCTGATAAGCCTCTGCAACAAGGTGAATGCGAAAGGAAAGATTGAAAAGCGCAAGGAATGTGACATTTCGCATAGGGAAAGGTTCGTACCATGCCAAAAAGACATCGTCTATAAGATACCAATATCATGCGGAAAACAATACATTGGGCAATCGGGTAGATGTGTCAACACGAGAGTTCTAGAGCATAATAATGACTGCGACAAAATTAACCACCCTGGGAATCTGGCGCAGCATTGCAGCAGGTGTAAGAGGAAATGCGAACCAATTTTCCACAGGACCACAATTGTAGGCGAAACGTTTTTAATCGAAAAGGCGAAAAATGGAACGTGTGTTAACACTCCTTCTATTGCACTTACAAAAATCGAAATTGACATGATAAGTCCTCTGGAGTTCCCGGGTTCGAACCCGACCGCGGCGGCGGCGTTTTTATGGAGGCAAAACGCTAAGGCGCCCGTGTGCTGTGCGAGATCAGTGCACGGTAAAGATCCCCAGGTGGTCGAAATTATTCCGGGGCCATCCACTACGGCACCTCTCTCTTCCTTTCTTCTTTCACTCCCTCCTTTATCCCTTCACTTACGGCGCGGTTAAGGTGTCCAACAATATATGAGACAGATACTGCGCCACTTCCTTTCCCCAAAAACCAATTATTAATTATTATCATGATAAGTGCAGATGCTGTGTCGTGGTGATGGTCACGTGTTTGATGACTGGAAGGTTGCATTTTTCAAAAAAACTGACGTTGCGTATATAAACGCATCTTCCGCAAGGAACAAACAGTGGTTAGTTTGCGCTTGTGTCGTGTGTGTGCGTGTGTGCGTTGTCTTCTTGTGCCGCTTTTAGCGCATTCCTTCGAATAATGATCACCCAACTGGCCCCGGTAATAGCTTTGCTACAGGAATCCCTTCCGGTCGCTTTTACTTGTAGGAGACTAGCGTAAGCGGGGCTTCATCACACTTGATATCCTCGGGCTCGCTCTGCACATCCTGTAATGTGCTCTCACTATAATTGGCAATTTCCTTGAGCCAAGCTTTCTTATTCTTTACTTCCTCTTCTGCATCCTCTCCTAGAGCATGCGTTGTCATAGCTCCCCCTCCGTCCATCATCTGTAATGGTGGCTTGAGGATGTTTTTCACCACACGATGGCCAGGCGACACTTCGCTGGACCCAGGAATGACATTAATTATGCCCAGAATAGCTCTCGAAACATGAGGGTGGGGAGACTGGGGGTTGGTCCCCAACCACCACGGGTGCTGCGGAAGCGCGAAATCAAAAAGAGCGCACTCCGTGTTGTAGGCAGTAGCCGCATGCAGTGGCTAGGCCGTCAGCGTGGCTTAGCTTCGCTGCGCGGCTGTGCGCCGGCATGAGGCTCGCGGCGGCTGGCACGCGTCTCGTGCTCGTGCAGACATTGGCTGGGTTGGAATAAAGCTTTCCGGTTGGCGTCTCAACGGTCTCGTTTTCCTCCACTCAACATGGTGTCAGAAGTAACGCAATTCCCACAGTAAACCCAACCGGGGCTGCTTCCTCTCGCTCGGATACGCATGTACGGTGGCACAGGTCACAGCAGCGTCTACGGCCTGGACTACACGGTCAGTACATGGCGTCCTTCGTCATTCAACCGCCCGAGGACTTCTGCTTCACGACTCCTGTCGACTGGACGAAATGGAGCAAGCGGTTCGAGCGTTTCTACACGGCTTCCGGTCTCTGCGACAAATCAGGGTCACACCAAGTCGACACGGTCCTTTACTGGATGGGCTACCAGGCCGAGGACGACTTCGCAACCTTCCAACTCTCCGGTGAGAACGCTCAGAACTTGGAAGTCGCTCTAAAGCAGGTTGACAGCTACTTCATACCGTTACGCAACGTCATTTTTGAACGGGCACGCTTCAACACGAGGGTCCAAAACGACGGCGAATCCGTGGAAGACTTCGTAACTGCGCTTCACACGCTTTCCAACCATTGTGAGTACGGCACCCTCCGAGAAAAACTGGTTCGAGGCAGACTGGTCGTCGGCATTCAAGACCATAAAGTGTCAGCGAGGCTGCAACTAAACGCCGATCTTACTCTTCAGAAGGCGCTAGAGAGTATCAGGTTGATCGAAAGCGTTCGTCAGGAGCAAGCGGAGCCTCACCCCGAAACGCTGGCCATCAACAAAGGTGCATCAGGCAAACAGCAAGTCAGGCACCTCACTAACGCTGCTCACGTCAACGACGGCCGAGCGCACTCTGAATCAAGGCCACATCCGCATCCAACTGGCAGCGTTCCGTCATCGTGTCGTTAGTGTGGGAAAAAACGACCCCCGCGTTCACTGTGCCCAGCGCGGATGCAGGTATGCAGGGGCTGCCACAAAAAGGGCCACTACGCGTCTGTCTGCAGGTCACGCCGGGTTCACATCGTTGAAGCATCAGAACCCAACAGCAAAGGTGGATTTCTCGGAACCGTCTTGTCCTTCGATACGTCGGCTTGGTAGACAACCATCCAAGTGCAAGGCCAACCTGTCAAATTCAAGATCGACACAGGCGCCGACGAATCTGTCCTCCCACCTACGACTTTATGCATGCTCCGACATCAGCCTTCGTTGTCTGTAGCTCCTCGGCAGCTCTACGGTCCTGATGGGAGACCTCTTGAAGCCAAAGGCGTAGCGCGTCTTGAACTCGCCTACCGTGGACGTGAAACGCTTCAAGACGTCTACGTGCTGGAAGATGTCCACACTCCCTTACTCGGCAAGCCCGCTATCAGAGACTTGCAGGTGCTAACCTTCGTTAGCGCCGTCGCAAAGAAGGTGAGCCCAAATGACGAATTTCCTTCGCTGTTTCAACTCCCCGGCAAGCTACTAAGAGAACGCCACATTCGCCTGCGGGAAGGTACGAAACGATTTGCTTTGAGCACCCCTCGCCGCATACCAATTCCTCTCTACACAATAACAAGGCTTGAACTGCAGCGAATGAAAAATATTGGCCGTCATTTCGCCAGTTGATGAGCCAACTGAATGGTCTGCACCAATGGTGGTAGTCGAAAAACCAAACGCTGATGTTAGAATTTGCGTTGACTTCACCGAGCTCAACAGTCACGTCCTACGAGAGTGGCATCCGATTCCCTCTGTTGAGCATACACTCGGGCTGCTCCATGGAGCCAAGGTGTTTTCGAAGCTGGATGCCAATTCAAGGTTCTCGCAGATACCACTCAGTGAAGGCAGCAAGAAGCTCACTACTTAAATCGCGCCATTCGGGAGATTTTCCTTCAACAGACTTCCAACAGACTTCCGAGAATAACTGGCCTTCCAGACGGGATTTGCCGATTGAGGTCAGGCCTTTCTACGAGCATCGTGGCCAACTGACCGTGGAGGACGATCTGCTACTTTACGCAGCCAGGGTCGTTGTCCCACTCACGTGCAGGAACGAAATTCTGCGTCTTCTGCACGAAGACTACTTCGGCATTACGAAGACTCAAGCTCGCGCCAAGGACACCGTTTGGTGGCCTACAGTGGCCAAAGACACGATAAACCACGATAAAACATTGTCTAAAATGTGTCTAGACGTCCAGCAACCGAAAAATGCTCCTTCAAAGCACCGAGTTTCCGTCAAGACCATGGTAGAGAGTTGCAATGAACTTGTTTTTCTTCAACAGCCACTTGTGGTTAATCGTGACTGATTATTATTCCAGATATTCGGAAATAACTCGTCTAGAGAAGCTGTCATCTAGTACAGTGATCAATCACTGCAAATAAATTTTCGCCCGGCACGACATTGCAGAGCAGGTAGTCATTATGGTACGCAGTTATCGTCCTCCGACTTCACTAAGCTGCTAAAGAATACGTTTTCAAACACGTCACATCAAGCCCACAATACCCTCCGAGCAACGGTCTCGCTGAGGCTGGGGTAAAAATCATCAAAACTTCAATAAGGAAAACCCAAGACCCGTACCTTACCCTTTTGTCCTACAGGTCAACTCCGTTGATAATTGGCTACAGCCCCTCTGAACTATTGATGGGGAGGCGGTTGTGGACAAAGATTCCTCTGACTCCAGGAAGGCTTGTTGCCCGTTTGCCAGACGCCACTAAACTTCGGAATTTTGAATTCCAATACCCCGAACAGCAGTGAAGAGATTACGATAGACGAGATGGCGTACGGCAACTTCCGACCCTCCTGAAAGGAGATGAATTCTGGGTCACAGACTTAAAGCGAAAATGGAACGTGGGGGCACCCGCAAGCGAGCCTAGGTCATATATAGTTGACATTGGGAACGGCACTATGCGGCGAAATCGAACCCATCTTATCCCTTTTCTCAAGCCTGCGAAAGAGGAGAGAGCACCAAGACGTCGTATACGACGAATCTCTCCCTGGGATTTCAGTTTCTCAAGAAGATTCCCAAACAACCTGCGCTGACGCCTCCTACGAGGAATCTCTCCTTGGGACTTCGATTTCTCAAGAAGATTAAAAAAACCTACGCTGACGCCTCCCACCGGCACACTAAGTGTGGGCGTTGCGTCATTCCTCCCAAGAGGTTGCTTTTCTGTCATGGGAAATGTTGCAGGCAGTAGCCACATGCAGGGGCTAGGCCGTCTGCGTGGCTTGGCTTAGCTGCGCGGCTGTGCGCCGGCGTGAGGCTCGCGGCGGCTGGCACGCGTCTCGTTCTCGTACCGGCATTCCCTGGGCTGGAATAAAGCTGTCCGGTTGGCGCCTCAACGCTCTCGTTTTCCTCCACTCAATACTCCGTACCTTGCACTCGACGCACCGGAATCCCGCTGGAACTCTTGCTAGCCACACGAGGACCAGTGGGCTCATGAACGACGGTCAGGCACAAAATGCAAACAAAACTTGACGGAGCGCACCAGAACAGCGGTCGAACCGGAGCACCTCTTCTTCTTCCACCTCTTTTAAACGGTATCAGCCCGATGCTGCAGAAAGAGGCATGGAGGTGCGGCATAATATGGAAGGCCGGAACAGCCTGTAGTGCAGTACTTGGCCGAATAAGTTCTAGTCGGCGTGGTAGGGCTTCATCCTGGTGACTTGTACGATTTCAGATGCTACCTGCCACCTGTAGGAGAGAAAAGAGGCTACAGGAAGCACTTCCTAGTTATCGTCACTAAGTGTGCACAGCACCTCGTAGTGACCAGAATAGCGGCGCAGAAGCTTCCCGAAGCGACCCTGCCAGCGAATGGGATCCAAACTCAAACTTGATCGTCAGGGTGGTAAAGCACCGCCCGGTGGTGAAGACTGTAGCGCTAAGTATCGCTTTCTTGCTAGGTACGTGTTCGCTGTCCAGCTAGCTGGGGGGTGGCCTCTGCGTGCCGAATGAACTGTTCAGCGCCAGCGACGGAGGTATGTGCAACACCTGGCAGTAACATCGCGAACGTGCGAACGTGCACCAATCAGAACGGTGTGAAGCGCGTCGTTTCTTGAAGAGCAGTGTTATAGGTGAACGTGACATAAGGCAAGGTCTGGTCCCAGTTCTTATGGTCAGCGTCGACGTACATAAAATGCATATCAGCAATGGTCTTTGAGCTGCTCAGTCAGGTCGTTTGTTTGAGGATGGTGTGGTTTTACAGTGACTGGTGCCACTGAGTCGCATATCTTTCGGAGTAAGGGCAGATGTAAATGCCGTGCCTCTAGCAGTTAAAAGGACCGCAAGGTCACCTAGACACAGGTCTATGATAACGATGAAAAAGCAATTTCTGCAGCGGTGCCGCGGGGAAGGAATTTCGGCTCACAATGCCTGGTGAGGTAGCCGGTGGCAACTATAATGTACCTGTTGCCTACTGATGATGTCGGAAATAGACCCAACAAGACTATGACGACCTGGCGGAAATGGATTCGAAGCGGATCAATGGGCTACAGTAGTGCGGTCGGTTTGACAAGTGTAGTCTTTTGGCGTTGGCACTAGCGGCAAGACTTAACATAGCAATATACCCCTGTAGCAAGCCTGGGCGAGTAATACTTATGATGTACCCGTGACAACGTTCGAGAAAAGCCAAGCTGGCCTGAAGAAAGCTCGTCATGGCATGAGTGCAGAACGTCGTCTCGAAGCACCGGTGGAACTATATACGAGCAGGCAGGTATACAGAGTGTCCGTGCGGCCGAAGTTTCTTTTGTAGGGGATGGCACCCCGCAAGCCGAACGAAGACAGCCCACGCGTGAGGAAACCGGACGGAGACGAGGCGCAGCCAGCGAGGTACTTCATTCATTCATTCATTTTTATTTGTTCTTCACAACATGACGTACACATTGTGAAAGGGGCCAAGAAGAAAAGCCGTTCCTTTACGGCTTGAAAAAAAAATCTTGGTCCCCCCTGGCATTGACGGCAACGAAGCAACACAATCCAGAAACAAATGTACAGAAAAAAATATACAGAAATATACAGAGACAAACAAAATTATAACTTGGCATTTTTATGAAAGGTATGGCGACAAGCTCATGGAACGGTCGGGAAATAAAGACATGCAGTGATGATGAAACAGTGGCTAAATATCTGTACAAGGTGTTTTGTTTATGAAATGTGTGGTGTGTATTAGGGACATGCAAATTAATAAAACAACGCCTTCAGGTTCTGGAAATTTAGTCCTAAAATATCTGTTCCCGCTTTAATATGTTCATTTAGTAATCGAGGCAGGTTATTCCTAAGACTCTGAAACCCATAGTTCGTACGGCATTTTGGCACTTTCCAACGGTCTGTTGTCCTCGTATTGTAGGCCGCGTTGCCTATTAATTCTAAGTTCGATGTGAAGGGTCGCAGCTCAGCGTCGTCTCTCTGCTGCTGAGCGAGCACGGACGTGGTTAAAGCGTCAAGAAAAGCGGAATCATCTTCTATGTCAGCAGTGGTGCGCGGGATAGGAGCATGTGACAGGCAGTCTGCGTCGCTGTATTTGTTGCCAGACTTGTAGACAATGGTAACCTCCAATTCCTGCAACCGGAGACTACAACGCTCTAGCCTCCCCGAGGGGTCTTTAAGGCTCGCGAGCAAACATAGGGAATGGTGAAATTTCACCCGTACTTGTATGGTTTCCCGACCCGACTCACCGCTCGAAACGGTTATCCATACAAGTACGGGTGAAATTTCGTTACCGCTTAAACAAGAGCAAGGCAATCCTTTTCCATGGTAGAATAATACGCCTCAGATCGCGACAGTGTGCGGCTTGCATAAGCCGCACACTTTCCTCACGCGCTCAACAACCTCTAGCCACTCCACATGGAATGTACCCCGGCCGATTTTGCTGAAGTTCCATATCCTCCTTCTCGTCAAATTGGCCAAGGATGGGTGTAGTGTGGAAGCGGTTTGTGAGGTCCTCGATGGCCTCCTGCTGTTCTTGGGCCCAGATGAATGGTTGCTCGTCCTTTAACAACCGCATTAGAGGCTTGGCTAGTCAGGTGAAGTCTCGCACAAAACATGTGTAATAGAAGCAGAGACCCAGAAAACGGCGCGCAGCACGCTTATGGGGGGAGGGGGGGGGGGGGTGTCGAGAGCGCAACGACGGCAGCCGTCTTGTCGGGGTCAGGGCTGACACCGTCAGCGCTCACGACGTGGTCCAGGAACTTCAGCCGTTGGAACGTAAAGTGGGATTTTTACTTCTTTGAGCGAGAGGCCGGCCGATCGTATATCCTTCAGTACTGCACTGGAGCGCTTGAGATGCTCATCCTATGTGGCATGAAAAATGACGTCGTCAAGGTGGACGAGGCAGGACTGCCATTTGAGGCAAACTAGGAGAGTGTCCATCATTTTTTTAAAGGTGGCAGGAGCGGAACACAAGCCGAAGGGGAGCACCTTGAATTCTAAAACCCGTCGGGAGTAACGAACACTGTCTTCTCGCGGTCCCGTTAATCCACCTCAATATACTAGTACCCACTGCGGAGGTCGAGACAGGAAAAGTAGCTGCCACCCGCAGCCGGTCGAAAGAGTCATCGATGAGCGGTAACGGGTAAACGTCCTTTTTCGCCATTTTGTTAGGTCTTCCACAGTCGACAATAAATCTTTGTGTCCCGTCCCTCTTTGCGGTCAGCACAACGGATGACGCCCATGGGCTTGTAGGCGGCTGTATAACATAATCTCGGAGCATATCGTCAAGCTGCAGCTGTATCACGCCACGTTCTTTAACAGAGAATCGATAGGGGTGTTGACGGGTGTTGACACGCTCGAGCAAGGGAAGACGAGGAATAGCAGCGGGTGCTGTCGCTCCACTTTCACTGGGTCCGTGGACGCTCTTGCATTGCCTCTAATGTGAGGGTTGATTTTTTAGCTAAGCCTGCACTTGGTGGACCTGACGTCCCGTTCGTCTCAAATACGGTCTACTTGACTGTAGCACGCTTTCAGCGATTGCAGCGCCACCGCTTCCTGAGCCATAAGCCCCTCCTTGCTGTAGCCGGGTTTCAAAACGAGTGTGTGGATGTGCAGTAAAAGGCAATGTGAGGTGTCCATGACCCTCTAGCGCTTCAGCATACCGTGACTAAATGTTTGTTTACGTCGACCGGGGCTATTTATGACCAACCTAAGTGAGTCTGGTGGCGAAATTGAGCCCATAGATCAGTTTTCCTTCTTCTGCCGGCGGTTCGCTTCCCCGCAGAATTTACTTAGAGATCCCCTCGCTCGTCTAGGGCCTGCGATATTGCGATTCTCCTGTCCTTCTGGGCAAGCGCCAAAGGATATGTCCTGAAACCAGTTTGCGATTATATTCGTGACTACATAATTAGATTAGGTAGATTAAACTGCTAGAATGATCATTCACTGCTTTTACTTTTCCCTTTTTTCATTTCTTTGTGCAAATTCGAGTTTAGGACACAAAACTATCCGATTACTGGACTCTTTGCACATGAGTGCGTTTGTATCCGCAATGCACCCTGGCCAATCCCACGCCGTGCGCATATACCGTTAAGCCTGAGGTCATCATCCTCATCAAATGGCCAGCAGTGTGGAAATACGAATGGGGCTCCACTGCTTTTACCGCGTCACTCGTGAACTTTGTAGGCATCGTCGTAACGCGGGTGGTGTCTTCTTTTTTTGCTTTAATTTTCTGAAGTTTTACATGAGCACAAACAAAAGTTCTCTATTTGCTCAGCCGCGCGGTGACTTACGCCTCTCGAACGTGGACAAGGATTCCCGGCAGGATTTAAGCGCTCAGTCATCTTACACCTGAAAGAGCAAGTGATTTTAACGGCGCCGAGGATTTACTCAGATACTACGAAACTAGCAGGACCACTTCGCCGGAGATGAAACTGCCACGGCGCAACTGCTGCTTCGTCATGGTGTGCGCGGTCCTGGTGGCTCGCAGAATTTGCGTCTCTTGTAGCAGCTAACCTACACACACTGCTTGTCGTGTTCACTCTCTGTTTGTCGCTTCCGACGCTTTGCCTCCACAATGGCATTTTTGTTGCACTGAATGACGCCAGCCCGTTGCTACCGCTCCCTTCTATGCAGCTGCAGCTAAGGCTGCAGTAGTCGGAGGTTTCTGCATCACAGGCCGTTGGGATAGAATCCATCACTGGTCCGCTCCCTTTCGATGATGGCTTAAAATGGCAGAGTCCACTGAACACGTATCCAATGGCTTCAGAGACAGGTGGAGAGCTCTCAGTAAAGGCCCCATCGCTTCAAAGTGTGAAGGAGAGCTGCAGGATCGGGCGCCGCCGCGGACGTTCTGTAGAGCGCGTGTCCTCTCCCACCCCCTCTCAAAATCTCTAACTGACCGCAACGCCCTGTCGTTTCCACTCCCCTCCCCTTCACATATGCCGCCCCGCGGCCTTAAGCTCAGACTACCGGACACGTTTTGCGAAAATAGTAGTACTAATGATGACACAATGCAACACGTGTGCAAGTGACAACAATCAAGATAGGTTGCCATTGCGCGCTTCAGAAAACGACATACCATTTATAGCGGCCATCGCCAACAAGGGCAAGAACAGACTACAAGACTGCTTGGATGTGTGGTCGCATGAATATGTGGCAAAGAAATCGCAAACTCGCTGGCCCCTATGAATACTGACAGGACACGGAGAATTCTAATGAACACAAAGTGACGCAGCCCCATAAAATGCGCTATAATGGCTTCACTTTGTGTTCAGTTTCCCAAAGGAACTCCTCACGAGAATAAGGGTCATATCTTCAAGAAACACAAACACAAAACTTATACATGTGCCAAGTGATCCATTGAATTGATTTTTCGCCGTCGATCCAGCGGTGAACAGATTAATTTTTGAAAGAGCTACACCTCAAACGGTATTATGGGACTGCCCATAATTTATCTGAGAACAGAATGTGTAAATATTCAAAAAAGCAAAATTTATCCAAAGTTCAGTTCCTAATGGATCACTAGAACAGCAGGAAGACACCCACGAAACACTTCATTCTGACCTTTGGCTCGAATAGGCTTCCATATTGTGTTGAAATTCGTTATGATAAAATCAAAGCACGCCTATACATACAAAACTGGCGATGATGCTTTCGGTGGCATAAGTACTGCCGCGGCTTTTAAAAAGAAGCCGCGGTCGCCCTAACTGGACTGAATGTGCTGCTCAAGACTAGACCTCCGACGATGGCCGTGCCAAAGGATGTACCTTACAGTTAGAGAGAAGATCACTTTTCGAGAAATGAGAAGACAGTTAAACATTCTTCGAAACACGATATACGCCGATGTGGCGCGTAGAGGCGCTGCACCACAACGACCTTCAGTCCCTGCCCAATCTACATGCACTGTGGCATCGGCAGGGCCGCCCACTCCAAGGTGGAACAATGATATGCAAAAAGTGCGCAGCCTCGACTGATAAAGGCAAAGTTAAAGATGACAACACCACTGGTCTTGCAAGCGGTGGAAGTAGCTACTTCGCCACCTACAGACAAAGCTCCGCCGACATTTGCATCACATGGCTCTAAAACCACACAGGCGAGGAGAGCTCGCACAACTCTGAGGCTCCGCAACTCTTTAACGGCCTACACTGACTGAAGTCTATGGAAACTACCCAAGCTTCCTTTCATTGTCGCCGTCGGAGGGGTTGCGAGGTCTTTGTAGCGTGAAATAAAAGAAAAAGCATGCATCTCGTGCCCCACAGAAAGCTAACTTTCCGGTACTCCTACACCCCAAAAAGCCATAAGCTGCAGCGGTGGCTCAGCAGTTATGATGCTCGGCTGCAGACCAGAGAGACGCACTGCGGTGCTGGCTGCGCCGGTTGCGTTTCAATGGAGGCGAAATGCCCGTGATCCGTGCACTGAGCAATGCCAGCGCACATTAAGAACCCCAGGTGTTCGAAATTATCTGCAGACCTCCACTAGAGTACGCTTCATTGTTAGTTCATAAATCCTATCTTCTGTCGCTTTATGCTTTTAGCAGACTAACTTAAGTGGTAGATCAGGTACATGACAATGTAATAACGATTTCTTTTCGCACTGCATGCTGAGGAGAACTGCATTGGGCCACCGCGGTCGCTCAATGGTTATGACGCTTGGCTGCTGACCCGAACGACACGGGTTCGATCCCGGCCGCGGCAGTCGAATTTTGATGGAAGCAAAATCAAAATTCTTGAGGCCCGTGTACTGTGCTTTGTCAGTGCACGTTACAGAACCCCAGGCGGTCGAAATTTCCGGAGCCCTTCACTACGGCGTCCCTCATTGCCGGAGTTGGCTTGGGACGTTGAACCCCCCCCCCCCCCCCCCCCCAAATCAAACAGAATCAGGTGACCGCAACTATTGCCAGACTCATCCGCCTCCTTCGCTATTTCAGGAATCGAAAAAATGTTGTCTAAGAGCAATGCAATACCTTCCTGTATATAGTTTTTTCGACGCCTTGAAAAGCTCTTTTTCGTTAAACCGTGATATATATTGTGAATACAATTTAATAATATTTAAAGGTGACAGGTACAGCGAGGAAAGGCAACCATTTCTGAAGTAAGGATCCTGCAAACTGTGCTACATCAAACGAACATGCTCTCCCTTAAAGAAATCGCTCGAGAGAATACCATTCCAACTTTTTTATCGTTAATGTCAAGTGCGCGTAATTAGGAAGCATATCATCAGTGATTGTATATTTATTTCTCATTAAAACGTCCTGTAAAGTAAGAGGGAATAGCGGGTGTGAGAATTCAAGGATGTGCCAATCTCTTAGAAACATCATAAGAAGAGTCTAAAAGTTCACGGTTCTCCGCGCGATTAAGATCTGCCGTTTATGGCTTTGCAGTTTGCATTCACGAGAAAAAGTGCAGCGGCGCAACAATCAGAAACCCAATATTTTTTTTTTCGTCTTCGCCATACGTATGCTGCTTCGGAGGCAATAGCACGCTGTTGTCGTCCATACCGGTTTTTCAAACACGAGCGCACGCAACAAAGAACTTATGCTATGAAACATTTTAATTATTTATAATGTGCGCCACATACTATTCGATGGGAGATGCGGCGCGCATGGACAAAGTAGTAAGGTTTCGGCTCTGTTTTCGCGAAAACACTAAGGTTTTTAAAGCGCGAGTGGAGAATTTAAGCTTCAAACTGATTGCCCTCTGCGGTCTTGGATGCTAGTTCAAGATACAAATGGCTAGAGTACAACCGGTGTAGATACAATCGTGAAATTAGTTTCTGTTTCACATTTTACCCATTTTACCGCGAGGCGGCGGAAAATAATCCGGGCTGCTAACAACTGTGTGCGCCGATATGTCGGTGCCAGATTACAAAAACGCCAATGTGACTTGGAGCTTTTTTTGCGCTACGAATGCAATTCAGCTCGCGATGTTTTATTAATGCTGCTCCTTTTGATTAAGACGTTAATTGTTTCAATGAATTAGTTCCTACTTTCAGCGTGTTCGTTGCTTTCGTTGATTTTCTATCAGCGTTAGGTTAGGGTACCTGCATGCAAGAATCACATTTTAACTGCTCAGTTCGGGCTGCACTTGAAGGAAAAACTAAGTGAATTTGAGATGGTATTTCATTCTTAAAATAATGTGTTTGTTGTCTGAAGCTCACATCTGGTTCTGAAATGGCGCAGCTGCCGCCACTATATGCTGTTTGAGTTTTTCTGGATAATGAGCGTGACATGGAAGTGCTGTAACCAGCTTGCTTGAAAGAGTGCGCGCTGACGTATGAGTATTTTGTTTCCTTTTTGTGTTTCAAGTTATGGGCGCAAGACCGTGGTGAACTGGTTCGCAGTCTGCCTGATAGGTTTTGTATGGCATGTGCCAGTTTTATTATCGGCGTACGTACCAGGGTTCATGCAGTGTATTTTGAAGCGCTTGTTCAATAGCGGGTACAAGAATAAATGCTGAAATATTCTCCTGTTGGGATCATTTTGCAAGGAGCACTGAATGTACGTTTTATGGGGCGGCGGCATTCTCTGCAGCTCGTAGCGAGTCCATGAAGATATGTTGCACAATTCCGGGAAGTCTTCGGTTCCAAATAATGTAAAGAGAATTCATACAGAGATCAATATTGGCAGTAGGTATTCAGTGTAGAGGTAGAGTGCTCCACAGATCATGGGTCGAAGTTACAATGTTTTTGACAACCACTTTGAATTTGTCATGCGTATTTACTGAAATGATGAATCCGGCGCGATGGTTCAGTGGTTATTGTCTTCTTCAGATGCTCAGGTTGTGCCAAGTTGTCAGTTATGTCAAGTTACGTCAAGTTATCGTCGCCACTGCGAGTAGCGACAATAACTGCGAGCATCACGTAACCGTCTCTGCCTTTGTGCAGATCACCCACCGGCAGCCGTACATTTCTCCGGTCATCGCACGTGCCCTGAAGACGGACGGTAGTCTAGAGCAGCGGACCAGGAACGCGTGGTCGCCGGCGTCACCCGGATATCCGGCACATTGTCAACGGTTCCCCGTGGGCTACAAAACAAGATTCCTTCCACCGGGGCCTCACCTGGCAGTGGAAACAATAACTGCAAGCATCATGTAACCGTCTCTGACTTTGTGCAGGTTAGTGCATAATTATGCCTAACTCAATGTGATTTTGTTTTCCTGGTATTTCGTCACTGCTGCCAAGTGGATGAGGTTTTTGTAAAAGATCTGAGCGTACTATAGCTCATTGTTGTGTTTGCCGTTTTCCTCTTACTGATAGCATCTTTGCAACATGCTCAGAGTGCAAATTTAATTTTCATCTTGGTGCATGTGCGGGAAAAACAGAAGAATCGTTCAATGCTAGACGCGAAGCCAAAAAGAAAGCACGAAATGTGACTCTTGTCGAGGCAACCGCTAGGGCACAAAGCACCAGAGAAAAGCCGAAGCATGTTTCCGACGTGATAGTCGGATTTTCATGGCACATTACCGTGTGAACAATACTTGAAGGTTCAATGTCCTGAAGATATATTTCTCACTCCAACTTGCGTCGAAGAAGTCCTCGACATAATCATGATACTGAAGGACAACTGTGCATCAGGCAGCGATGATGTGAAATTTACTCCCGTTAAAGCTATAGCCGCTCTTATAACTCCAGTTCTTACGCTTATACATCAAACAGGGATATTTCCAGACCAAATGACGCTCTCGCCTGTTCCAGCTATCCAGAAAGGTGATGCTTTTGAAGTCTTGAACAGCTACAGACCATTTTCAGTGCTTTTAGTTTTTTCAAAATCTGCTGAACACATAATAAACAAAAGAATTGCCGATTTCCTCTCTCTGCATAACTTGATAGTAAAAGATCAGTTTGGATTCAGAAAGATTAAGAGAACTCAAACTGCTTTGCTTTATATTAAAGAGGAAATACTTGACAACATTGAGAAACGAAAGCTTACTTTGGTTTTATTTCTTAATTTCAGGCAAGCCTTTGATTCTGTCTATTATGATATATTGTTAATAAAGCTACAGTTCTATGGAATCCGAGGTACAGCACACGCCCTCATAGAAAACTGTTTACTTGCAGGGAGCAATACACGACAATAAACAGCACCAAATCTGGGCGAGACACTAATAAATACGGAGTCCCATAGGATCCATTCTAGGCCCCATATTATTCTTGATATATATTAATGATATTGTAAACACCCCACGCTACTCTGAAATGGTATTATATGCAGATGACACTAATGTATTTTTTTCAGGCTGCAATGAAGGCTTCGTTTACAGGAAAGCAAATGAATGGCTTCACTATTTAGACTATTGGTTAACCTTTAATAAACTAGACCTAAACATAAACACGACGAAATATCTTATTTTCAAGCCTAAAGGTATCAAAAAAATAGTGAGTTCAAATTGAAGTTCTAGAATCGCATTATCTACCAGTCTACGACGATGCGCTTTCTAGGTGCTGTCTTTGATGAAAACTTTCTCTGGAATTGGCACACATATGCTCTCTGAATTGAAATATCACGTATTGTTGGCATATCAAACAGGTTCAGATGCTATCTTCTAATTTCAGTAAAGAAAAAAAATTACTATGCTCTCTTTTGTTCACGTTTAACATACTGCTCTTTGGTATGGTCAGACACAACACAAAGAAACCTTTATTATCTGCACTCTTTGTAAGAGCGCTCAATACGTGGTATTGGAAAAATTCGAAAAATACAAAATTGCTTGTCATACTTTAAGACCTGCTGCATATTAGAGATCAGTAAGCTATTCAAATATAAAATATTTCTTGAAATCGTGCATCAGTATATGTTGTACCGTTCAAATTTTGAGGTTCAATGCAAAAAGAAACACTCCACAACTCCTTAGGGGAGATAAAATACAGGTGACCTGATATCGCACCAACTGTGGTGAACATAGATTATGTGCACAAATAACAAATATATTGAATCAATATCCAGCCACCTTTGAATTGTTATCCACCTTACCATCACTATCTAAGATAAAGAAAATACTAAGACATAAGTACCTAATGGAATAATAAGTGAAACAATTTCTTTTGTGTCTTGGATGATATTTCGGTGTGTTGTACGTGTAAACAGTTTTCGGGAATCTGTAGCCATTTTTTTTAAATACAGAAGCATGACACAGTCCTCAAGGTTGTCCATTTGTTTTGCTTTGTGTGCTCGCGTGCATATTGCTTGTAGTATGATGTACTGTACTGCAAATGCGTTCGGATATGCCTACAGTAGTTGCCCCTGCGGTCAAGGGTGGGATGGCCTCATCAGGCGAATATGCCTTTAGCTTTCTCACCCACGACAAGTTTTGTATATTTTTGTCCCTAATAAAATCTACTACTACTACTGCTACTACTACTAATACTACTACTACTACTACTCCTACTACTACTGCTACTACTGCTACTACTACAACCTGAATGATGCAGGTTCGAACTTGGTCCTGACGAACGCGTTTTGATAGAGGCAAAATGCTAGAGGCATGTGTTTTATGCAATGTCAGTGCACGGTAAAAAACCGGAGATGGCCGAAATTAATCCGCAGTCTTTCACTAGGTCACCTCTCATAGCCTTAGACACCTTGGGTTTTTGGACCCCATGAAACCAAACAAAACATCAAAACTAGCTTTCTTGAATGGGATAGCAGGATATATATGTCTTGTGTTTTAAAGCACATGTGTAGAGATGGAGTGGAAATTTTTTATTCAGTTCCAATTATTTTTGCCTTCCACTGTACAGGTCAACATGCTCGGATGACTGACTGCAGACAACAGGTCGCAAGAATGCTTCTGAGGAAACTATATTCGGGCCTTTACTTTAAACATTTATTTTTAAGTGGTGCATTCTTATAGTGCATGTATTGCATATTCCTTGCCTGGATAGCTTGGAAATAAACAAAATTGTAAGTATATTGACCCTGATATCATTTGTGAAGAACGTGTGGTGAAGACAACCTTTTTAAACAGTTGCAGACTGCCTATAGACAGTCTAAAAACAATGATCTACTTAAGGTTTTGTAGACAGGGGTCTATAGACAGTCTATAGACCTACGTCTACTGGGCCAGCAGACTCTTGTCTCTAGACTGTCTATAGACAGACATCTACTGGAAATGTATGGCTATAAGTCTACAGACCATCTAAAGAATGCCCTAGACCTGTGTCTAGTATCAATAGACATTTGTCTATAGACGCTCTGTAGACATAAATCTATAGGGAGTGTTGGTCATAAATCTGTAAATTTTCTATAGACTGTCTATGAACCTGTGCCTATAGACTGTCCATAGACCTATCTACTTTCAGTAGACATTTGTCTATGGACTGCCTATAGACAATAGTCTACTAAAAGCGTATGACCATAAATCTATAGATTGTCTATAGACTGGTATATAGGATTTTGTCTATAGACTGGTATATAGGATTTGTCTTTAGAAACTCTATAGACTTCATAGACTGAAGTCCCTAGACAGTCTATGGACTGCCTAGAGAAATTTTTATAAATGGCACCGCCGCTCTGGAACAGCCAGCGCCACCCTCCTGGCTAGTCGAGCAAAATGCTTATGTTCTCGTCACGTTGCAGGCAATATCAGAGCACAACAAAGTGGCAGCTTCTGTGGGTCGCGCTTGGAGGGAAGCAAAAATTTGAACTAAAGCTTCAAAAACATTACTTGGTTGCTTTGTGGGATGAACTTCTGGCTTAATCACATGTAAGATACGCGCATTCTACCCATGCCCATATTGCAATGCACTTCACTGCGCGCATTAGAATAATAAGCTTTTTTCATTGTATTTATAATTTTTAGGAGTTCTTATGATGTTGAGAGTACAGGAGGTATTTGATTATACTCCTCGCTACAACGAGAAAGACTACAATCAAATATTACAAACCAGCGACAACTTTAAAACGCATGCCGCGTGAAAATTTGTTCCAGCATCTGAAGATCCAAGAAAGAGTGCTTTTTTTCAAACATTATTCCGAAATATCCCAAGAAAGTTTACAAAAGTGCTTTGGCAAGCAGACAGCAAGCGTGCCATCAGTTGCCCGGCTGGAAAAAATTCCGTGCACGTTACACATCTCAGTGGGACAGTTTCATGCGCACTACAAGAATAGAGCGCTATTACAGGCCTCCTAGAATGCGCTTTAAGTAGGAAGCGAAACAGTTTCCTTTTTCAGTTTGGCTTATCCTTCATAACGTTACCGCTAAAGCCGCGACATCAGTATACCCGGCAGCGCTGGGGTTGCTTTTCACGCTGCTAGGGTTCGTATACTTCAATCCTGCGTTCCTTGCACAACGCGCGCGGTAGCGCTTTCAGAACATCCACATTTCGCAGCGATTCGAGGGATTATGTGACCGCGCATTTTCGGCCGTAACAGTCGCTCAAGAATTATACTGCGCGCAAATTTATCATTTCTTCCTGGTATTAGCCCCACCCGATACACTCTCCTTTGAACCGGCATTCAGCGACACAAAGGGGAACATCAATGTAAACTCGACTTCAATACTTGGACGGACATACAGCGGTGTAGGTCGACCATTCTTAGTTAGAAAATTACTGGGATGGGTTGAATAGTGCGAACTGCTTCTTAGCCGGAGCTTTATTTATCTCGACCAGATGCACTCTCTGGATGAGGTGGGTCGACTAAACGTGCAATAAATAAAATTCGAAATTACTGTTGCAGTTGAAAAACTTTATTCGGTATTCTGAAAAGTGCGAACTATCGATGATGCTCTCACATTTTATTTGACAGAAGGTGTAAGCATATAATTATTTCCATCAATATTTTCTTTTCAATGTTGACGTACACATATATATAAATAAAGAACAGCGCACACATAAAATTAAAAAAAAACGAAAATTGTTTTTCAACCCTTACTTTAAAAATTAACAAGCATTCATTGTCGATGCTTGAAACAGCCAACAGCTACAACATACGTCGAATGCTGAAGCAGGACTAGTCTTCCAAAAAAAGGTCACTTTCAGGTACAGCGCATTATATGGCATGCTGCTGTGCCCGAATGCCAGGCGTTGTATGACCAAAGCCTTGACGGTTAAACAGGCCATATCGGCTACAAGCGAAGTTTCTTGCAGTCGTGTTCTGGAGCCGGAAGTACGGATGAATTCCATCAGGGAAACCAACGCGCTGGTGTCCAGGCTGTGTTCAGGGCCTACGTTATCTATGAACAGGGCGCGAAATAGACAGTAATGTAATAATTATAGGAATTAGCCCTTGTAGCCGTAGCCCTCGTATCCGCCGTAGCCCCCTCTGTATCCGTAGCCGCCGTATCCGCCGTAGCCGCCTCCGTATCCATAGCCGAGGCCAGAGTGGGCGAGGAGCGCTCCTCCGGGGCTGACTTTCTTGACATGGTGCACTGTCTTCACCAGGAAGGCAGGCCCAGCCACTGCCTTAGCGAATCCGGGGCCTCCACTCAGAAGGGCCACGCTGCTGCCGATGCCCACGCCGCCGACGCCACCAGCACCGACGCCTCCGTAACCCAGGCCGCCATATCCGAGACCACCGTAGCCGAGACCACCAAATCCGATTCCGCCGTAACCAACGGCCCCGTAGCCGCCACCGTATCCGACCTTTGGAACGGCTGTTACCACGGCCAGTGCAGCGAGGAGGGCGAAGAGAGTAGCTTGCGTATTTTTCGTTTCTTTTTTTTAAATGACAAACATTGCCGATTTTGAGAAAATCATGCAGATCCCCTTATTTCTGCCTGGACAGATCCGTAGTAATTTCACCACCTCTATATTAAGAAATAATGCTATATTCTTAAGTTTTGAATGTGCTGTGCAGCAAACGTCCAACGCGACTAATTAATAATGCGTTTTCTATGCTTTGAATGTTTTTTTTTCAAAAATTATTCAACATCTTGCGAACTTATCTCCACACTTGCGTTGCCTTTAGTTTCTTCTAAACGCTATGAGGCGGCTTTGCATACTTTTTATCTTTTTTTATGAAATCACATGACGATGGCGGACATGTTCAGCGAGCAGGTGGTTGAAGCTTTTAATTTGCACAACGACGTTTAGGTGGAACCTGATGGGAATACATGCCGCTTGACGTGCTGCAGCAAACTAAGGGCTTGAATTGCATTCCAGTACTAAGTAGAAACACCATACAGAAGACAAATCCAGTAAAGTTACATATCTTTCATTCCAGTACATGCCATAATTGTAACCATCAAAACGATGCATAACATTTGCCATCACCTATCTCTTAAATAAAACTATATTAATATTTCTAAAGCAGAGACGACGTCAGAAGTAAGTATATGAGGACGCCAGGACGGTAGAGTGCTAGAGCTGCCGGCGCGAAAAATCACAGCATCTCCATTACGGCGTATGTCGCGTCTTTCTGCTTGCCGCCGCGTAATAGTAACAACTGCGGATTCACCGAGACAGCGCGTTGTCAGCTCTGTAATTATTAACGAACTTCTTATAAATTACATACAGAGAGAAAATATAAAAGCATTAAAAAAGGCTTTGCTGCATATGTTTGGTATTCAGTAAAATATTTCATACGGGCAACGTATAATTTTGGAGGTGGGTATATAGAGAAAAATAATATTTGTATCGGACACCTGAGAAAGAATTACTTATAATAAAGAAAAGAAGTAACAAGAAAGAATGAGAAACGCTGTGAGATTTCTTGCTGGAGTTTTTAAAAGAGGTCGCTTAAGCGCACCTTTTTAATGCTACTGACTCAAACGGTCTTTCATATGCAAACCGAGACGGTAGTTGAAACACCGTGTAACACAGATGGATCCATACCGAATAGTTCATCTTTGACGTTGCAGTACCAGAGACGGCGTCGACTGTGGTAACAGCGCATTCCCGTCAAGAATATATACTCTGCGGAGAGGTTCGCTATCACACTCAAGGTAAAAATGGCGTCAGTGCACTGCGGAAAACGCACTCGGAAAAAAATGAACCTTTCGAGGAAAATCGGTGCCTTGGTCTCGCACGTAATCGACCGCTATCTTTGAAGAGGGCGCCTGCTGTTGCTATAACTCCATAGACAGCACGTCCGACGAGGGAAGAGTGCTTTCCGCGAACATGTGAGAGGCAACCATGTACTAAAAAGGCAAATCCAGCTTCAGAACGCGGCTCCGTACGGAGGTAATAGGACTGGCATTCACGGGAACGGGAAGAAACTTGATTTCTGCAGAGTTCCGGCGCGACAAGGCCTCTGGAGATAGCGATATGCCACGTACTCGATATAACGGCCCAGCCAAACGTCGACACTGCAATCAGAAGGAAAAGGTAAGTGCTTCGACAGGGTGGGTCGGAATAGCTAGGCTCGGTAGAGGTATCTAAAAAGCTTATTTTTTATAATTCTGTGAGCAGAATGGAAACCACTGTAGTTCCCAATGGTGCTATTATCACAAGAAACACTATCTTTGTAGATTGGTGGCCGTAAGGGTTGAAACAAACAGAATTGGTTACTTCAGTTACGTAATAAATGCCGTAAACTGATGCACAGATTAGCAAGCCTGCTTTTCTGGGCGAATAAAAGCCTTCCAAATATTATACATTACTAGAACAACTTGCAATATATTGTGTTTGCTTTGAAGGTTCAATTAACAGCAAAAACTTAAGCTATACGCTAAGTTTCCGACTTAACAATCTGCAACGAATGTAACCAGAAGCACGCGGGGGATGGCAATTTTTTAAGCGAAGAGATTCAAGAAACTTCACAATAAGTGCAAGTGCGAAGCAGAGGAGAAACTGGGGAAGCATCTGAAAGTTTGATGACTACGTGTTTTAAAAGTAATCGAGGAAGACTATACTTTCTTCAGGCTACCAGGGTTTAGAGCTAAAATTTAAATATTATTTTGGAAGAAATATGTATCTTTAAATAAAAGAGAAAATATTTCATTCGGTAAACACATGCATAATGCTTAGAAACACGCCACCGACAGTGGTGACGACCGTGGATGGCAGTATAATGAGATATTAAACACCTCCAAAACAACTACTGCTCACCAATGTCGGATTAGTCTTGGAGCTAACCTGGCAGCTGCTACAGGCCATCATTAATTATTCTCGAAGCCTTTAAGTGCTGCATACGAAGTACCGGTGGAAAAGGAAATTGAAGTAACTTGTCTAGCTGCCAACGAAAAGTGCAGACCAAATTTGTGCCATCCGTAAAATGATAGAGATTTTAGTGTCATCATTATATGCCCTGCTGCATCCACAGCAGGACAAAAGCCTTTCTTATTGGTCTTCAATCATCCAGTCCAGCACCAGCTGCCAGCCGCCCTGTCGAAACACAATTTCTACTCTCATCCGCCCACCTAACTGCGCCGCTTTTCCTACGCTTACTTCCTCTTGACCTCAGCTCATTTATCTCAAGAAACCTTTGCTTGTTTGCTTATCACATCACAGGGCCTGCCCATGCCAACATTCTGTCAGCCTGAATAGAATTAACCAATGAGTGAGGTTGAAGCTTAGGTTGTCTTAGAAGGGTGAGTGTTCGGGTTAATGGGTAGTCAACATGAGAATCCATAGCGCACACAATTGAGGGGACACAACACGAACGCTTAACTTTCACTGAATGAAATTTATTTTGCGCTGACAGCCTGATAAAGATCACGTAAGGTACAGGTATAACCTACAACAATGATTATCTTGTCAAAGTCATGATGTGTCAAAGGAAGAGATAAAAACAATAAAAAACCCTAATCAGTAAACAAGTTTCACACTATCGCCCACTCCTTGAATCTAAGAAAGCTATGTCTTTCCTTGATAATACCACTGAAGTATCACTGATGCAATTTTACAATCCCTCTTTTTCCATTGCTATAGCTTCAATTATTTTCCTTGTTTTCTGATCCCTATTTTTTCCTAATACTGAACCCTCCTCGAAGTTAGGCGTGGACTTGTGATTACGGCAGTGGCGAGCCAAATTACCTGACTCCTGACCTCTTACAATTGTGTGGTGCTCGCTGAGTCGCTTATTTAGGCACCGGCCTGTCTGCCCTATATACAACTTGCCACATGAAAGCGCCAACCTGTATATAACATTGTCGGTGCAAGCTCCAAAGGGGTTCTGATGACGTAAAGAGCAGGCCTTCCTATCCTGCTTGTCTGGACATGTGTTCTTACACATGCGGGATAATTTTTATGGAGCTGACATGCAAATTTTAATACCAATTTTCTCTGCAATCTTTTTGAGGCCATGGGAAATCCTGTGAATATAAGGCATTACTTAAATTTTGCTGAGACCTTCTCCTTTATCTGTCAACCATGTGTTTTTTTCTTTGCGCATGCTTTCTCTTACTGATACTACAAGGTACCTCGGCTAACCCGCTTTCTGAAGGCGATCAACCTGATTTCTGAAACTTGTTGTCATTAGTCTGGTGCACGACTTACTGACGGCATTAGACAGGTATGTTTTTACTATTGCTCTCTTAACCAACTTAGTATGTGCCGAGGTAAACGGTAAAAGAGCCTTATTGCTTCTAGGCTCATACATCCAGCAAACACGACTCGAAGAAACTAATTTTAAATCAATAAACCGGATCATACCCTCTACAGGAAGCTCGTTAGTAATTGACAGTGGCTCAAGACATTTCGCAAAGGTAGATATTGTACTTTCTGCTACCTGAAGAAGGCTTCCATTGCTCTTCCGAAGAAAAACCAAGCAATCATCTACAAATCGAAACGTTTCTATCACCACTTTACGGTCCAGATTACTCTGGATCTTCCTATCTGCGCTCGCAAGAAACAAGTCCCTAAGAGCAGGCGCTATGCACGACCCTATACACACTCCGTTTTTTTGCACATAGACTTCCTTATTCCACTTAACAAAGGTTGACGTGCTCCCTGATGATGAAGTGCATTCGGAGATAGATTTTGAATCCATTGAAGCTCAGCGGACGTGGGTCATTGTTCTTTGAGGAATCCTTTTGATATTTTTATGCAGAATTCCAGGCGTTGCCGTTCAAAAAAAGAGGAGGGACCTTTTGAATGGTATGGATTTCATGAATCACGCCAAATGATTTTGGAAGCAATGGGCCACGCTCAGTCACGATGCCTCTCTACGAACTGCAATACCTGCCCTGTCTTCGGGCATCATAGGTCGCGCAAGAATAAATTTTTTTATAGTTAGGAATGAGCGTGTTATTCTGGGTTACAGTTTGTGGGAAGCACTATCGGCGCAGGTCGTGCATTCATTTCTAGCGCTAGCGGTGTCTAAAGAACTGAATTCCCTCGTAACAGCTCAAGTCAGAAGATAGCAGGAGACTGTTATCCAGATTGGCTAATAGCGGATTAAATTGCTGTGATGACGCAGAAGGAGCATAAGCTTTTCCCTATTTCAGGTGAGTTTATGGAGGAAAAGAAACACGCAGAAAGCGCAGCTGGAAAATGACGTGTAGCTTGTTTTATAACCAGGCTTTCTTTCCCGGGCGCCCACAAAGGCGTCTCTTGGCCCAGTATGTAGACCACGCATTGAGCCCTACAAGCGATTACAGCTCCAGGGAAGGACAGCTGTAGCAAAAAAAAAACTGTGAAAATAACAGAACCAGAGTAAAAAAAAAGAGGACCGCGCGTCCGACGAGAAGATAAGGAAAGCGCTCCACAACCGGGCTAATGGAGGAAGGTGCGGCTACACAAAACAAAAAAGGACCTTCGGGGTTCGGCCAGTAAGCAAGGCCGCCCTTCCAGGCTTTCGCTTTTCTTTAACCATAAGGAAGTTAGTACCTTTTCGTAAACAGACTCCGTTACGGTTCGGTTCTCACATTCTAACGCGATTTGAAGGTTATCACGCTGGTTCCGTCTGCAACGGAACAAGAATTTTTTTCCGCGCCTGTCGGTCGCTTAGCCCGAAACAGACTTGGAGGTCACGCAATAAATGCAGCGTTGTTGCGAATATAAGCCGTGTTAGATGAGTATAATCTGAGTAGATCAAGCCTGAAGGGATCATCTTCAAACGGCGTTAGGCTGTACGTTGTCACCAGCCGCGCCAGACGTACGGAACATCTAGAACAAAGGTCACGAAAACAATAGATTTATGGCGGTGATGAGACCGGAGATTATCTTGCCTGTTGTGGAAAAAGTAACAACTAACAATAAAAAGACGAAATCGCCCTATTAGTGCTTGGATTAATAAATGCCCCAATTTCGCACTCATTACAAATCGCTCAGATGTTGCTGCCAGCACTGTTACTCCTTTGATGATTCTAGCATTTGAATGCACTGCGTTGAGTTGAGTTGAGGTGCTGAATGCTACAGGTAGAATTAGTCTTGCTTATTCTGCCGGCAATTCCTCCTCCGTAGCGGCACTTCAATGTTAATAATGTTCTAAAACCTGTCGGATCTACCCCGCCATGCGCACAGTCACTTATAATAGCACATATTCCACTCCCGCAGTCACCATCTATGCACACATTCACTCCACACAGTCCACACTACAGTCCACTCCAGAAGTCACTATCTATGCACATATTCATTCACAGTAGAACATAGTCCATTGCAGTGCCACAATCCACACACATATTCACTCAGTTTAACATAGTCCGCTGCAGAAGACACCATCTACGCACACATTCAATCACAGCAGACCATAGTCCGTTCCTGATGTCGCCATTCAGAAACATGGTTAGTGTCCTGCAGAATTCTTAAAAGAAGGCATGCAGCCTCCCCTCCGTTTCCTTTGCCTTCGGACAATAGGGCCTAAAGAACTAAGACTATTAAGTGCCAAGTAGGCCTTCGACTCACATCTCTTGCAGAGCCGCGTTTGAATGCACTCTCCTTTGGACGCCGCCTGCATTTACTGCACGCAGTGAACATAGGAGCCTATGCGAACTACAGAACAATTGGAAACATCCCTTTTCATAACATTAATGAGCTCTCAGCTGCGAACTGCAAAACAAGAGGAAACATCCCCTTACATAATATTAGTGAGCTCTCAGCTAACTCAAGTCTGCACCGTATGGAGTGCTGGCCGTCGCCAGCTTACGCGTCCACAAACTCCAGACAGGAGCTGGGGAGTTCGAGCTAAGGGCGTATCTTGCAGGAAGGAGAAGAAGCCAAAAGGCGGACCTAAAAGTTTAACAAAATTAGGAGACTAGGCACAGAGGGGGGAGGGCGGCAAGCAGTGTTGGGGCAACGATGTGGAGGACGACACAGCAGTCAGGACAGAGGAGGCCGGATCAAACAGTAATGGAGTTCAGCATGAGGAAACGACACATCAAAAGTCACGGAAGCACATACAGAGCGTGTCTCGCCACACGCAAAGTGTGCTGCCGACCATTATTAAACCGATGCGGTGAGGTCCCAAAGTCACGGAGTGTCGTCGTGAAAGCAATTTGAACTAATAGCAGCGTCATGGATAAAGCGCAAAAAGCATCAACTGGTTTAAGGGTTTGTTCATCACTGAAGCAAACGAGGAAGAAGCGGTACAATCGAGAAAAGAAGCCAACGAAATAATGGAGCGCTGTGTCCTTGTAAATTTCTTCCTTCCTTGGTACCGTTTCGAGCGGTTTGTTTCATAAAGCACAAGAACTTCGTGTGAAAGTTGGTGCTCTTCATGCGCGACAGAAGAGAGTACGTGCAAGGGCACATAGACGTCCACAATCCCAAAGTGGCGATGGGAACGTCATCTCTCACTAAGAATTCGCAAAGTTAGTAACAACGTTACCTAAAAGCTCATGAAAAAGCACGAAACGCAAACAACGCTAATATTCCCCATTACCGCTGGTTGTAATCGTTTTTTGGTTGTTTTCGTTGTGTTTTTGAATGTTGGTGTTCATAAGCAGCCAAATATATTACTTAAGCAAGATGGTGAGTTGGGCGCGTAGTATATTATTCAACAAGTCGAGCGCGTACTATTTTATTCACAACGACGGCAACAAAGAGAAAGAAAACGAGGATTCAAGCAAATTTTCATAACCGAATTATTTTAGGTCCCAATAAAATGTTTCCATCATCATTATTTTAATGAAAAACACGCAGTTTTAAAGCATGCTAAGAAACAACCAGCAAAGAACAAACCAATAACCGCAAAACAAAAACCGATAAAAATTAAGACCTAATTGGTTCATAAACAAGAATATCCAGCAAGAATTAATTTAGGGATCTGATATAGCGAAGTAGTCAACTTCTTTTTTATGCAAAGTAATAAAGGGTGCACTGACACAGTCGGAGCATTTCTTTGCTATGCTGAACGCCTCGATTATATCGCGTGTGCGCTTATCCCCGTGTCTGAACAAAGTGGTCGTCTCATGCAAAATGGACTGACAGAATCCGCATTAGCGCTGATTTGCAGGATGGTGTTTAAGTCTCGGATCTATCACGCACGGACCCCTGAAGTTCTAAAGGAGTATAGGTGCCTAGTTTTGATCGCATGTTTTCTTCTTTGCTGTGATGCGTAAGACATTGCTATACATTGATCACCACGTGGTATTCGCCTACGAATGCTGAATAAATTAAATTCGAATTTTTTTCTCGCGCTGTTCCGGTTTCAAACGCTCTGTGATTTCAAAGTTGTCTTTATATGTCATGTGAAGCTTGAGAAACTTATGGTGATGATGAATTTTTAAGGCGTACCATCTGTCGCCGAAGTGTGCCATGGCACAGGGTTTTTGTTCTACTCAAGTTATAGGGTCAAGGACCCATTTCTCAAGCATTTCGCCCTGAATATGCCGAGCACCAGGCCAGGGGAAGCTTGTACTCATTGTATCACCAGTGGATACCCGGCGGCACTGGGGATCGAACCCCGCACCTCCCGCATGCGAGGCGGATGCTCAATCGACTGGCCCACCGCTGCGGTGAAGCATGAGAAAGTGCAATATAATGGCTGCTTCTTCATTCATTTATATTCCAGCTATTGAGGAAGGCTGACTTTAGCGTTGAAATGACTAAAATGACGAGGCATGAGTTGCATTGCAGTGTTTTGATGCCTGGCGTGACCCATACGCAAATTATACATGACAACCACTGCTCAGCTGTTGAAACCGAAACCAAAACAACATCGGAGTTAAATTCCATTGAAGATTATTTATTGGTAGTAGGTGAATACCACGTTTTAATCCATACATACTAAGCGCTCAGACTTCATTACAAGAAGAAAACACGCGCCCAAAAGTTATGGGTCCTTAATCCTTTACAGTCTCGCCGATAAAAAGTCTTGTTTATCCACTGTAACACTTCCTGCAGTTCTTAGGCACGTGATACACAAGTTCAGTTTTGCAAGGCACGAACTAGAACTGGAGCTTGACGTTGTATTTTTTGCGGCTTTTTCCGGCTTGCGTTTTGGTCCTGCTACTCACGAGTTTAAAAGAACAAGAAAGCATTATCGGAACATATAATACTCTCCCCATAACGTACCTTCTCGCCATGTTACTAAATAGGTTTTCATGAATGCTTCAATGAGCAAACGAGAAAACTGGCGACCGCTGGTTACCCAGATCAGCTCATAGAACAGCTGATTATTCCGATCAGCTCATACGGTTTCCTTGTGAAAAGCTGATTAAGTGGATGAACGGGTTGTCCGCTAAACATCCACGTGAAAACGGCGTTAGGAACATGGCAGCGCTTGTAGACTATTGAGCAGCATAATTGACAAGCAAGGCGTAAAAAACTGCAAAAGATCTAAGTCAAGCTCTACTTCGGGCTCACAGCTTGCAAAAGTGGAGTTTTTTATCGCGTACAGCTGAAATTTGGCAAGCGTTACGTTGTCCCAGAGTTGTTCAATGGCCTCCTGGTCATGAAGCTTCAGCGTAAAGCAATAGCAGAGCTTTGTGGGCTTTAAGGAGTGGCCGTACCACGGCGCTAGTATTCGCATGGGGGTTTGCGGCGAAGGCACCCGCCACTGGCAGCTGTGATGAACCAGATTCTTAAAATGGCCCTGGGTCCACACTGGGCATGAGGAGATTGATGCAGCGACTCCAAAATGATTTTTGAGTGATTTAATTAAAGCATCTGGCTCGATGCCGCTTACGGGACAGAAGCTGGGCTCGTCGTCGCCGGGGCTGAGTCAGCGTGGTGTGGCACGGGCTCGATGAATGGCTGGTTGTCTGCAGCGGCCGGGCTGGGAGTTCCTCGTGGCTGTGCTGCCCTCGTTCTCGGCTGGTCGTTGGATGAGCTGCCAGGCGTGGAGGCGCGTTGGCGAAGGTCGAACGTTAGCGACGGCTAGACCCCGGGCTCAGGTCAATGCGCAGCCCCAGTCTTCTGCCTCGCTCCGTCTCCGCCCTCTCGTCCACTCTCCCCGATCGCTCTCCTCCTTCCTCCCGTCGGCTTCCGCTTTTAAAGCCTTTGCTTCTTTCTTCAGCCGTGGCCGCGCCTTTGTCCACTCCCCCGTGGCTCTCGAGGGGTGCATAATGACGGGGACACTCACGCGTCGTTCGACATGGCCGTCGACGGTTACCATATATGGTCATGTTTCTCCGCCACAACCAAATATGGTCATGTCTCTCCGCTGCGACCCGACGCCAGGACGGCGCGGCCAACCGTCTCCAGGAAAAGTCACTGACCGGCTCGCCGTGGCACCGGTGCATGTGCACGAATCGTCACACAGCGTTGTTACGTGCTGGCACCGCAACGAATTGGTATTGTATTTTTAGAGCAAAGCGCTTAAGCTCCGATTCGTGCGTTTTGTGGCGTCTCTCGCCGTTACCGTAGGCCTGACAGGGCGCGAACATAAAAATTCAAGCACCTGCGTTCCGCACCGGCGCAGAGAGTGCCGCCGCTCACTCAGAGATCGCGCCCGAATCGTACGCATCGTAGCGCGCCGAAAGCCGGCACGGCTTCAAAGGAATAACGCCCACGCCTTGCCAATGGCTACGCTAGCCACGGCGGGAAGGCGCAACAGCGTTTCTACTGTCGACGCTATGTTTTCGTGCGCACCTGCTTTGGCGCGAACAGGACTACCATTGGGAGTCCACTGTGTATCAATATTTGTAGACATACGCTGCAGGCTCACTGTCACAACAAGAGCAAAAGAAGACTAACAATTGCGGCGCGTCTTGCATAGAAACGGTATTAGCGCTGTCGGTCAGCATGTGCCGTAGTTCTAGCTTGGAGGAAGCGTGCGCAAACCAAAATACCGAACAGCTACGCTCAAATTTTGCCTTAGAAGGTACTGTAATCGTCGGTGAATTTTTTCAGTTCACTATGTGTCGTGCATGTGAAATTCAGCTTTGGATCACGAAGACGAATGCCGCAGATGTTCTTTGCGCCGCGCCGCAGGTTCGGCTTCTGAAGAACACTGGAAAATACCTTTTCCTGTGTTGCGCCTTTTTGTTGGTTTTAAGAAGAAACTGCGTAGTTTTCCGCCACGCTCTGTAGCTGCGAGCTACGCGGAGTGCTATAATGGCCAGATTAGGTTTTAACTTCTATCGCTTCTCGTCTTGTGCTTCTTGCTTTGTTCGTTGGTTGTATATTTTTCATACTTCATAAGCCCGCGTTTTTAAGTAGAATAATTTAGATGAAAAGAAGAGTACTTCGGTCCATGCAAGTCAGCGCTGCTCTCAAGATATTTTTTAATTAAACAATAATCTTCATCTTTTTCCTCGTTACGTGTCAAGCATAACTGCACCTTGTATTCGCAACGCCGACTAGGTAATTAGTGACGATATTTTGCGCTTTATCACTCGTTTTTCCTTTACGTCGCACCATGCTCGATCTACTCTCAACTATTTTCTTTAGCACCAAAATTTCAACCGTCATACATAAAAAGATTGATGTCATTGTTATATAACTTGCTTAATTTGAAGCCTGGAAGCTACCGGTCCCAATTTTGGGAGAATGTTTCGTATCAACCTCTGGCCGTTCCAATCCTCCTAGGAAACACGTCCTCATAATTGGAACTTGGAGGCTAACGAACAGGGTTCAGCTTAAGTTAAGGACAACGCAGCGAGCCGTGCAAAGAAAAAATTTGGAGGATCCTTAAGCTTCGTCTTTAAGAGTGAGACGCGACAGCGTGTTGCAGCGTTCCCAAGGAGTCCACGGCGAGTGGCCTTTTGGACAATCTCGGTGGACACCAGAACCGGGCCGTAAGTGAAAGAAAATGAAATGAAAACTGGTTTTAAGGAGAGGATATGACGCCTGTCTCACAATTCTCGCTGACACCAGTACCGCGCCGTAAGAGAAACAACATCCCTTCCCTTACGGCGCGGTTCAGGGGTCCACTGAGATGGGACACATATGCGCCATTTTTAGCTCACGGCCAACGCCGCCGACGCCGACGACACCGGCTTTTCTGCGACACGGGGCTCTGAATGCTGTCGCGTTAAAACATGGCGTGTAATGTTAAGAGACCGCAAGCGGGCAGAGTGGGTGAGGGAACAAACGCGTATTAATGACTTCCTGGTCGAAATCAAGAGAAAAAAATGGGCTTGGGCAGGCCATGTAGTGCGAAGGCAAGATAACCGCTGGTCCTTGAGGGTAACGGAGTGGATTCCAATAGAAGTCAAGCGTAGCAGGGGGCGGCAGATGGTTAGGTAGGTGGATGAGATTCAGTAGTTTCTAGGCATAGGGTGGGCGCAGCTGGCAAAGGACAGGCTTAATTGGAGAGACATGAGAGAGGCATTTACCTGCAGTCGGTGTAGTCAGGCCGATGATGATGATGTTGATCGTTATGATGAATGTGTGAACTTAGAAAAGACGCAGTGTTTTCATTCCTTGAGTTGCCACCTATTTATTGTAAACTGTTTCCGTCCCAGATGCTCGACCACTAGTTTACTAGTTTAATTTGAACGCCAGTTTTAACCTGCCGCTGTACTTAGTTTAGTTGTGCTTTTAAGCCCTTCGGGAAATTCGTCCTAATTATCTTCTCAGCTGTGCAAGCCTGACATCATTCCTTTATGGTATTTTAGAAGTCCGCTTGAACTCAATTGCGGCCCGTGTGGACGTTATCCAGCATGTTTACTTCGCATATCTCTTCATGCCATCCTTGCGCTATCCCGTCAGGACTGCTTTTATTCACTAAATTAAATGCTTGTTTCGGAGTGCAAGACAGCTATTATGTGCAGCTGGTTATAATGGAACCATTTCCCTATAACTGTACCGGTGGCGAGAAAAGTTTCCTGTAATCAAGTGCTCATTAAAAAAATGGGGTATTTCCGTCGCACACTTTAGTGTAACGTTGGTATAGTTTTACAAGCAGTTACCGTAGTACATACGTTTTGAATTGGTCTGAAAATTTCATGCTCGAGTTTTTAGTTCTTATGAACTAATAATGGACAGTGTTTTTCACTCTTCGACACGTTTTACGTTTTGAGCCGTTGCGTACAAAACGTTGCAAGTTTTTTCACCAAAATTTTTTCGCCTTCGACACTCGTGGAAAGAGCTGTTACTTCCATCATAAATCTAATGCAACTGGCCACGCTTCCCATCTTGATAGCCCTGTTTACTATAGTTACAGTGTATACTAAACGAGAAATGTGATCTTTCGCATTTCTTTTTTTTTTCAGTCGCTGCAAAATAGTCACAACTTTTTCGGGTTTTGCTCAGTATTCTCGAAGACATTTTTCCATAAAAAGTTAAATCTATTATTTCATTTATTTCACAATGATGCGAACTAGTATTCTCTATTCAACACGAGTGGCATACATGAATATAACATACAAGCAGGAG
The DNA here is from genome assembly GCF_052857255.1 of Amblyomma americanum. Taxonomy (NCBI): domain Eukaryota; kingdom Metazoa; phylum Arthropoda; class Arachnida; order Ixodida; family Ixodidae; genus Amblyomma; species Amblyomma americanum. Next base: position 176,375,652 of record NC_135498.1, on the reverse strand, counting down.
AATGAAGATGACACAACTCAACCGCGAAACTACAGTCATAGGTAATGTAAAGGCATAAATTCAGTAGACAAAAATTTGGAGAATGAAAAAAAGAAAACTATCATTATATCAAATTAGTCAGCACTTAAACCCGTTTCACTTACTATGGGCTTTCCGTTTTGGCGCCAAGTCCTTTTACCAAAAGATGTCATAACAGCGCAAACGCAGCAGAAATGAATTCGTCATACTGTAACCAAATAAATGTCGTTGGATTACCTGGTGTAATCTTGAGGACTCAATTACGCACCCTAGAAGCTAACTGCAATCCGAAATTGTGTGCAGTTATAACCTGTACATGAAATATCTTGTTTTTGCAAACATTGGCTGTAGTCAGTGATTTTTGTGATGATATGTTGAGGGATGACGCCGAGTGCAGAGCACAGTAAGGTACGGTCGAGGGCTGAAGTTATGCTGTTCATTTAAAATTTTATTTTCGAATTGCACACAACTGATGCACTTGTGGGTTGCTAGGGGCAGAATGTTGTTAGCGATCATGAAGGTAGTAGGAGATTGTTCCTTCAGAAACCCACAGCTTTTCTCCATTTGCTCAAGACCATAAGTATCTGTTTTGGTGTGAGGGCCAAAGACGATGAAAGAATACTGAAGTTTAGACATGACATATTTGTTTTAAGCTGGAAGTTTAAGACTTCACGAATGTTCTTTGAGTTTTTGTCATACAAAAAAACGTTTTACAAACACACAACAAATAATTTAAATGTGGGTGCTCAATGATTTTTTATTGGCAACAGTGTCCCCAAAGTATACATATTTATGGAAATAAGACAGTTGTGCGAGTGCAAATCAAATGAACTGTTATGCTTCTTAAGCGTTACTGTTAGAAGCACTGTTCACTGCGTGTTAAGTGCCATACACCAATCTTTACACAGCTCATCTATCAAAATTGCAGTAGAAAGATTGTGGTCATTAACTGAGTTGAAGCTTTTATATACAATGCTGTCATTGGCTAATAGTCGAATGGAAGCAGAGTATGTATTTACTAAGGTTTTAATGAATATTCTATATCAAATTGCACAATGCCTAATACACTGCCCTGCGGCAAGCCGGAGATTGCATCGATTACATGAGAGAAATTGTCATTGCTTTCTCCGATTTGATCTGTGTTCAAAAAGACGACAGACGCAGATTCTGCACCAAGTAGCTCAGATGACGTTATTCATCTTTTCTCTTAAGGTATTCACATATTCATTTAATGAGGTAATTAGGCTGAAGAATGAATTTCAAATGATAGAAATTCTCCGTACTCAAAATTTATCGAATGCTTTAGAGAAGTCTAACAGGAGCACGTTTTCTTAACAAGAGTCATTAAGTGGGCGAGCTAACGTATCTACAGTTGTGACTAATTGCGTAAAAGTAGACATCCTTTTCATGAACGCGTGCTGATGTGGTGATAAATCGATAAATCTTTTTTCTGTTAGATGCGAAATGTAAGATCTGCGCTGCACATCGGAGCAGCGCTGATGAAATACATGTAGTCGGCTTTACTTCTTTAACCATGAGAAACGCCTCTTTCCTCCGATAAAGCCACAGCTAGCAACAGTCATGGTTTTGCATCTTCTGATTAACAAAAGATGTCAGCCAGCCTATGATGCACCCTCCCCCTTCCTCCTCCTCCTCCTCCCCTCCTTAGGCTTTCCAGCCCACCCCAAACAGAGTTTTCCTTAGAAACAGGAGTGCCGATTGCAAAGCCGTGCTGGCATCTGTTACGGTCATTGCTGTGTCGCTATTTCCAGCGTTTTTTTTCTTCCCGACCTTACTGGGCGTCGGTTCTCTTCCTCATTGTACGTGCTTGCCGGCATATCTAGAAACTTACAAACTCACTGTGCAAAGCCGTCCTTCCTTTTGAATCGCATGCAGGCCTCTCGGATGTCCTGGAATGCACCTTTCCCTCATCGGATGCGGAGTTCGCTCAAGGTTTAGCTGCTCCGCATGTGCCATCAGCAAAGATAACCGTCAAGAACGTGCCGTCCAAATGTCCGGTTTTCGTAAAAGCATAGTGTCTTTTTTACTTCCTTTTTTACAGGTGCATTGGCGCCATTCTTACCCCTCCCTGGATAACAATCTTTCAAGAGAGTATATATGCGCCCCTGGACCACTCTGCGAACACAGTTTACGCCGTTTTTGGTACTGCAACGTCCATCATGAGCTCTTTGGTAAGCATGCAAGTTGGATGGCAGTTTATTGTTACTATTTTTGTTTGCATGAGAAGGACTATACGATGTTGAACGAAAAAGTAATCCTTCCGTAAAATACCGATTTTAATTCAAGTCGCTTTCATTCTGAACGCTTCTTCATTACGCACTGCTATAACATAGCACATTTTCAACAAGTCCAGGATTCTTTAACATCGATTTGAGTTTTAGAATATTATAAGGTGCTTTTATAAAATTTTAAAGGCAAAGGTCTATTCTTAAGATGCGTAGCCAAAATCTTGCTTTTAAAGTTTATCCGTCCATTCAATGGGATGCAAGCCTGCCGAGGCGAGATCTGCTCTTATATTTATTGCGGTTGCAAACTCTAACGATATATGAAAAAAATCATGTTCATAAACTATTTCTTGCTGAAAATGCACGTGTACAGAAATTTAAGGTATAAACAGGCTTCTTGTTCTTGATACCCGCACATTTTATACAAGTACAGTCCGCGTCACCCTTGTGTAGAGCGCTCGAGCAGTGCGCACCTAGTAAAAAAACTATAATTACAGAGGAGCACCTCATTTCTGAGTAAACTGCTCGTGTCTACTTTGTGGGTATTTCCGTCTTTTTGTCGCGCACGCAGCAAATTTGACATCGAAAAATGCTTTCAGCGCTTTAGGGGCAGGCGATGGAAGAGCAAAAATGGGAGCGAAAAAATAGTACAGTCCTTCAACTAAGCATCTAAAAAAAACGCTGTTATTCTCACTATATTAGAAGAACTGAATTTTGGAAACGGAAATGCATTTTAGAAGTTTTGTTGATGCTGCAGCTTACATGGCAGTAAGCATAAGCTCTCAAAGTGTGATTGATCCCGTGGCTTGCTGCATAGAAACTGGTTCCGGTGAGAATGTATTCTCAAGTTAGGAGGCTATTATTCTTTTTTCGATTATAAAGTGTACGGTATTTATTTGGCATGGGGGGATATACTGATTGTTATTGAGAAACGTTCCCATTTTAAAATGGCGAATTCACGCTTTTTTACTATTGGGATGCTTTAAGACACAACAATAACAAACAAGTGAAAATACGCAGGCTGCTCTCTTCGCTCTCCTCGCTGCACTGGCCGTGGTTACAGCCGTTCCAAAGGTCGGATACGGTGGCGGCTACGGAGCCATTGGTTACGGCGGAGTCGGTTACGGAGGCGTTGGCTATGGAGGCGTCGGAGGCGTGGGCATCGGCAGCAGCGTGGCTCTTCTGAGTGGAGGCCCCGGATTCGCTAAGGCTGTGGCTGGGCCGGCCTTCCTTGTGAAGACAGTGCACCACGTCCACAAAGTTAGCGGCGGAGGTGCCCTACTCGCCCACTCTGGCCTCGGCTACGGACACGGAGGGGGCTACGGCGGATACGGCGGATACGGCTACAAAGGCTGATTTAATAACTTAGTAACCGCCGCTGCTTGTTTTTTGCTGTTGTTCATGCGAACCCGCGGTACTTTAGTGGACCTGGGAGTCCTTCCATCTTTCTGACTACGCTACTTTATGTTGTTCATGCGAACCATGGTGCTGAATACGACCCGGGCAGCAACGTGCTGGCTGCCTGGTTTGGAACTTCGGCTGTGGCATATCACGGCGACAGCCTACCTCACGCCTAGATGGTGCCTCAAATGGCCAACGCTCGCTTAATATCGGTGTAAACAATCGGTCACAACAACACAGCATGCACTGCGTAGTATGTAAATTCTAACGCTGGCTGGAAATCTTTTAGTACAGGCGCATTCAGCCTACTCGTCGGTGTTTGGTGTTGCCCCATACATAATGAAAGCATTCTGATTTTAGGTGAGCGAGGATGTATAGTATTTATTTTGTCTGTTTGAGTTTCAAATTTGTAACAATGAAGACAGAATTTTTGCACTGTATATACAATATATAAATAGAAATATTTATGAAAACATTTATTTACACTCTCTTCATGCAGCAGATAAGGCACGGGCATCGTCCTTGATCTTATGTTTTAAGAAGTATGCAATAAATTTTTTACACCACATTTCGCTTCCTGGTCTCTGTTGCCTCGGGTATTTCTGCACGCCTCTTGAAAAGAGTAGAGACCAGCTGCTACAATCCTTACAATGGCTACGAAAATGGCCACTATATGGCGGAGGTCATAAAACATGACCTCCGCCGTTTAGTAGATATCCGCTGTGCGAATTCACATTTGTTTATCTATAGTGTATGTTTGCTCACGCATAAATAATGACCCACATCTAATTGAAAGAAAATGGTCTTGTTTAAGTCTATGCAATCTTGATAAGGATAGTTCTGCATGTGTGAGGAAAGCATAGGTACAGAATAACAGCCTTGAATTTGCATTCCTGGAAGATATATGTTGATAATTGTAGATTCTGCGGAAAAAGCAACACACTAGTTGCTGATGTATACTTTCGGCTTTTTGAGGAAAATAGATATAAAAATTTATGTACAATCGCCCAATTTTTTAACCTGAACGCGCGAGCATCGACCGGCCAGTCGATAAGCGCCGTATAACGGAGCACAGCGGCGAAGTGTGCGAGAATACGCGCGTGCGCGCAATGCACAGTCCAATGCAGCTTCCCTCTGCCAGGCTGTTCCGGCAACCGGACCCCACCCCACCTGCTTTTTTGTCCGTTATCGCCTTTCCTTCTGTTTTCTGCACGCCACTGACAAAGGATTAGAAAAGGCAACGTGGTACCGCCTTCTTTTCTGTAGGAGAGGGAAGTGTGAATTGATAAGTGAAATAATCCGATCAGATGTCATTGCTATCGCGCTTCACAGTATATAAGGCCTTGCATCCGCTTTCTGGAGTGTTTGCTTCACGCAGCATCAACAATGCCTCCTCGGGTGCCAGAGGAAAAGAGAGTAGCTGCAGTACGCATGTCTTTGAGCGGCACATCCCAAAGACAGATCGCGATGGCTTTGGATTTAAATGTAGCGACAGTGAACAGGATAATTTGCGCGTTTAGAGACGAAGGGCGCATAGGTGATGCAGCAAGGAACTGCGTTCGGAAGACGACAGCAGAAGAGGATGCCGCCTTGGTTCTCGCCGCCGAGACTAATCCCTTCATGACGGCTGGCCAGGTTAGAGATGCGGTTGGCCTCGATGTCAGCGAAGAATTGGTGAGAAAACGGCTTTTGGAAGAAGGCCTGAAGAATCGAAGTGCTGCCCAAAAGCCGCTTCTTTCCGACACAGCGAAAGCAAAAAGACTGGATTTTGCACAGGCCCATCTGCACTGGACAGCAGATGACTGGCACAATGTCGTCTTTACCGACGAGTCCACATTCTGCACGCAGTGGGACCAAAAACGCCAAGTATACAGACCAGACCTAACGAGGTTCGTTTCTTCCTATTACGAATATTTAGTTAGTTTGTGCCTGTTTCTATTTTCACAAATTTATTCCTGTGAGCCTTTTCTTGTTATTGTTAATTTAAGATACGTTTGTGGTGTAAATTGCCGCAATTTTAAATTGACTTATTGTTCTCCTCTCTTGTAGGTATGACCCCCGATACGTCCACCAAGTGAGAGCCAGTGGACGCAAAAGCATCAACGTTTGGGGGATTGTAACCAAAGAGGGCCTTGGACCACTATACAGAATACAGGGCCGATTTTGTACCGCCTCCTACATTAATATCGTCGAACAGGTGCTCCTGCCTCATGTGCTCGACGGTCCTTTCAATGACGGCTGCTTCATCCTACAGCAGGACTTGTCCCCCGTGCACACGTCTCGCGCTGCCAAAGGCCGCCTGGAAGAACTCGGAATCATGACGATTGACTGGCCGCCACAAGGAGCGGACATGAATGTAATTGAAAACGTGTGGGGCCTAATGAAAAAGAACTTATCAAAAATGGGTCTTCACAACGTGAGCTGCGATGAACTGTGGCGCAAAGTTGAAGCCGAATGGGAGCTGTTGAAAATCGACCACGACCTCGTACCAGCGCTGTACGACTCTCTTCCGCGACGCATCGCAACGGTTGTTCAGTCTGGTGGAGCCTTCTCCAAATACTGAAGGGCAACAAGCGAGTTGCGACACCCGGGACCCCACAATTTCTCAAGCAGCTGGAATTACCAAAATCTCTAATACCCCTTGGTAACCAGTGCGAGCAAAGGTATCCTTATTGAGGCGTTGTTTTTCTTCTGGTTTCGCTCTCGAGAAAAGCAATAAATTTATTTCTGGTCAGACATAGGCAAGGCACGCTATTCTTTGCAACATCGAAGTTTCTAATCAGCAGGACTTCCAGCGGCAGATATCTTTTTGCCGCAGGAAATTGCCGCGTGAGCCGTAGGGAAAATAAAAATAAAAAGAAGTGCTGATTCTCACGTAGTGCAATCAGCCGGTGTATGTCGCATTCCATCGAGCCCAAGCGGTGCCACTTGACCCTTTATTTATAGCGTGATGGCAGCGTTCAGAAAAGAAAAGACGAAGACGATAACGGTGCTCGAAAGGGGGTGGGGTCCGGTTCCCGGAACAGCCTGGCAGAGGGCAGCTGCACTGGACTGGGCATTGTGCGCACGCGCGTATTCTCGCACACTTCGCCGCTATGCTCCGTTGTACGGCGCTTATCGACTGGCCGGTCGACGCTCGCGCGTTCAGGTTAAAAAATTGGGCGATTGTACGTAATTATACCTGAGTTGAAAACCGTCGTTGCTTATGCGCACTATGTCTTACGGCCTTTTCATTATTCGCGCTGTTTTATAATGCTGCAATCTTGAGCTTTGCTGAGAGTTGGCATCGCTATAAGGGAGTTCACTCTTATTACGCAAAAGCGCAGCATCGACTACTGCTCCCTACTCTCGTACTGCATCGACACAGAAGGGACTAGGACCTACACCATCATTATAGCGATAGCTTTAGACTCGCCGTTCGTCGGAAGAACTGGTGTCTGTGGGACGATAATTCCCAAAAGGTTGACAGCGTCCTGACGTCACAACGACATGACAACACGCGGGTAATTCCAATACTTGACAACGATCTCAGAGTAAAATCGCGACGAAGTCACACCGCAATTCGACATCTGTCAGCAGGGTTCTGACGTCATTCCAACATCATTACGTAGCACCTGTGAATAAATAAAAGCAATCGCGTTGAAGAGAAAAACGGACGAGCCGGGGAGTCGACCCGCTGCCCGTTGGGTCCTAAGGCACCCGCGCAACCTCTGGACAACTGAGGAACGTTCTCTCGATTTGTCCTAAAAGAAGCCTTTTGTGCGATGTGGTAAATATTGTGGGAAAAATAAAAACAAAGTAAAATGAAAAATAAATAACATTGTCCCTGTCTGCGAAGCGATATGCAAAGAGGACCCATGCCGCCGGAGGGACCCACTAATGCTATCGTGTCATACACTTCAGGAGGCGCCTAGGTGTCCGACGAATTTTCTCGTTATCGGGCAGCATCTGTTTTCTATTACGTTCGTTGAGCGCGTACAATAGCTCGGATGCGCCAGCTCTGCAACCAAATGGCCGGGCGGACTCCGAATACACCAAAGATATTCAGTGTCTGGAAAAAAAAAGGGGTGTCGAAGTGGGATCAGTAAAGCGGTTTGACCGGCGGGCTACGGCGGCTTTGCGCGGCTTTGCGCGGCAGGTAGCGCAAAGGTGTAGGGAGTGCGTCTTCGAAGAATCAAGTACGCTTCCCAAAATGTGTAAATGACGTGGCCGAAAACAAATTCAACAGTGTGGTGGCTAGTATTTATGACTCGAGCTACAACAGCTCTGCAAAACATTTTATGCTTGCACATTGCTCTAATGGTAATGCTCTAATGCTAGAGCATTAACAATAGAGCAATGTGCAAGCTCTAATGCTCTAATGCTCTAGTGCTCTAATGCTAGAAAAAAGAAGAAGAAGACGGCGATTAGTGGGCCGGCTGTCTGACACCTGTCCGTAATTTTCGGCTTTATTTTCTCACTTCAGAGGTTTTCCAGTCTTTTTGGCGTGTGTCCTCGACGTGCGACGACCTGGGGGTCCCTGGCCGCCGGCAAAAGCACGTCAAGCGACCTCCTCGGCGTGGTGTGCCTTATCAACGCCGACACGGAACATCACCGCCAGCTGAACTCCATGCTGCACTGATGGCAGCAGCGCCAGCGGCGGGTCCAGCGGCCCCTGTAGTTGCGGCTACAGGCCAGGCCCCGCCAAACAAGAGACTGCGCGACGACCAAGCCAGCAACGAGCCTCTGACCGACCATCCAGAGGACATTGACCAAGCATCATTTACAGTTGTATCGTACAAGAAAAAGAGAGCTACTGGTGTTCCTGTAGTTTTCAGGCCCACTGAGGAAGGAGGACGCCTATGGAAAGCCAACCCCAACATTGTGGCTTCGGCGGTTGTAGCATCGGCTCAAGAAAAAGTCGTCAGCCATCGCATTCACAAGGATGGGAGCCTGATGGTTACAGTATCGACGCTGCCCGCCGCCAACCGTCTGCTCACGGTAACTAAGCTGGCTGGAGTGGCTGTAGAGGCCAGAGTCCCATACTCTTACATGGCAAGCTCTGGCAAAATACAAGATATACCTGTCACCTACACAGACGAAGATCTGCAGGAATATCTACGCGACCAAGGTGTCCTCTCAGCAAGGAGGCTAATCGCCTACACTCCTGAGGATGGTGGAAAGATAAAAGCGGTACGCCGTCGCACAGTTATATTGGAATTCGCAAAAGATGCGCCGCTACCAAAACGAGTAACGCTGGGGTTCTGTAGTTACCCTGTAACTGAATACGTCGGAGCAGCAACTCAGTGCTATAAATGTCAGAGGCATGGCCACATATCAAGACACTGTAACGGCCCCGTACGCTGCAAAGTGTGTGCTGGCCCCCACTCGCGCAAAGAATGCACTTCGAGAGCGCAACCTAAATGCGCTAACTGCGGTGGCCCACACCCTGCTTCCTATGGAGGGTGTTATAAAAAGAAAGCGGCCACAGTTGCTCGCACGGCAGAGCAAACACAAGGGAAACCCCCTAAGCGCCATGAACCACCACCTAACCCCGACGTGGTTTTCATGACTACGGTAGCTCTTTCCGAGAATCAGTCAACACAGCGTGGCAGAGCAGCTGACAAGACCTACGCAGATGCGGTAAAAAAGAAGCGTGGGAAGTCCGTTGGTTCTTCTCCTTCATCAAAGCTACTGCAACGCACTACACAAGACCCGACAAACAGCGTCGCTTGCTCTGACCCTAGGGCGCCACAACATGACAAGAAGATCAGCGGCAGGCAGCAAACCGGAAGCTCTGAACAAGATGTCACATGCCTACTGATTCCGATGCTGTTTGCAGCCATCAAAGCTCTTATCCGTGCAAACCCCTCGTCAGGAAGACTCCCAGAAGTAGAAGCGGTCCTTGCAATGGAGCCGTTGGTGTCGGTCTCCTACGCTCCGCAGGGGCGTAATACCACACTTCAGTAATCATGGCTTCCACAGCGAGAACTTCACCGCAGCTGACAATCCACAACATCTTTCGTACATGCACCATTTTCCAGTGGAACGCTCGCGGGCTACGCTCTAAACTCTCAGATTTCCGACAGCTCGTGCGAGCGTACCGCTTCCCTTTCATAGTCATCTGTGAATCACGCGTCGAGGAAACTTTCCGACTCAATGGATACTATTTCCATTATTCACAACAACCAGATAACGTCAGCAGATTGCTGATAGGCTTTCGCAAGGATATCCCGGCCTCACCGGTTGATGTCCCGCCTCACAGCGACAATGAATACGTATGCGCTGTCACAGTTATTGCCGGACAACAGTACACTCTGATTGGAGTATATCTTGAGCCAGGCACGTCATTTGATGCTTTGAGACTTGAAGACTTGATAGCAAGGACGCCCTCTCCGCATATTATTTGCGGAGACTTCAATGCTCATAATGAAATTTGGGGCAGCTCACATACATGTGCCCGAGGTGCCAAGCTTGCAAAACTTCTCTCTAAGCATTCAGTTCAGCCATTAAATGACGGCAGCATCACCTACCTGCGAGGCCCGACGACTACCAGCAGCATCGACGTGACATTTGTCACAAGTTCATTCGCCCACAACTTTGGCTGGTGCACTGATTTGAAGACACGTGGAAGCGACCATTACCTAATCCTCATATCGGCTTTCCATGCGCAGAGGAACCCAAAGAAATTCCTTATAAAATCTACAGACTGGGACGCATACAAGGACGCTGTAAGAAGAGGAGTTACTGCGGCAACTCGCAATGAGGAATTAGCATCGACAATTGCGTATTGCCTGAGGGCGAGTACACAACTTACAGCTAAAAATGATAACCTACCTTCAAATGATGACACATTCCATAGGCTTTGTGCTATACGCAGGCGAGCTGAAAGGAAAGCTCTGCGCACAAAAAGCCTCGATGACCTACGTGCATGCCGACGGGCACAACGTCACATTCGACGCTACATGGATAAACTCAGTCGGCAAAAGTGGCGTGACTTTTGTTCTACGCTGGATGTGCGCAAACCAGTAACCAATATTTGGCGGATAGTTAGAGGTATGCGCACGCCACTTCAACAACTCCACCCCTTCGCTGCACTCTCCCTTCACGAACAAAAATCTATAACAGAAGTCTCCGAAGAATACTGCAAGCTGCTGTCGGCAGGGTCAGGGCATTCGACACTCTCCGCAGATGGTCAAACAGGCATCCCAAAGGCGGCAGTGCCAGCGTTAGACCTGCCTTTCACAATGGAAGAACTATCCACAGCTATCGCGGAGACAAACAGGCACACGTCTCCGGGTCATGATGAGGTGACCTATGACGCCATTGCAAAGCTACTCCACACCTCCCGTCTTCGACTCCTGGAGGATTACAATTCTTCCTGGATGGCTGGTGAGGTCCCCACGGAATGGAAGCTGGCGAAAATCGTGCCCGTTTTGAAACCCTGTAAGCAGCCAACAAGCTACGCATCATTCCGGCCAATTGCCCTACTGATCTGCGTAGGTAAGCTCATGGAGCGCATGATCTGCAAGCGCATAACTTGGTTCCTAGAAAGCCGAAATGAGTTCCCCCAAGAAATGAACGGGTTCCGTCAAAACAGGTCTGCGACTGACAATATCATCGCCCTCGTCTCATCAATTGAGGAGTACCTTCATGCTGGGTACATCCGAACAGCCGTTTTCCTAGACATCAAGGCCGCTTTTGACTCCGTCTTTCACCATGCAGTTCTCGCAGCCTTTGGCAGTCTTGGCCTTGGAGGAAGGCTATACAAGTGGATTGGGCATTATTTAAAAGAACGACAAATTTTTATTACCACTCCAAACGGTCCAACACGCTTTCACGCAGTGGAGAGGGGCGTGCCACAGGGAGCGGTGCTCAGCCCTCTCCTGTTCAATATTGTCCTTATTCACATAAGAAGACACCTTCCGCGAGGGGTCCGCATAACAATTTATGCTGATGATATCTGCATCTGGACCGCGTCACGTTCGCGCTATATTACCCAGCAACGTCTTCAGAGAGCACTATTGCACATTTCGATGTACCTAGCTTCCAGAGGTCTTCGTCTCTCGCCAGAAAATAGTGTTGCAATGGCGTTTACAAGAAAAACGATGACCTGATATCCGCTGCTCCTAGGCGGACGATCGCTGCCATATGTACGATCTCAGCGATTCCTGGGTGTTGTAATCGACTATAATCTGTCATGGTCACCTCAGATCAAAAAACTCCGTGCGAGGATTACTGCAGCATCGCAAGTGTTCAGGTTCATGGCGGGAACAAGGTGGGGTAGCAACTGCCGATCAATGCTTCTGCTTGAAAAAGCCTACGTTGAAGGAACCTTGCGCTACTGTCTACCAGTGCTTCAAAGATTATATACATCAAGCAATAAGACTCTCAATGCCGCACGTAACAACTGCCTGCGAATATGTCTTGGCCTCCCAAAGGGTTCCTCTGCATCAGGAACAGTAGCGGAGGCAGGATGTCTCCCACTAGAGGTAATTGCCGCCCAGGAAACTATGCGTACCCATCTCCGCCATGTCCTGCAAGGGAAGAAGCACTTCCTACACCGTGGCCACCTAACTCACAGCAACTCTAGCTTTGGCCAGGCAGTGCAGCTCCTGCCCATTCCTACTATTAATCAGCCTCAGAAACTACTACCTCTGGCCTTTCCTCCATGGACACTCTCTCCTCTAAAGGTGAAGAAGTCTGTTCCAGGTGTGAATGCAAAGAGCCGCATGCCACAGGCAGCACTTCTGCAAGCTACTCTCGCCTACTTAATCGAAGAATATACGCAGCACACCCATATCTTCACCGATGGTTCAACTACTAAAGAAACTTCTTCTTGTGGCCTTTATGTGCCCTCAACAGGCCATGCCCTTTCTTACCGGCTGCAGCGGAGGACCTCCTCTACAACAGCTGAGCTTCACGGCATTAAGGAAGCTGTTTCTTACATCCTGCGCTGATCCGCCGGCCGTTGGGTTATCTTCACCGATTCAAAAGCATCTCTGCAGATCCAGGCCAACCTGCTGAAGAAAACGAATCACCAGCCAGTTTCCCTGGACATTGGGTATATCCATCATTTAGCTATTGCCGCAGGCCACTGCATAACATTTCAGTGGGTACCTGCTCACTGTGGCATTATGGCTAATGAAAAAGCAGATGAAGCGGCCCGTAAGGGCCATCAACATCAGATACATTCGAAGTTTTCTCACGAAATCTGATGCGTCCCAAATGGCTAAAAGTTTTGCGTACGAAGAAACGTATCGGCTTTGGAGTTTGCCGACACATCAGTACCAATTTCTTCACTCAATCGACCTACATCTTAGATCAAGACTCCACCCAGAATTCCTCGACAACTCGAAACAGTTTACCACCGACTTCGTCTGAATGCTGCATATACAAATGGCCTGCGATACCGTTTTGGACAAATGAACAGTCCGCATTGGGACAACTGTGCTTCGATAGAAACTGTGGAACATATCCTGCTTGAGTGCCCTGCGTATGCTAACGAGCGTGCGTACTATGAACATTGCATGCAGAAGCTCTGCCCAGTGCCCCTAACAATGGACAAAGTTTTAGGCCCCTTAGCCTGCTTCAGGCAACAGAGACTTGCAATGAACTTTCTTTTTACATATTTAAAAGACATTGGACATCTCGATAAGCTCTAAATTCACTTGCAGGTTACCTTCATGCATTCTTCTTGCAGCGAACTTCGTCAGCCCATTCGTCGGACTATGCACTCCATCATTCCATAGGTTACATCAATACTCGCCACTGCATCCTTAGTACCCATTTCATGGCTGCATTTTATCTTCGTTTTTTTTTTCCACCTCTTCCACGCTGCTCTTCTTCAGTCTTTATCTCCTAAATTCCCCTCCCTACGCAGAGTAGCATGCCAGCGATATTGAAACGCCGGCTAAATTCTGTTTTTTCATTAAAGAGTCTCTCTCTCTCCCTCTCTAATGCTAAAACGACGTAATGTATGCATCCCTTGCAAAGCTTAAGCTCTAAGTTTTTCTTTCGCAGTATTGGCGCACATAGCATAACATAAGGATGTTTTCATCTTGAGGCGAGTTTTCTTTTGCGCTGATTTTTTGTAAACCTATTTGGAACAGGCTATATATATGCAGGCGAAGGGTTCTGGACGTTTCTAGAACACAAGCATAGTTTGGTCAAATGCTTAGGGCAAACATCCGAAGTGGAATAGATTTAGAAGCTGAGAAAGCTGTATAGCTTTTCACTGTAGCCGTACGGCTGTGCGTGGGTGGATGCCAATGAGTATTTATTCCTTCATCACAAGCATAGTTTCGCGGAAAAAAAAATTGACAACCTTTACGCTTAGCAAGAGCTCAGGTGCATGTGATAGTCTGAGGATTTTTAAGTTTTGCCTATCAAATCTGAACGCCATCTGTGCTAGAACCAGCAACCCACAGCATCGCTTTCCTATCGTAACTTCCACCACGCTTTCCCTGCTGGGACAGCCGAGCACACCCGCGCGACGAGTTCATCGCCCCTCCCAGCTTAAACCCGCATCCACGCGGAACATTCTGCGTTTTAGGAGAGGCCGAAGACGTCCCACGAATAGCTCTTGCTGTAACAAAACGTAGAAAGAAAACTTCGAACATGAACACACGTTTCCGAATGCAAAAAGCCCCACATTCTGCACACTCAATGAGAAAAGTAGGTAAAATCGCTTTCGGACTTAATCACCATTATCAACGTAACTATGCTCACTGTAGAACAATGGCACATCCGTCGACTTCCAATTAGCCCTGTCCTGCGCAAGCTGCGGCGACCATATCGCCGTAAACTTCCTAACATCCTCCGCCCACCCGATCCTCCTGAAGCAGCCTACGATGTTTACCTACTCCTGGATCCCAATTCCCTCCCGTAAGACACCATCTCTTAACTCCCTTCGCACAATTTTCCCTGCCCATCTTTTCTTTTTTTAATCAGTTTGCGTACCATTTACTCGCGCTGTCCCCTGACTCACTGTGCTTTCCTCCTGTCCCCTTACATTTTGCACTCTAATTTGTTGCCACATACTTAATAATTGAAATTTGCTGCGATACTAGCCATCTTAACATCATCATCATAGACTTGACTAGGTCCAGTGCCGGGCAAAAGGCTCTACAACATCTCTGCTGATCCCGACATCGTGCCACTTGCGACCATGTTCCCCCAGCAAACTTCCTAATCTCAACCGCCCACCTTAACTAAGCCGCTCTCTATTACGCTTGCCTTCTCTTGGAATGCAGTCCATTACCTCTTTAATATCCCGATGTGCACATTTTCTGGAAAGCACTGATAAGAGTAAACCGACTCAGGCCATCGGGGATTCCGCTGCCTCTGCCCAGATAATTCGTAGCGCTGAAGAGTACCTGCTGGACTGCAGTCCCGGCAAAGTAAACACATGGAAGTTATTTGAATAATCGCTTCGACGCAGTAGCTTTTCGCCGTCTTTTAATACAGGCGGAAGACAGCTGCCAAGGTGAAAGCAGAAAGGATTTAGGATCTCTAAAAAGTAAGTGGCTTGCAGCGGGCGATTATTTTCGTAAGCAAGTTCAGAAAAGGCAGCGCCTGAGTGGACTGCAATAGCGACGTCGTGTGTACAATCATGCTTTAATGGTTCTGTTCCCTTAATATACAATGAAAAGAAAATGCATACCTTCCGGAAGCAGACACCAGCAGCGCGCTCAAGTATATTGTTTATTTTTCGGGTGGTAACACGTTAAAAGTACTACCGCGGGGAATTTTAGGATGAATATATTAAATGTAATGTTATCACGATACGGCTGGCATGTGTAATAACTGCGGCCTTTTATATCTGAGGAAAAGGAAAAACAGATTGATTGCTTTTCTGTTACATTTTTAACCTGTTAAGCGCTTCAATTGTTACTGACATGATAATGAAAGCTGCTCATGCCCAGTGATTATAGCTGTATGACCATAACTTTTCTTCTCGAAACGACAACTAAGCTCTCTGATGCTCCCCTCTTAAACCTCGATCACTTTCCTTAATATTTGCAACGTCATTTTTAAGACTTGTGCTAGAGACACTCAAGCGGTGGGGAAGTACGATTGGATTGGGTGGCAATGACGTACAATATTTAATAGCAGGAAAGCTGCTTCAAAATAAAGTCGGCAAACATTCACGAAAGTACTGATTAAATTAGAAAGCTGCACTTTTAAAATGTTTTCGGTGGTTTATTCATTTTTAAAGTATTTATCACAGTTAAACTCAAGTTAAGGACTGCTGGTTATCAATTCTGAATATTTTAAAATTGTAAGGTGCTCTTGGTTCATTATTCTGATGGTAATGGCAATGGTCCATTCTTCTGATGTGTAGCAAAATCATTATACAAAGTTTGTCGACTTCTCGCATCGAATCATTAAAACAACAATATAAAAGAAATGGGAAGCGTTTTTGGTGATATAAAAAACGTTAATATAAAAATGTAACCATGTCGAGGGGAGATCTACGGATATATTGATTGTTATAGAGTAATATGAAGCTCTATGATGAAATTGCGTTCGTCAAGTATTGACTGATAAGTGTGGTTGTACAACATTCCTGTGCAGAAGTAGCTGCACTTGAATGGGGATGTACACTAGAGCACATCAAGCAGTAAAACATGAGAGAGAAAAGAATGTCAAAAAAAACTAAACAATAAAAATACAAACATATGCTAAAAATACACAATTCGTCATATTTTTTTATTTACAATTCCCTCAATTACCGAAGAATTCGAGAGGGATGTGAGGTTTAAATGGTATTAAATGCAAAGAAAATAAATGCACGGCCACGTCTGCTACAGCAGTAAGCATTTGGGAGGCGTCGTGGTGAAAGAGTAGCAAGTTGTATAGAGAAGACTTTAACGTGATACACGTTAACAGTTTCCGCCAACGTTGAGAACTAAAGGAAAAGATTTCAAAAAAACAAGCTAAAAATTCTAAGTACACAAAAATGAGCAGCGAAGTACTATTTCTGTCTTAATGATGGAGCGCCAACTCGAGAATTCAACGAGAAATCAGAACATATTGGATCAAACATGGACACTTGTCTAGGCGGTAGTTGAGGTAACTGAAGGAGGTTAATCCGGAAAATTTAAGTTCCTTTACATAATGCAAGTGTTGCCGAGTAAAACTTTGGGGTTAAAGAGGAAAAATGAAGGTATATCAAAAAACAAACTGCAACACAAAGCGCAGTTTTGAAAACAGAACAAAACAGGCTTGAGTTGTAGAAGACCTTATTGCTTCTTTTAATAAAGCTTTCTTAGGTCCTTGCACAGAAGATGCGCCAAGTTCATCGGGGTGTATATTGTTGCCGTTAAGAAACCAATACTTAAACAATATTTTCGCTCGAAAAAGGCAGGGCATACTTGAATGTTTCTTTTTAGTCAGAAAGCGTGAAGAAAATGAAGAGATGAGAAATTATTTTCTTTGCATTCAGTCGAAGCCAGGCATTTTTATCTAACTACTGATGAATGCGAGCCTATACAGGTTAAATGTAAATCATACGGTTTATTTTAATATCGTTTAAGTTTAGTCACATTAGCCGGCTTGATGTTATCGAAGAATAATGCCTTGTATAAGAAAATGGAGCATAAGGTATTCAAGCATATGTTGTTGCTCGCCAAGGAGACCAGTAAGCGTTAAAAAATTAACTCAATCATTGCGTTAGTGCCCACAGCCGAGTGCTTAAACCAAAAATGGGGACGGGAAACACGCCGCCCCAGCTATTTATGCTCCACAATGTGTTTTGAGGAATTTCTATCAACATTATAGTGAAAATAGACGATTGTTTCGTTGTTAATAGACACAGGATAACTTTTCTTTTTTGTCATTGACACCTGCGTTCGAAATAAGGCGCAATTAACCCCGCTTATTATAACAATTGTTGATCATAAGTTAGACTTGCCAAGAACAGCGCCAGACCCGTTGTTTTTACGTCTGTTCCTTTTCCTTCTATCTTTTGTCCCATGACAACGGTACAGAAAAAACGAGCCTACAAAAGGAGCACAGTATTAACACTCTGCTGCCATAGCTTATTGAGCAAATAGGTCGCTCAAATCGGTTTCCTGCAGACACTCCGCGGCGGGTTAGAACCCGACCACGGCGGCCGCGTTTCGATGGAAGCCAAACGCAAAGGCGCCCGTGTGCTGAGCGATGTGAGTGCACCTTAAAGATCCCCAGGTGATCGAAATTATTCCGGAGCCCAACACTACGGCACATCTTTTTTCCTTTCTTCTCTTAATCCCTCCTTTATTCCTTCCCCTACGGCGCGGTTCAGGTGCCCGCCGAGATATGATACAGATACGGCGCCATTTCCTTTCCCCATCAACCAATTTTCATCAGACAGCAGAGAAAAGCGGGACCATGAAATTTCTGCGGCGGAAGCTTGCTTGAAATCTCGCTGCACGATTACTATACACGAGAATGCGTTAATACCGCTAGGTGTACAGGGCAATTTCAAGGACTGAATGAACACAGTTTGTAATTTACTGAGCTACTGAAGCAGCTTCTGCAGCTGAATCACGCCGATGCCAGCCCTTCTGCTTCGTCAGCTTATAGACGAAGCTTATAGATTTCGGCGACGTCGGGGCTTCGCTTCTGCCTGTGCGACGTGTTTACGGCTTTGATTACCTCGTTAGTACGTCACAATTCTGTCCAGGTGACAACCAGCTGTACGGCTGTTACCGCGTCTTCCAATAAACCTACCTATCACCCCCACGCAAAGGCTCACAGAGCGTTCGATAAGCGTTTCGAGGCGTTCAACTGCGTATTGAGACCGCACGCTACAGCCGTTGAGAGCGAAGGTTGCAGGATGCGTGATGAACGGCTTCTCTGCACATGCTCGTCAGCCGATCGCTGGGAAGAGTGGCGCGTTCTCACGCGATCACCGGTCAGCGCGCGCCCCATACGAAGATGACGAAGGTGGCTGAAGGCACGCGCAGTGTATGAACACGCGATCGGTCACGGCCACTCAGTAAAAAGCTGAGGTCTAAAAACCGAGCTACAAACGTTGCGCGTTCAGTTGTTTCCACGCTCGTGTCTTTTTGTTGCGCTTGCGCATACAAGTAGCTCTCTCTGTGCTCCACTCCCTTTGTATACGAGGACGGAGGCAGCGTCTGGTATCCTTGACTGCTCTCGGTTCGTACGAAACGTGTACGAGTTAACACACACCTTACTGTTCTTAATATATATTAA
Source organism: Amblyomma americanum (assembly GCF_052857255.1). Lineage (NCBI taxonomy): Eukaryota > Metazoa > Arthropoda > Arachnida > Ixodida > Ixodidae > Amblyomma > Amblyomma americanum. The sequence continues at coordinate 176,356,801 of NC_135498.1, read as the reverse complement.
TGATTGACCTTACCATGTTTCCGGCAGTATTCGAATGTTCACTTACGACTGTGTTATTTACCGCATTATTAATAACTCTTGTGATCAACTTAATCTTCAGACGGATGTTAACAGTATACTTAATTGGTGTAACAACTGGCTAATGACACTCAATCCTAACCAATGTAAACTCTTATTCTTCTCTCGCTGCCACAGCCCACATCGCTTCGAATATTCTATTGTTAACACCTCGATTGAATTAGTATTATCTTATAAGTATCTAGGAGTCACCTTGTATTATAATCTATCTTGGCGCACCCATATTGGCAACATCATTTCAGCATCAAATAAAACACTCGGATTTCAAAAGCGCCGTCTCCGCCTTGTCCCTTCACACGTAAAATTATTCGCATATAAATTACTTTTCAGACCAAAATTAGAATATGCCTCTGCGATATGGAGCCTTCACCAAGCGTACTTAATTAATGAATTAGAAACAGTTCAAAATTGAGCCACTCGATTCATCTACTCTTCATACTCATATCACTTGAGCATTTCTTCGTTGGAAGCGACATCAAGACTACCACCCTCTTTCATTCCGTCGTCGCATTGCAAATCTCACCCTTTATCACAAATTACTTCTTTCTTCACTCAATCGGTCACCGTATATCGCACCCACAGCAGGCATATCTTACCGCACCAGTCTTCCCCTGCAAGTTGCCGGGCCGCCGTCGCATAATGGTACCTTTCTGCTTCATTCTTCTTTCGAGTAGCAACGGACTGCAACGGCGTGCCCCGTGACATCGTCACCATCGCTTCATCGTCTACTTTTCAAGAACGTGCACGTAAACAACCACTTTCAGTGCTAAATAGTATTCGCTGTTTGTTTGCTCATTTCATTAAAATCCCACCTCTTATGTAATACCCCCGAAAGGGAGCCTTTAAGGTAATAAACTGAACTGAACTGAATACTCTACAAGAGAAGCTGCGAATAAAGAGAAAAAACTGATTATGGATGGAGGCGGATGAGCTTCGACGCCGACCAACTGTTTTTAGTTGCCAAAAGAAGAACTGTGTGCTCCAGGGATAAAACAAAGACAGTAGCTGACAGCTGATTCCATTCGAAGATTACGATGAACAGTAAAGCTCTAAACAACATTTGTTGGAAACACCATCCGTAGCTTGGAGTAAGGAACACTTCAAGTGGTATATAGCTCCTAGTGAAGACGCATGTATGCCGAGTGCAGTCATCAGCACGCTCGCATATCGTCCTACCGAACCAAATAGGAATTATTTGAGTAACCTCTGGAACGATTTCGAATGAAGAGCAGATAACATGTATAAATGGACCTTTTTTTTAGCAATAACGGTATCTTTTCCCGCCGTAAAAACATTATTATTCACAGAACGAACTGCAGAATCGATGATAACGGAGAAAAAATGCATGGAGCTGAACTCAGCGCATCATTAATCAAGCATCGTCATCTTTTCTTCTTACTGGATGTGAAGCTTAGATACAAGTTAGTTTCTGAAATCTCACCAGGAAATAAGTACCTAGAGTCTCTTCTTTAATCTCCTTTTTCAGGTTATATGTGTCACTGCAGTATACTCAGTATTCTGTCAAGTGCCTTCGTTAGCATCCAAGTTTCTGGCTCATATGGCCGAACTGGATAATTTCACTGCTATATAAGAGATTTAAAGGGATGACCATGCTGCTGGACATAATTTAGAATAAGTTTTCATAGCTACCCCACCCTCCACTATCGCCCTAGAAGCACACGAGGTCACCGATGCCATCACACACTTCACTACCCTACATTCCGCACCCGCATAAGTAGTCGGTATAGATTCGCATGCAGCTTTACGTCCATTTTACAAAAGAGCCCTCCCCTTTCCTACCCGGTCCGCCTTAGATGTCACACTGCCAGCATTGAGCCCACGACCGGTGACCCTTGGGTGGATCCCTGGTCACATGGGCACTTCCGACAATGAGCTTGGTCTACTGCTTGCCTGCGATACTATGGGCGCCAGGGATCCAAAGGACGAGCCCTCCGACGATGAACGGCTTAGAAACTTAGGCCCACGAATACTACACGTCGCAAAAATTGGACCTCGCTGATTTACAACCGTGATCCGCATCAGTTTGTGAAGAGCGTATTCTTCGCCGAATACAATTTAATCTCCTTCGCACAACAGCCAAACATTATTTGTACCGCTACACTTCCACACCTCAGTGCTCGAACTGTCGACACAAATATGCAGATATGCCTTACACAATGGTCACCAGCCATCCAGTCCCTCGCCTATGCTTTTCCCCCACCCCCACAGTGGCCCATACGGCTCGCCTCCCGAGACCTGAACCTGCAACGTGACCTCGTCACCTTGGCGCAGGACCTTTTAAAAGCCTAACATAAGGCTGCTTTAATAAACGTGGTACACCCCAGCCCCTCCTGATACCAGTGGGAAACACTTCCTCTTAATCCGAACCTGCTGTCTGTATTTGATTTTAATGCAGTCTTTGATCACTTTGAGCACTTCACTATTTTTTGAAAACTGCGCTTTCTGCCCCAGATAGTTAAGCGCTGGGTGTGTTTTAACGCCGGTCTAGCCTGTCCGTGCACTTTTCTCTTTAGTTAGGCTTTCAAGCCAGGGATGCAGTGTGTCCCTGATCAACACGCCTGGATAATGCCAGCGGATAATTTCAGGAATCAGGGCACTATTTAAAACGTTTCTTTGGCAGCCTATGGAAGCTATAAGTGGTATTGATTATGTTATAACCATTTTTCTATAACCTCACCGACGGCGTGAATGCAGTCTGTTGTCAAGTGCAAACTCCGAAAAAATAAGCTGTCTTTTGGCACACATGAGTGTAACATTGCTACACTTTCTACAAGGAGTTATCGCAGTGAATAAGTTCTTAACTGACAGTAACCCAAACAGTCTATACATTTTATGCTGAACATTCTCGTTGTTTTGACCTATTAGTAAGTTAGCGTGCGTTAATTCTTTTGACTTGTTTTACGCTTTCAGCCTTTCCGTAAAAAGTGTTGCGGGTTTTTGAACTAACATTTTTTCGCCGTCTGAATGGTTGACACGAGCTGGTCGACAAACTTTTACGATTTTGTTGCGTTAAGTGAGCAGTAATTGTGCTACCCAGCTGCTAGTGTCGGAAAGTACGAGAACATTTTTGGTAATTATAGCAAGTTGTCGCATTATATGTTTTAATTTTCTGTACCAGATTCATCAAACATAGAAAAGAAAAAAAGTACTTTCAGCTCCTATTCAATCGCCGACCCAACAAGAAAACAAAATAAGGTTTCACGGTTGAATTTAGAAACCCAAATAAATACCAGCAGGAAATGTTTCTGGTGGCTTCCTCTTCTGTAATTTTAGGATAATTATAGTTTTGTACATTCAGTTCACATGGCAAGTTTCTACGTTGCGCCACGATTCTGAAGAAAGTACTTACTTCCATCATGAGTCCAATGCAACTAGCCCTACTTTCCAGCTTAATGCTCCTGGCTCCCAACGCTCGAGTATACTAATTGGGAAACGTAATTTATGGCGTCATCTTTTTCTTTACTGTTGCTGCAAAACAGTAAAAACTCTAGGCGGCTGTTCTGGTACTGTTTCCAAAAGTTCCAAAGAACACATATATCGCAGTGTGAACGCCAAATCGATTCAACGCTGATGTAATATAAATAATCGGCTTCGTTTGTTTAACCACGGCGGAGGCATGTTTACTACGAAAAAGCGTCTTTCGATAATGTAATCGCTAGCAACACCATTCGTTTTGCGGATCCTGAATAGCAAAGTATGTGAGCCCTCCCCCATACCACCCCCCCTCTCCCCGCCCAACCCCGCCCGCCTACTCGCCCCTTCGTCTTTCCAGCCTACTCCAAACGGGCACTTTCCTTAGCAACAGGAGCGCCGAGTGCAAAGCCGTGCTGGTATCTACTGCGATCTTTGTTTTCTCGTTATTTCCAGCGTGTTTTTCTTCCCGACCTTACTGGGCGTCGGTTCTCTTCCTCATTACGTGCTTGCCGGCATGCCTAGAAGCGTGGAAACTCAGGGTGCAAAGCCGTCCTCCCTTTTCCTTGGCATGCAGGCCTCTCGGAAGTCCTCGGATGCACGCTTCCGTTATCGGAAACGTTCGCTCAACGTTTAGCCGAACCGCACGTGCCGTCAATAAAGATAGCACTCGAATCTGTACGAGGCAAAATGTCCGCTTTTACGCGTTTCCTTTAATTTTATTTGAGAGCCTTTTCAGAAGTGCACTGGCGCCATATTTACACCTCGCTAGATGGGAATCTTCAAAAACAGCATATATGTGCCCATGAAACACGCTGCATTCACAGTTGACGCCTTTTAGGTACTACAGCGTCTATCGTGAACTTTTCGGTAGGACGGAAATGGGTTGGCTGTTTATTGTCTCTCTTTTTACTTGTATATGAATCACTATAAGAATCGAAAAGATATGGTTCCCTAAAATACCTATTCTAAATCAGGTAGCATTAGTTATGACAGCTTCGTGATTGTGTATTGCTATTTGAGAGCGTACTACATTTGAAGAACCTTTTGGTGCACAATCCAAGTGACATGCTTGCCTTAAATACCTATTTTTATTCAGGTAGAAATAATTATGACGGCTTCCTAATTATGCATTGCTATTACACAGCGTACTCTTCAAGAGGTGCGGTGTCCTTGACGCCCACATTAAGGTGGTAGCGTCAAGGCGCCCGTTCAGCAAAAAATTCGGCGTCGTCGGAAGAGTCGGTAGCAAAAGAGCATGCTCACCGGCCACGTAGGTCACGTGATTGTGCTACATCATCACAACTTCCCCACCGTTGCAGGTGGCAACCTGCCCACTGAATTATGAGCAAACTGCCCTCCTTGACAGTGGAGAGTTAAATTATGCACTGGTTGCGAGAGGTTGCTCTGGAAGAGCAACTGCGTCCCTCAAGTCCCACCAGTGGCTGTGTTTCAAACAGCCACCAGCCGGTGCAGTGGCGCATCTCTTAACCGCTTCACAATTGTGCCATCTGTGATGTGAGGACTCTGCGCTGTATATTATGTAAAGTGGAAAATTACAGTAGAGCATGTGTGGGCATGCAGATATACCGGTGGCGACAGAGGAGTACTTGCGCCTTAGGGATCTCTAATGCTGCCGCATTGTACTCTTAAGGGTGGGCCAAGAGTTACGTGACGGTAAAAATCTAAAAATACCCGTGTCTGAGAAGAGATACTAAGATAGCGCTCCAGGCCGCTGAAGGGACCCATTAACGCTATTGCGTTGTACCCTTAGCGGAGATAAACTGGCCCCCAAGTTTTAACTCGACAGCGTTAAAGGCCCCGTTCTCCAGAAAATCCTGTGTCGGCTGTGTGAGCGAAAAATAACGGGCATGGCTCTGACAGGTTATAGCTGGCAGCTGACATGGCCGGGCACAGACAGGTCGTAAGGTTGTGCGATGTCACGCGACATCGGTAATTTTGGAGCAGCTGCCAACTCCGGTTTGTCAAACGAGATGGGAGGCTGAGGGGAATCGAACCGTCCGGCACCCCTGTGTTCTGGGCGGCACGGGTTCCCTGACACATGCATCCCTGACGCATGCAGAACCCCCTTTTTTAGGTGAAGATAAAGGAGCTGGTTGAAACCACCAAGAAAACTTTTTTTACTACGAAGTTTCTGTGGAAGCCCTTTTCTTTGTAGCCGTACGGCTGCACTTATGTGGATGGATGTCAATCTTTTATTATCGCCTTGTTAGAAATTTCCTCCACCTCAGCGAATTTTCCTAAACCATGGACCAACATGCAGATTAAATTTATGTCATTCCGCATCCCTGAGCCACGTATCACTACAAAAGAACGATAGCTCTGTTAAGCATGGTTAGACATGGTTGAGCTTTGGTTCGTTAAAAGAGTAGAAAACTGAGCTAGTTGGTTCATTCTTCTTGGTGGGAACAGCCGAAAAAACCAAAACGCAGACTCAGAAAGGAACACAGAGAACGTAGACGAGGCTGACTGTCAACTAAAATTTTTATTGGAAAAACCGCGCTTTTTGTTTCCTTGTCAAAAAGATCTTGCTTTTATCTCCCGTCGGGTTCGTTCAAGAAGGAAATTTCTTTTCTTGATAGAGAGATGGATGGTGTGCTGACGCACCGCTGTCCTGTTTCCCGTATCGCCAATGCCTCAAGGATCTCACGTGTCAATTTGTCTGCATACCTTTTCATGACTTGAACATCATGCAACTTGGGCTCACACTTGCGCACTTGTTTGCCTTTTTTGTTTTCTTTACAATCTCTGCAATGCAGGGCTAGATTGCTGCTTGGGGCACCTGATAGCGATGATGCATGTTCTCTTATCCTATCATTAAGGCACCTTCCCGTCTTTATTATTTTTTAAACTTTTAAACTAGAAGAAATTGTTTCAGCGAGACCAACTCACGTGATGCATCACGTGCCACAAGTGCAGGAGCGAATCACGTGACAGATCGCATGCCACTACTAGCGAGGAGGAGCGGCCGAGCAGCAGCCATGCAATATCCCTAATAGAGGGCATTGAGCCAGCGCAGCGACGGACGTCACTGCCATGCGCAGAGCATAGAAAAAGCATAAAGCCACTCGCGATTTTGCGCATGCGGCGTCTATGGAAGCTCTGCTCGCATAGAACATCTATTGAACACTTGGTCAAGTCGCTCAAAGCTGGAGAAAGTGCCGGAAACGGTATGCGCGATCACGCGTCGCTTGGGCGACCTGCCACTGCAACCAGACCCGAGACGCCGAAGCGCGGCGATAGCATCATCCGTGCGCATTACAATTCGATAATTGGCTGATTTAGGGCTCGTAAATTGGTTGAGGGGCTATCCGCAAGCCGAGGACGTGCGGTGGGAATCGTTGGGGCTCTGCAGGATAACCCAAGGTTGCGGTAGAGCAGTTGCGCGAAACCACAGAACGAGCACACAAAGGAAGCGAAAGTCATTAGTTACAAGCTCTTGGAGCGTATCCATGGTAAACAGGAGGACATGTTGTCTCGAATAGAGATCAGTGATGAACCGTGGGCCCATCACTTCAAGCCAGAAACAAGACAAAATCGATGGAATGTCGCCTTCCAAATTAGCCAAGAACAAGAAAGTTCAAGGCGACTGCATTTACGGAAAAGTCATCATTGTTTCTTTAGTACACTGACGAAGTTTTTCTTTTGAATGCGGTGCCAACGAGCGAGACAGTAAATTCAGACACTTACATGAAATCTCTGCAGAAACTGAACCAACGTTACTAGTGCGCCCGAATTAACGAGAGTGCGAGGGAGAGTTATCCTCCATAACAAAGCCCGCCCTCACGTCAGCCTGAAAACCAAAGAAAGAATTGCCAAAGTTCAATGGACTGTACTGCCCCACCCTCCTAACAGTATTGACTCAGCATCATCTAATTCTTATCTTTTCGGGCCGCTAAGAGGTGCGCTTCGTGGATGCATATTTTAAGGCCAGGAGAGCGCATTCGCGCTGTGAAGTTATGGCTGTACCAGACAAAAAAGACTGGTACAAAGCAGGTATGCACACCCGGGTTCACCGCTTGCACAAAGCCAGACAAATTGACGAAGAATGCATTAAATTGCAACATAGATCCGACAGACCTGCGGCTGCATTCTTTGTGAATATCATAATGTTTTATTGAACATTGTTTGATTAAAAAATCTGTGCGATATTCCTTTTTCAGACAGCCTTAATAATGTTGGCGCCCAGAGCACAATAACATATAGATATTTCCCTTTGGGCGATTTTTTCATTCCACTCATTTTTTATATTAGGATTTATAATGAGCTTTCTGCAAAACCAAAGGTATTCGAGCTTTCCAGAAGAGAAGCGTAAAAGAATGGTTCATTTTAAAGAACCCCCGCCCCCCCCCCCCCCCCCAAAAAAAAAAAAACATCCCTCACGCTGTGATGGTAGGAGATAGACATTTAATGGTTGAGAGCATTACTTAACTGTGCGTGGAGGAAATCCTTTCTTTCTCACTCTTTGTCTAGTCTAGTAATGCGCTAAAACCAGCGAGAGCTGTTGTGCATGTGCGCAGTCTAAATTTTCGCAGTTTGCGTGGCAACTGCGAACGCCGTCTGTACTAGAGCCAAGGCCTCACAATCTCGACTTGGTGGTGGTGGTGGTGGTAGTGGTTTTATTAAAAATAATAGTAAGAAGGAAGGAAAAGATTTTTGCTAGCCCCGGCATCTGCCATCGATACTGAAGCACCTGAGCTGGGGCAGCGGAAATAAAGGATAGCAGGCAGAACGGAGAAATGAAATTAAAGAGGTGAGGGGACAGGAAGAGAGTATTGGGGGAGAAGTAATATGTACAAACCAGCTTCCAGCGCGCCTATCCTCACCCGTTACAGCAGCAGAATGCGCCGCAGCTGCGAGTTCATGGCCTCTCCCAGCTTTCACCCTCAATCACGCGGAACGCTCAGCGTTGTCACCGTGGGTAGAGGTCACCATTGGCTGAAGGTGTTCTATAAACAGCTCCCGCAGTAGCAAGAAAAAACGAAGCCTGCGAACATGACCACACGCTTTCGAATGTAAGCAATATATTCTGCCCAAGCAATGAGAAAAATGACGGACGGTTTAGCATGCTTTGGGCAAATAAAAATCCGGCGCGCTAGCGCTCTGTTCGCTCGGTTTTCGCTTAGCGTTCAGTTTCGGTTCGAGGCTCGGTTTTCAAGCTCAAGCAGGTTTCAAACAAAGATCACAGAAATGGGGCACCGATACTTGAGGGGACACTTCAGCTACAGCTTAAGTGCATGACGCGTTAGCATTAATGAGTCAGTACCCATATATATGGGATCGGAGGTTCTCTGCTGTATATTCATGGATCCCTGGCGGTTTTTACCCCACTTCTGGCGCAGTGGTTGGAAGGTTAAGCGATGTGCTTCGGCCCTGCGATGGCAAGCGCTGCCACCAGTGGCGCTTGTGAGAAACAGGTTGGTCTCCACGAGCAGCCTTTAACTGAACCATTAATTGAATCATTAATTAAACTGCCACCAACCACGGTGGGTGGTTTTCTATCTATCCAATGGGCGGTGTGTGATGAGGCCTCAAGGTCACGTTACCTAGGCGGCCCATCTATGCTGTCAGATAGTGGCGAAATTGGTGAATGGCGGTCTAAGTGCCATCCTAGTCAAAATCAAGAGGAAGAAATGGGGTTGGGCAGGGCATGTACTGCGAAGGCAAGATAAGCGCTTGTCCGTAAGGGTATCGAAGTGAAATCCAAGAACAGGCAAGCCTAGCAGGGGGCGGCAGAAGGTTAGGTGGGCGGATGAAATTAGGAAATTTGCAGCCTTAGGGTGGGCGCAGCTGGCAAAAAACAGTATTCATTGGAAACACATGGAAGAGACCTTTACCCTGCAGTGGGCGCAGTCAGGCTGGTGACGATGATGATGATAATATTCTTAGTGCTCGGCCAATAAATGTGCTTAATAATACCTTTTACCGCCCTCCTCAAGGTCATAACTACGTTGACTGCCAAACAAAATCATCCCTCACAATGCCCTCGAATTACCCCTAACCTACTCCAGCTACGACCACGTTATCCCCACAATCTTCCTAGCTTCATCTGTCGTGCAGATCTGTGCGAACAGAAAAATAAGCCGATCCAAAACAACACAAGGGTCCGAAAAGCAAAGCACTCCCTGGGTTACTTCAGCGAGTTCATTTGGACCAAATCGACACAGCGAATATGCACATGCGCATTATTTATATTCCACAACTGGCACTGGGTCGTTTCCATCGGTTTCACAGTTAAACGTCCACGATTCGTTCATTGGTCACAGACAAAGAATTTTTCTTTTTGTATTAAACACATGTTGGAAATCGGGCACAATTAGCCCTGTTTATTAAGCCAGTTGTTGATCATAATCTGGTAGCCAACACTGGCGCCTGTCAAGCTGTTTTCATGTGCCTTCCTTCTTCCCGTGTCTTTTGTCCCGTGACGCTGGTGCAGAAAAAACTGTCATATATAAGGAGCACAAAATTAACACTGTTACCTTAGCTTACGGGGCAAAGAGGTCGCTCAATACGGTTTTACGCGCACAGCAACGAAAAGCGGCGCCCTGAAAATTTCGACGCACAGACTGCTTGAAATCTCGCTGAACTTAATGAAAAGTTTCTTATTTACGTATTTCTGTGCTACAGAAGTATCAATCAATGTTTCGCGATGATGATCATTTATTTTCACGTCGTTGAAGCCAAAGAGAGCTATTTCAAAAAGTATCTCAGGAAAGTTGTGTCTCATCGACAGGGCCTACGTTGATGAAGTCGAATCACTGGTCGATGAAGTCTCACCGCTCAGAGCAAAAGCTAATGGCGTGGCACATGGCTCGACAGGGCGCGCAAAAGGGCGGATGGCGCTGTGCGATGATATTTCAGAAAGAGCTAAAAGCTGGAGAAGTCGTTTTGACAGCTTTGAAAAGGGGTAAAGAGTTGCTTTGCAATTCCAGGGAAATCGGACGCAGGTCAGTGGACCAAGAAAGACGGCTGCGCTGCTTGGCTTTCCGGTTGCTATGAAGCGACCCGTGGAACTCGCAAACCCTGCGCACAGATCGAGGAATGAAAGATGTCTTCACCACCATGATAAAGAAAAAAAGAACAAAAGTCGCAGTGTTTCGACAAGTGGAACTTGCTAATAAACTCTCATTCATTCTCTGACACTAGTTGCGTAAAAAAAGCGTTTCTCGAATCCACCTCCTAACTCTCATAAACTGTCCTTTGCCTCCTGTCCTTTTCTGATTATTCCTGGTTTGTTGCATTCACTTTGCCCTAATGTAAGCATCTGCTATGCATCTGTTCTTAATTGTGAAGCTGCCCTGAAAAGCAATCGCAAGATTTTTATAATTTATTTGGTTCAGGGCAATTTTATAAGAAACCTTTTTTTTTGTTCGCAAAGAGAAGCAATAGCAAGCTGCGTGCTCCGTCTCATGCCATCGTTCATATATGAGAACCTGCTTTATTCTTTATTGAGCAGCTCGGAAAAACCACAGTACACAAAGCTATTTATTGTACCAGTTCTATCCACCTGTCTCCAAGAACATTTCTTTCCTCGAATCAACGCACTGTTTCACGCTGCAGTGTTTGTGAATTTTTTCGCGTATACGAAGTGCGAACCGCTGAAAAGTGATCGCTCCTCCTCTCCCCATCCTATCCCCTCCCCACGCCTTCGGCGCACCGACTTTACATAGCCACTGATCTTTCCTTAATAATATCTATTCTGATTGCGTACCAGTGTTGCATATACTGGAGCCTGCTACATTTCTCTATTTCGAGCATCCTTTCGTTAAATCATTTTGTAGAAATCGAATTCCTTCCTGTTGGCGTGAATTCAAAACCCCTAGAGGCGATCGAAGTACGTTGAGAAGCGCACACAGACCTGTGCGATATCCAGAGAAGGCATCCTTTCCTCGTCAAGCACGATCTCTCAGGTGTTAGCTCTGCAGCATGTGCCATCTGTAGCAATAGCAGTCGAGTATGTGCACGCTGAAACATCCAGATCGCGTCGCTCAGATGCCTTTTTTTGTTGACCGCGTCTTTCTTACGGCACCGACGCCATTCTTACTATGCACATGATAAGAATCTTCGAAGTGAGTATATATATGCGTGTCCAACCTGCTTTGATCACAGTTGACGTCGTCTTCAGTACTGCAACATCCAACATGAACTCTTCGGTAAGAAGACGGGTGGCCGGTGTTTCGTTGCAATATTTTCTTTTCACTGGACACAGCCTAGAACGCGTAGTTGTGAAAAATACTTGGCCTAAATATACATTTAGCCCAAATAGAACAAGTCTTATGGCCTCTATCCTGCTTTCTTTTAAGGCAGTGTCCTTTTGACTTGTTTTTATGTCATAAAAATACGAATATTCCCACGAATTAAAATAGTTATTTGTTTCTTTGCATTGTAAGCAATACTTTGTTCATTCCCCTGAAGTGGCAATTTCAGGCATACCTGGTTAGTTAAATTTTTGTTCAAGCAGCATTGAACCTATATGCCCGCAAACATAGCAGACGTGATTTTAAGTCACACCTGATCTGACCGCTCTGTACCGAGATCGTGTTTAGTCGTGCCGTGTCTTGTAATATTATTTACTAAGGATCATGAGGTGCGAAACGCCACGTGAGGATTTTACAGAAGTCATCAGGGTTCTGAATTTGTGAAGCATTTTTCTTCGCTCCTTAATTCCTGCTGTTTTGTTGTTTCCTTGTGAGAAGGAAATAGAATTGCTATGGGGAGTTTAGTTTACGGCCTTATGCGGCAGACCCCTTTGGGAAACGTTAAAAAAATTATTACACTTCTATTCATTAAGAAAAAAATCCGCAACAGTAACCAACTTTAAAGTACCTGTAATGCTTTGCTAATTCTAAAGAGCTGAACAAGGCCACAAGACGCTTTCAAAATTTTCCGCATGATCAAGTAAGGGGGTAGCAAGAGGAAGGTGCAAAACATTTGGGTTACTCTTTCTGTAAGGATATGATAAAATATAAAAGACATTGTTTCCTTTGCTGCTCGAACACTGCCCGTGGAGAGGATATATGCCGGACACGGGACTAATACGTCGTTTTTAGATTCGTAGGCCGTGTTCCTATTTTTTGGACGCAGCAAAACTTGAACTAACTGCACAGTTTTCTGGCACATGCAGTCTATTATTCTACAAATTTTTTTGAAATGCGCAGGCTGCTTTCTTCGCCCTCCTTGCCGTATTGGCTGTGGCCACAGCCGTTCCAAAGGTGGGGTACGGCGTCGGCTACGGAGGCATTGGTTACGGTGGACTCGGATACGGCGCTGTTGGTTACGGAGGTCTTGGCGCTGGTGGCGTTGGCTATGGAGGCGTCGGAGGCGTGGGCATCGGCAGCAGCGTGGCCCTTCTGAGTGGAGGCCCCGGATTCGCTAAGGCAGTGGCTGAACCCGCCTTCCTGGTGAAGACAGTGCACCATGTCCACAAAGTCAGCCCCGGAGGAGCCCTCCTCGCCCACTCTGGCCTAGGAGGAGGATATGGTGGAGGATACGGAGGCGGCTACGGGGGATATGTAGCCTACGGTGGTCACGGCTACAAGGGCTGATTCTGTTTTTCACAGGTTACACTCTTTTTTTAGCGTTGTACATACGACACTCAGAAGCCTGGTATGATTCGGAAGCCTGCTGGCTTCCGTGATGGAATCTAAGTCTTGCTTAGGAATATGGTTGTGACCAAGCCTACGCGACGATGATATTGCGTATGCAACGACCAAGGTGCTCATCATATTGCACCACACAGTCTCTCACAGAAGCGTGGTATGTATCGCGCAGTACCTGAATGCTAACAACGAAAGCCAGCACCTGCCAGTACGCATTACCTGAATGCCACAAAGCAGATTAGAGACTGCATTCACTGGTGTCGAATTTAATTTGTTGCAAATGGCTTTCCAGACAAAACACTGGAGCCGAAGACATATGAGCAGAATTTGTTCTTGCTTTCCATGAAATGCCTAACATGTATGTCGTCACTGGATTTTGAATTTTGTCAAAACGCAAAATAAAAACGTTTTACTACGAATCGTGCATTCTATAATCTTTATTTCACAGCTAAGTTGGCATGCCTCACGCGAAAACTGTCTTACTGAGAAAAATAAAATGTGGCCATGGGAATAGACACATATGAAGCCTTGGGGATTTAATTAACAGTGCTGCCAATGTTCGGCTACATGACAAGTTTGAATACGTAACAGGTCAATTTACACTCACAATAGGCAAGTGCAGTGTAATGAGAAAGGCGCGGAGTTTTCTTCCTTTGCTTATGAATCGCTATAAGCGCCTTGATGTAGCATTCTGGAAGTCGCTAACCTTCTCGCTTGCAGGCAAATGCCGTAATTCTGCAGACTAAGCAAGTGGATGTCTCTTCGCTACAATTTGACAAATAGGGAGAGTGCAGGCTGGAAAGTGGTCATAACCGAATTAGCCTACAGTTGGGAGCCCTGATCAAAAATGAAATGCAGAGAAGTCAAAAGGAGAATGCGAAGTTAAAAACGACGAACAAATACCGCTATTAGCAGCCCGCATAGAGGAATTAATAGAGAAACGCAGCATGGAAAAGTGGGATCATAATAAAGTTGAAAATACATGGGAAGGGAACATAAGTTTGAGAATCGTCTAGGTACGCATAGGATTAGGGCAAACGTTTCCTTTCACCGTTGCTGTTCATACTTTATATGATGAATAGGAAAACAGGACTAAAAGAAAGTATATACTAGGTTATAATCTGTCGTACAGATTGGAGGAAATGTCTTTGATGAACGATTCTCGGGTTGAATGTATGCGGGCGATATTGTGGTGCCAGCAGAGAGCCAGGAAGTTTTGCAAACTTTGGTTAATTCTGAAGATGAAGTAGACGCTCTAGGTTTCATTTTCAGCGCTATTAAGTCAAATGTGATGATTTTAAACGTTACAATTGATCAGGTGCTTACAATACAAGAACATGAAATATCCAGAGTTGCCGAATACTTACCTCTCGGGGTATGTAGTATGAAGTATTGAGAGGTATTCAGGCATTATGGTGCGGGGGCTAACTATCGGGGTTGTGGTTTGGGGCTTAAGGGCAGAAGTTCTGTCGGCATTAGAAGTAAATCAGATAGCTTCTGGGAGATTAGCACAACAGGTGCCCACGGCAAAACCACAAACGAGATATTAAAGGGAGATATGGGCTGGGCATCGTTCGAATCACGTGAAGCAGAGGATAATATATAACATGAAGAACGCCTGAGGAATTGAACGATAAGAGGTTGGCTCATAATGTTAATAAATTCTTATACACAAACATCGTTGACTCACAATGGCGGAAAAAGACTACGAAATTATACAGTAAGTTTGCAAGACACAAGGACGGAGAAATAAAGAGCTTTGAACGACAAGAAAAAAACGCGGATTGAAAAAAACTGTATTAAGTCCATGAAAAGAAGGAGAGTGTTCAAATATGTAGAAACTGGTAAAGGCAGATTAGGAAGGAATCGCTCTATTATGACTCAAGAGGCAGTGCCCTATTCTTTGAAGCCAGATGACGGTGTCTTAGAACGCCCTGCTACAAAAAGGCATACAACTATGAAGATGACACATCTGAATGTGTGGTAAATCTTTAGAGACAACTGGACATATCATACTCGTATGTGATGGTATCCATTCGGAGGTCGATGCAGGCACAGTCGCTTTACCTGAGACCCTGGGGTTTAGAGATAACAATGATCATGTGAATGAATCTGCGGTGGAAGCGAGGGAAAAGCGATTGGGAGATTGGTGGCTGAAAAGCAGAGAGGTGACATAAGGTTATGAGTTTAGAATTGACAATGTATGGAAGAAAATAGGAATTCTTGGACCAATTGATAACACCGTCAAATAAAAGTAAAAGGGAAGAAAACGGAGCATGATGGCAACTTGTTCTACCCCGTTTCAAAGGGTACGCTGCTATCTTCCATCCATCCATCCGTCCGTCCGTCCGTCCGTCCGTCCGTCCGTCCGTCCGTCCGTCCGTCCGTCCATCCATCCATCCATCCATCCATCCATCCATCCATCCATCCATCCATCCATCCATCCATCCATTTATCCATCCATCCATCCATCCATATGGAAGCCGCGCAAAGGTGTTCTTCCATTAATGAAAGGGCTTACCTCCGATTTCTATGCACTTAACACCGACCCGCGGAAGGCATTGACGATGCCAACTTAATTGCACATTCAAAATGAAGAAGCTGCCGACCGTGTCTTCAAGACGTGAACACTGGCGGTCTTCTAGAGGTTGACCACCATACCAGAAATTTCGATGCCCTATATATGTGCTCGTGGCACTCGTTCACTGTCACAGGGCAGCTTACGGGCTCTTTTGACATATGTTCTCTTGTTCCTTTGCATTATGCGAACCAGCTCCACACCATAAGCCTTACTGAGAAAAGTCACGCATTTTTTTCGCCATTTCACCGCTATTGTTCAACCTTATGTACAACAGTCGACAGTCCCACGTTTTAATCCAAGAAATGATTTTAGCTCCCGTTGTCGGTGAC
Source organism: Amblyomma americanum (assembly GCF_052857255.1). Lineage (NCBI taxonomy): Eukaryota > Metazoa > Arthropoda > Arachnida > Ixodida > Ixodidae > Amblyomma > Amblyomma americanum. The sequence goes on along the minus strand of NC_135498.1, from coordinate 176,340,761 downwards.
CTTGTGGTGACGCCGAGCCCAAACCGAGAGCCGACATGCGCGCAAGGATTTCCAGTCATCCCGGCAAGGTTTTCCTGTCTTCCGAAAGCCGACACGGGATCATCCGGGCACCGTGGTGGCTCAGTGGTTAGAGCGCTCGGCTACTGTTGCGGAGTTCTCGGGTTCGAACCCGACCGCGGCGTCAGCGTTTCGGTGGATGCGAAGCGCAAAGGCGCCCATGTACTGTGTGATGTCAGTGCACGTTTAATATCGCCTCGTGGTCGAAAGTATTCCGGAGCCCTGTACTACGGCACCTCTTTCTTCCTTTATTCGTTAACTCCCTCCTTTCTCCCGTCCCTTACGGCGCTGTTCAGGTGCCCGCCGAGTTGTGAGACATACTGCGCCATTTCCGTTCCTTAAAAACCAACAAACCAACCAACTGGACACCGAACGAATTTAACGAGAGGAGTTCTCCGCTCTCTAAGCCCTCGTGCCCCAGGGTGAGAGGGGCACTGAGCGGAACAACGGCTTCCGCGCCTTCTTCAAGGGTGGCGCCACGGTCCCACACACTCATGCACCAAGAATACCGCCCGACGCCGGCGGTCGAGGCGGCAACAGTTATGAAGAGCGTTCTGGTATTTGGAATAAAGTCTGTCATTGTGCAGTGGCGTCAGCTCACGGCGTTTCTCCCTTACGCAGGCGGACGTATACACGCGGGGGGGGGGGGGGGGGGGGGGGGGCATTCAAACGCGCTGCTTTTCTTATATTTGTGTTAGGCCTGCGTCGCGTCGTGGTCGAGTACGCTCCTGCATCGTTCTCCTTTTCAATGCCGTCACCGTCGGAGCTACTTAAGTAGAGCAGTGCAGCCTGATTAAAACAGAGTAATAATTGGTTTTGGGGGGAAAGGAAATGGCGCAGTATCTGTCTCCTATATCGTTGAACACCTGAACCGCGTCACAAGGGAAGGGTAAAGGAGGGAGTGAAAGAAGAAAGGAAGAGAGACGTGCCGTAGTGGAGGGCTCCGGAATAATTTCGACCACCTGGGGATCTTTAACGTGCATTGACATCGCACAGCACACGGGCGCCTTAGCGTTTTTCCTCCATAAAAACGCAGCCGCCGCGGTCGGGTTCGAACCCGGGAACTCCGGATCAGTATAAAACAGAGGTAGGAAGCGTTTTGCGGAGAGCGATCGCTTTGCGACCTATACGCCACTGCAGAAGACTGCGCGCCCCTGCCGACAACGCCATGAAATTTCATTCTCACGTCTACTCTCGATTACCGGATTGGCAGTAATTTTTACTTTCGCAGCGCCTTGTCACATTTTAGGGGTTGTTTGCTTCGTCTGTTCAGCTTCTGCGAACTGTGCCGACATAACGCATTCAATACTTATTCTTTAATATGTGTATTTTGTCCTGGATCCCAAAAACGAAGAAATAGTACTGTGATTTGGGGCTTCTCGATGGAATTGGAAATGACCACGATGTTTTCGCATTCAACAGAACTGCTTCATCAGCGCAGCTTTCTGGAACGTTTTAAAATGTGCTTGAAGCCTCGTCCACAATGTGGTCATGAATTGTATTTTTGATTGGGACCGCCGCGCGAGCTTGAAACCCCATTTATGTGTATTGTTCTGCCTCGTACTTCCTTAGGCTTCCGACACGCGTTCTCTTGTAAACTTGCGTGCCTTTGTAAATGCCTTGCTTCTATGTGCGGTTATTTTAAAAACCTTTGAAGAACTGCTTACTATCCGGAACTTCATCATCATCATCAGCCCGACTACGTCCACTCCAGGGCAAAGGTCTTTGCATGTCTCTCCAACTGATCCTGTCCTTTGCCAGCTTCCGTAACCCGCAAATTTCTATTCTCTTTCGGCTACCTATCTTTCTGCCACTCCCTGCTACGCTTCTCCTTTCTTGGAATCCACTCCGTTACCACAGATGTCCTTGTCGCACATAACAGAGATTATCCACGTAGTGGAAATACCGCCTGAGTGCCTGTAATCTCTTGAAGGTCACGATACCAGGGAATAGTAGAAACAGTGCTTCCAATGAACAGTAGTCTTCAGGTGATAAATTATTGTGTAACCCATGAGGAGAAGAATTGAAGGAAGCGCCGAATCACTCAGCGCGACGCGCCCATGCACTTACCTTGCTGTTGAGTGTAGTACGGGTTGGTATGATAAATTATGTGCAGGTACAATTAGTTCCAGAATAATGACGAAGTATATCTTCGGGAGGCCTGCATTTTGATATGCGACGCAACATTTTCAAGAACCAGTATGTTGGCAAAAACCAGTATGGGGCACAAACTTGGAGGCTAACGAAAACGATTGAACCTGGATTGAGGGCGAAACATCGAAAGGAAGATGGTTGATGTAACGGCGAAAGAAAAGAATAGAGCAGAGTGTGTCCGGTAACAAAAGCAAGTTAATAAAATCCTAGTTTTAATATAAAAGAATAATCGTCTTGGGCCGAACTTGTAATGCGACGGCAAGATAACCAACGTCCCCTAAAGACAACAGAGTGTATTCTAGGAGAGGACAAGTATAGCAGGGGGCGTAAGAGACAAGAAATTCCTTGGTCTTTGTTAGAACTAAATCTAGTTATAATGGGTAAAAGCCGAATTAAATCCGCGATTTATGTTACTCATGTAACGCACTGGATTAGAGTTTGGTTCTTGAACACATAAGAAAGCGATTCGAGCCGGTTTTATGGCTGATGCTCTTTGCTGTCTTTTTTTAAACGCTTAATTACAAGGAGTGGAAATATTTATTAATCAGTTACTTCTGGGAATGTGCACCCTTTGAGGTTGCAGAATAGCCGTTTAACCCACAAACGACAAGTCAATGAATCACTCGTTTGTTTTTCGCATTAAATAAATATTCCTGCAGACTAATACTTTACCATCACTATTGGATGTGCGTTTCCTCTTAGGTCGTATTCTGAGATGTTCCAGAGAAAAATTATCTGTTTGAAATGCTTTGATACGAGCCGGGAAGCGAAACCGGAGGTTGACGCACTAAACCATCGCACATCCGCAGGACTCAGAATCACTCTTTGGCGACTGCAACTTGCCTCAGAGGGTCAGGTGGGAGGATGAGATTAAGAATTTAGCGTTGATAAATGTCGCTGCAGCTGGCACAGGAGCAGTTCAACTGTAGTTATATGGAAAGGCCTTTGTCATGCAATGGATGCACTAACGCGATGGTGTTCGGGATTGGGATATCCTCTTTCTTCTATGTTTTTGACTTCTCTCAGCCCCTCTTTTGATCTGAAAATCTGTGCGTCCTCTACTTCGGCGCAGACAGGAACGACAAAACGGGCACCTTTCTTGGCTGTCTTTCATGGAAGGCTGTAGCACCGAGTTGGCACTCAACACGAAAATAATACTACAAAAGTACACTGTAACTTGCTGTAACTTTACCTATTCCATTGAAACATTATGTGATATTACAAAAACACAAATGACGTTATATGCGTATAGTGAACATTAGTTGTAGATATCAAGTTAACTTTTTTTAAAGCTGAAGTCTAATTGTTACTCTAAGAATACAATTTCAATATGAAACATTATCTTAGTGATTAAACTAACTACACCAATAATATTGCACCTAAACGTTATTATATAGTTAAGTCATAATTAACTGTAAGACAACTTCACAGATACATATAAAGCAATCTGTACCAAAGCTTTGCTCTCTTACAATAATGATAGTTATCCACTAGCAGTGTTTTTCATTCAAGGTCTTATACTTTGTCTGCCATGGATTGCATGCACAGCCACAATATGTTTGTTAGAAAACTTTCCCTCTTCCCTATTGTTCCGCTGTCCCGATTTCTTCTTTATATGAATACGAACGCTTAGACACCAGTCATAAACCCTAGTCCCTGCGACGGCCATTCAGTACTAGCTGAAATGCTAGCGGTAACGCAGAACTATTCTTGAGCAACGTATTATAAGTTCTTTTACACCTGTGATTTAATGCCAGAATCAAGTAGGGATACACATAACTACACATCCATGGTAAAACAGCCCGGACAAACGCGACGATGGAACAAGCGCGACGACACGAGCGCTGACTTTCAACTGGTGATTTATTACGCACATATGTACTTATACTATTCCCGCCAAACACTAAACAAAACAAAAAATATAGAAGAAGCACTGCGTCATCACTGAACATCTTAAATCTACATTTCTACAAATGCATGCTCCAACGTGATTTCGCGGTTAGCCAGTGATAATGAGGGCTTGCTAATGCATGCTGCACCCCCCTTGTCAATGTGATATGCCTCTACTAGTTACCTTACTATCTGATCCTTATGTTTTGAGATGACTGATGTCTGATGAAGCAATGTGGCGCACGTGTGCTTAGGTTTCCTGCAGTGAAGCGCCAAATTCGAACCGGCTGCCCTGTCCAAAGAATCGTGATGCCCCCTCAGGCGTTCGTTAAGAGATCGCCCAGTCTGGCCAACGTACCATCCACCGCATAAAAGGGGGATCTTGTACACAACACCTTCGACGTACTCAACCCTCCTCTCTACGTGTGCTGTGGTACAACTACCACCGATCCTCCTGCCTAGTAGGGCCTCTCACTTCCGCTGCACAGCTCGGCAACTGTTGCTTAATTTTCTGCGAGACGAAAATACATCAATTTGAAATTTTCCCTCCACTTTCTTCAGACGGAGTGATAATGCGTGGACGTAAGGGATGACAGCACTCTTCCGGCGCTTCGAGACTTCATTTCCCTGAGGAACACGGTTATGGTCCGACTTGATTTTGGCCATCAGCCTTTCGCATAACCTTTCGATAGAAGCCTCAGGAAAACCAGAGTCCCTAAGCCTGGAAGTGTGGCCTTGCTACACCTTCCTCAATAATATGGACACACGACTTGGTGAGGGCGGCGCGAACACAAGAACGGGCGATGCCATCTTTTACCAGCATAGAATGCCCAGACTGAAAGCAGAGTAAGGGCTTGACGGATCGAGGCGAATACAGCCAGCATACATTTCTTAGGGACGCTGTTTTTCGTGAGGCTACTAACGGACGATTATGCGAAAGGTTTATGGCCAAAATCAAATCGAACCATAAGCGTGTTCCTCAGGAAAATGAAGTCTTGAAGCGCCGGAAGATTGCTGTCATCCCTTGTGTCAACATCAAAGGCCCCATTGAAGGTGTATTACATGAGGGAGTGGAATTCAGGGCACATAATTGATTTGATGGATTTTTTAATGATGATGGGCCGGAGTGGACAAGTCATTCCAGTCCTTTGCAGTGCGGACAAAAATGATCACACCGTCTGAAGAATGTGGGGCGAAAATTTCAAATTGACGTTTATTTTCGTCTCGCTGAAAATTAAGCAACATTTGCCGAGCTGTGCAGCGGAAGCGAGAATCCCTACAAGGAAGGACGATTGGTGGTGGTTGTACCACATCACACGTAGAGAGGAGGGTTGAGTGCATCGAAGGTGTTGTATACAAGATCCCCCTTTCATGCGGTGGATGGTATGTTGGCCAGACTGGGCATCTCTTAGCGAACGCTTGAGGGAGCATCACAATTCTTTGGACAGGGCAGCCGGTTCGAATTTGGCGCTTCACTGCAGGCAACCTAAGCACACGTGCGCCCCATTGCTTCATCAGTATTCCGTCATCTTCAAAAATAAGGATCAGATAGTAAGGGAACTAGTATAGGCAAATCACATTGACAAGTGGGGTGCAGCATGCATTAGCAAGCCCTCATTATCACTGGCTAACCGCGAAATCACTTTTTGGAGCATGCATTTGTAGAAATGTAGATTTAAGATGTTTAATGATGACGCAGTGCTTCTTCTATTTTTTTTGTTTTGTTTAGTTTTTGGCGGGAATAGTGTATGTACACATATGCGTAATAAATCACCATTTGAAAGTCAGCGCTTGTATTGTCGTGTTTGTTCCACCCTCGTGTTTTTCCCCGCTGTTTTACCATGGGTAGTTGTAACCAACTTGCCCAGCTTTCCGTACTTCAAAATAACTACCCATATTTGACGGTAATATCTTGTCTTTTTCTGGTAGCGCAGCAATTTTGTAGTCAGGAATATTTCCCGGCAGCATTGCAAAGTTGCAAAAATATTGCAAAATATTGCAACATATTGCAGTGTCACTGGAACTATGTAGATGCTGATACTTTGTAACTGCCTCCTCTAAGAAAATGAATTCTCGCCACAATCAACTTTGAATATTTAATGCTGTTGGAGCCAGAGCACTGACAACGTGGCACGGGGGAAAAGGAAAAAGGCTTGTACTACAGGGCTTAACGATAGAGTCACTGGAAACTAATTCTTTCTTCTTAAATCAGACATAAGAAGCTATCTGCTTCAAAGACATACAACTTGAATTACGGGACCGCTTTACAAAAAGGTAATTTTAAGCGAACGTCGCCTACATGTCGAACAGTCGCGCGTTGTGGATGTTTACATAGAGTGAAATGTATTATCAACAGGTTAAAAGGTTAAGGTCTGAAGAAAGATGCTCATTCTGTTTGTATTCCGCACGGATGGGATTCTATAAGCTGGGTGTGCAATGTGGCAGTGAGCCGAGCGTCAGAACGGCCTCCACACGAGAGGCTTGAAAAGAAAAAAAGTGGCTGGCAGTTTAGCATTATTGGTAAACGCGAAATATTTTACAAAAGCACGGTTTTTTGCAGGTGGACACCAACGCCACGTACCTCTAAGCGTGACTGAGGCGTCCACTTACCCACGGAAAGTTATGCGCCTTTTCCTTCTCACAGATGCCCTCCAGCGTCTTCAGCATTTAAGATTCACAAAAAGTGGTTTACCTAATTAACATCCTAACCACACATCAGCCACAAGCAGCCACACCGCGCTAAAGCCTTTCTCCTCACCACACTATAGTTCAACAAAGTGCCCCTTGAATTTTTCCCCACCCGTTGGGCATCCAGTCGACGCCCCTTGGAAGGGAGGGGGGCAATGCCACACTGCTGACGCTGCCGACGCCACCCTGCGGCCGAACCTTGTCTCCTAGCTAACGCGTGGCCGAGCGTCTTCTTTGACTCAAATGAGCGCGGCTGTTCGGTGAGCCTCGCCCCAGTAAACGGCTATGCTTCCCGCCTGCTGCTACGTTTGTTGGTGGCAATATATTACCGCTGCGCACGCGCATGCGAGGAGCAGTGCGGAAACTGACCATCGACCAAACTTCTTGCTGTAGACGCCTTCGCCATGGGCCGCGCTGACGCGGGCTATAAAACATACCAACACCAAAACATTCTGGGCTGACTCGAAGAGCTAAAAAAGGGTGACGTACGTCTTCACAAGCAGGTGGCTTGCGAAGGCTGGTTCCGTGACGTCACGCTCCCTCCGAAGTATTTTTTCCTCCTTTTCGCCAATCGTCGGAGTAGGAAGGCGATGTTGCTGCCGCAATAGCTGCTCCGGCGGAAGCGCAGCACGTACGTACGAAGGCGCAGACGAATTGGTTCGCCAAAGTTCATTTAAGTTCGCCTCCGAGTTCTCTTCAGTTAGGTGCCGTGTTCTCCTCCAGTTCTGGCGCCGCCTAGGACATCCGCACGCACCGACAACAGGAAGCTAAAGGAATATTATAATTACTGTGCGTCGGTGGAGTTGTAGAGGCGGGTGCAACGACGCCTCCAAGCGAGGAAAGATTGCGGACAGAAGAAAATCGGCAGCGAATAGGGCTTATGCGAATAGCACTTTTTCCAAACTTAATCGAATACGAATACTGCAGCTTTGATACCGAATCCAATACAAATACTCTAGCTGAAAATTGAATCGCATGATACGAATCGAACTGTAAGAAAATAGAGTCAGATACAATTCGAATACTGTACTAATATTCGCTGCTTGCTCAAATATTTGATGAACAACCGTGAGGAAAGGCGAAGCGCTGCTTACGCATTTATAGCTGTATCTTTTAAAAAACGCAACACTGATCTCCATTTCCGGGGTTACAACACAAAGTCTGTGTAGTAACTTTGTCATTATTATGTAGTACGCTTTGGAGAAGTGCCTTTTGCTACTGATCATCATAATCACCAGCCTAACTACCGTCACTGTGGGGCGAAGGCCTATCCCATATCTCTACAATTAATAAAGTTGGGTGCAAACTTCGGCGCCCCTATCGCCGTATACTTGTTTGTCTGATCCGACCACCTAACTTTTGTCGATTCATGCTACGCTTCCCTTCCCTCGGAATCCAATCGGTTATTGCGCCTTCACATGACATGCCCTGCCCAAGCCCATTTCTTCCTTTTGGTTTAAACTAGGTGGTGTTGCTGTTGATAACAGAAGATAATAAACTTAGCACCACATGTTAGCGCATGAGACGGGCGAGAGCTGCGTATGAGGCACAGCCCCCAAAGTCAGGCATAATAGCCGGGTTTACTGAGCCTGCTTGGGCCCTGCCGCGTTGTCCAATATCTGAGGCCATGTATGAGGATTATGAACACCGCCACGCGAATGTGCCACATCACTGCGCTGAACCCTCCACCCGACCGATACCTATCGCGCACAATGGCACGCAGTGTCTATACTTCCTGTTTGTGGTACATAGCTATGGAAGGAAAATACGGCAGGCCTTTTGGTGCGAAAACACGGCTGCCTACGTATCAACCTCGAGCGAGCATCGTGTCGTCTTGCGCTTCGAACTCACCTGAGCTTAGCCGAGTTAGCTCGGGTAAGATCGGAGGCGCTTCGCGTAAGCTGTAGACAAAGAGAGGAGGGTGTTGCGCCACCTAGGTCACGCAATCTTGTGGCGTCAACACAACCTGCCCAGGCATGTGGCATTTAAATGAATGACTTGTTGCGAGAGGTTGCTCGGGAAGAGCAAAATGGGCGGCACAGTCTCTAGCGGTGGCTGTGATAGAAACAGCCACATACCAGAGCAGTGGCGCATCGCTCAAACGCTTCTCCACTGCGCTGGTAGTTGTATGAGTCGCCGCGATCTTTGAACGTTAAGTAGAAATGGGCAATAATAATAATAATATTAATAATTGGTTTTTTGGGGAAAGGAAATGGCGCAGTATCTGTCTCATATATCGTTGGACACCTGAACCGCGACGTAAGGGAAGGGATAAAAGAGGGAGTGAAAGAAGAAAGGAAGAATTAGGTACCGTAGTGGAGGGCTCCGGAATAATTTCGACCACCTGGGGATCTTTAACGTGCACTAACATCGCACAGCACACGGGCGCCTTAGCGTTTTTCCTCCATAAAAACGCAGCCGCCGCGTATTCTGCATTTTGGCATTCACTATGAACCGACTAGCCTAACATCCTGTCTTACTGATTTTGTATGCTTAAAGCTAACGCGGAAATTATTAACAAATACGAAAGAAAGAAGAAGCCTTAGCACTTATCCTTGCGGTACAGCTCTCTCGGCGTTATCAATTGATCCTTTGTCGGAGGTATGGACGAATTGCGTGGTCTTAGAAACAGGGCTAAGAAAAAATTTGCTGGCTGTTCTTCGAAATCCGTAATTCGGAAGTTCGTGTGACTAATGTCATGAATAGCAATCTTATGCTTTTTTATTGTCAGGATATATGCCAATACAATCTTATGTGTATTTTATTTCATGGTATTTTTATTTCATGAGTACATTATACTATAAACAGCGGGTGACATGCACACCAAACGCGCGGTGTCTGTGGCTCTCTCGTGGTGGTAACCACTGCTTTAGAAAGTTACGAAACCTAGGAGAACATTCTTCAGAGCAGCAAAAAGATCGCCTGGGTGGCTTTATTTCTCAAGTGATCGAAAACTTACATGGTCGATAACCTGGCTGCTGAGATTTCGGCGGGAAACTGCGCTGTTATAAAAACTTCCGCGTTCTGGGTAAGTAAGAGTTGTCAGGCTCAGAACGAGAGCAACCTTCTTCGTGAGCATATGATCTGGATTCATATATATGCCGCCGAACACGCTGTGAAGCGAAAAATGGGGATGGAAATGATTTACCGCTCATTCCACGTACGTAGTTGATGAATACTGGAGATTTCGTCCTATGGTATACAAATACGGAGTTCGCCATTGGCGAGCTGCGTGTTAGAAAAAAATTATGCGCCAGTGCTTTATTTAATGAAATTGCATGCCATTTTGTGAGACATTCCTTTACGTAATTTGTACGGTTGCGGAAGTTGGCAGCAGCGGCAGCGACACGACTACATCGCTAAAAAGCTACTGCTGTCTTCGCAGATCTCTGGATGCACCTGTGACTGGGTCCAAGGAACAACACCCCTGCTGATGTGAATCTGCGTACTACTGCGAACGGTCCCCGCTGCTGTGAACTTGCGGCCACCTGAGGCCACCGTCATCCAACTGCGTCATCGGACACTTGGCGCTGTATTGGCAAAATCTGCGCAGACGTACACTGGACCATCTACTAGATAAAAGAGCGAACATCGGGGCAGCGGTCACTTGGCAGCAGCGGCAGCGACACGACTACATCGCTAAAAGCTACTGCTGTCTTCGCAGGTTAGTGCAATATTACGCAAAACTTGTATGCAGTTTATTCCTGCCGCTGCTGCCACCTTATTTGAAACTTACTCATCGTAACGTTATGCTTTGTGTTGCGTTGAACTCTCAGACCTTGTGAAAAAAAAAAACTATGTCCAGCACATGTTCTTCTTGTGCATCAACTATTCAAGAAAGTGCCCCGCGTGTGATCTGTACGGAATGTAACTGCGCATACCATTTTGGCCAGTGTGCTGGGGTAAAAGAGAAATCGTTTCAAGCTAAGCCCTCTGATTCGAAAAAGACGTGGCGCTGTTGTAAATGCCGAGCAGGAAAGGCTCCTATAACAGGCAAAGAGGACAATGGCTCTGATTCTGAACCCGATATTCGGAAGACTCTTGCCGCTATCCTAGAAAAACTGGAAAGTTTGCCAGAACTAACAAAAAAGTGGATCAAATTGAACAATTTGTTCAACACATGTCCATGAAATTTGATGACTTCGAAAGACAGGTTTCTCGTCAAGAGAATGAAATCAAGGCTCTGAAAAAAAGAGTAGCTGAATTAGAAGAGAAAGACGATATGACCCAGGCGGCGCAAGCACAACTGCAGCAAGATGTTAATGACCTCGAACACCGCAGTAGAAAACTTAACCTAGAAATACACGGTATCCCGTTTCAACCAGATGAAAATCTGCTTTCCGTATTAAACAGTCTTGCCCCCAAGCTTGAAGTACCGCTTCTAACAGCAACAGATATTCAGACGATACACAGATTGCCTGCCCGGAAAGATAAGAAGCCAGGTATTATCGCTCGTTTTACCCGACAAGCGACAAAAGACACTTGGCTTTCAGCCAAGAACAAAGTAAAAAAGAATGATCCGCCTATCGTCATCCAGGAAAACCTTACTTGGTACAACAGAGAACTGCTTCGTCGGGTGAAGGACTGGGCAAAAGGAAATGGTTATCTTTATGTATGGCATGTAAATGGAAAAGTTCTTGTCCGCAAATGTGCAGGGATGGATGCCATCCATATCAAAAGAGAAGATGACCTAGAACAGTTGAAATGAGTGCTGTGCTTGCCGAATCGATAAAGGAAAATAAAGTAAAGAGAAATAAAGATGCAAAACCAATACCATCTTCCTGCTGACTTAAACCGTATTATTTCCGGTTTTTCGCCCCCATCGCTAAAAGCTGTACACATCAACGCACGATCAGTGAAGAATAAAACACAATCCTTAGAAGAATTTTTCAGTGAATTCAAGTTCACTGCGATAATGTTAAGTGAAACGTGGAGCACCAATGAAGATAATGTTTTCAGAATGACTAACTATAAAACGTATTACCTGAATAGATCTGTTGGCCGTGGTGGGGGAGTGGCAGTTCTACTGGATATGAACGAAAATGGTGAAATGCTTGACTCATACAGTATGATCACACCGCACTACGTGGTCATATCACTGTCTGTGGGGAAAATTATCTATTCCGTTTGTTATCGCCCACCCAATGGGGATATAGCCGTTTTCTTGAAGTTTTATGATCACTTTTTATCGTTTGTAGCAGACGGAGGATACCTGCTTATTGCTGGAGGGGACTTTAACATCGACATGTGCAGTGATAATTATCATACTAGAGAATTTAGCACTATGTTGGCTTCAAACGGTTTCACCAATGTTATTGAAATCCCAACGAGAATAACTATTGAAAGTCAATCCACCTTAGACTTGTTCATCACCAATTTATGCCACCCGAAACTTAAGGCAGGTGTATTATCGTGCCCGATCAGCGATCATCTGCCTGTGTATTTCTGTATGGAGGTGTCAGCGCGAACTTTAAAACAACCGGAAGCTTTCACTTACCAGTGTATAACAGACGTTGCACTGGAGGATTTCAGAAATGCCCTTAACAAAGTTGACTGGACGCAGATTGCTGAGCTGGATAATGCAAATGATGCTTATAACCAATTCCTTGATATATTCAAACAAATCTACCAGTTTCACTTTCCCAATAAGACATATCAGCGGTCCCGTAAGAGTCGTAAACCTTGGATCACTCCTGCCTTGCGCCAAGAAATAAAAATGAAAGATAAGTTATATAGAACGTTTCTGATGACACGCACGGCTGATAATCTGAAGGCGTTCAAGCAGTTCCGTAATAAATTAACAAAGAAATTACGATCCGCTCGAAAGGACTATTGCGCTGCATTTTTGGACATTAAAAGGGGTCGTCATGACCTACTTTGGTCCCGTCTAAACTCTTTGTTGCAACGCAACCAATCCCATGCCAGCGCACAAAGGTTGAAGAATAATGACAATGATTTAACTGGAACTGAGTTGGCTAATGCTATTAATGATTTTTTACGCAAATGCCAACCTGTGGATCGCGTCCAGATGCCAACCTTTGGATCGCGTCCAGATGCATGTGAGTACATAAACTGTTGTAACGATAAAACAATGTTTCTAGAACCTGTTACAAGAGAAGAAGTTGTGTCAGTATTATTAGGCCAAAAGAATAGCAGATGCGGAGACATTGATGACCTTCAGATAGGACCAGTAAAATATGTTGCTGATGTTGTAGCCCCCGCAGTTACGCACATATTCAATCTCTGCTTAACTACATCTTCCTTTCCAGAAAAAATGCAGACCGCCAAAGTAACCGTTCTATTTAAAAAGGGCGACCAAAATGACTTAGGTAATTATAGACCTGTATCCATACTTCCCGTTTTTTCTAAAGCATTAGAAAAGTTATGCACTCCAGGTTCACTAAATTTATTGACCAATGTAATTTGCTCACTCCGTGTCAGTTCGGTTTTCGCAAAAATAAATCAACTGAACTAGCACTTCTACATCAAAAGGAATATATTCTCTCCCAGTTTGATAACAGAGATTTCGTAATAGGTATATTTGTAGATTTTTCAAAGGCATTTGACTTGGTGAATCATGAATTACTCCTAAAGAAGTTATGGTACTATGGTATCCGAGGCCAGGCTGCACTGTTAATAAAATCATATCTTTCGCAAAGAAAACAAGCAGTTAGCTTACATAATGTACTATCAGAGGTAAAACCTATATTTTCTGGCGTCCCTCAAGGCAGCGTGTTGGGCCCACTTCTGTTCAATATATTCCTTAATGACATTGTCAACATTAACAAAAATGCCAAATTCATCATATACGCTGACGACACGAGTATTTTTTTTTGCTGGGAAAAACATTCAGGATCTAATAGTGTCTTGCAATACAACAATGGTCACGCTGGAAAAATGGTCGAAATCTAATGATATGCGCGTGAATGAAAAGAAGACAAAAGCCGTAATATTTTGTACGAAAAATAAGCCGGTTTCTATTCACAGTTATATTCTATATAATTCTCGACCTATAGAAATAGTTAATTATTTTAAATGCCTTGGAGTTATATTTTCTTCAACCATGCATTGGGAACACCATGTAGCTCACGTTGTCAAACAACTGGCTAGAGTAGTGGGCATGATTGGTTGCACACGGCACATTCTTCCGACGTCACTCAAACTAACTCTTTATAACGCACTTTTTTATTCTCACGTAAATTATTGTCATCTTGTATGGGGAACTGCAACACATTCTTGTCTTCGCAAAATACACATGTTGCAGAAAAGGGCCCTTCGCTACGCCTTCAATGTTAGCTATGGGTCACCCAGCAAAGGTCTCTTTCTTGCAGCCGGTGTGGTCCAAATCTATGAATTATATTGATACCGGTTGAGCATTTGTTACAAAACAGAAATAAAAAATGGTACCAACCATATTCGACGATTGGCAAACTTGCAAGAGAAAACCACAAATTACCCTTTCAGACAACCCGAACAATGGATGGTGCCAACAGCACGCCTAAACTCCTGGCAAGAACGTTTGCAATTCACACTCCCTTCCCTTCTGAACGCTTATACATCTGCACATTTTGACTTATTCACCTGTACTCATAAGGTATTGCGTAGGATGTATATGGAAGGTAGCTACGAACAATTTTCATCCTCAGCTGTGCCAAAATAAGTCTTTGCTTCTGTATCTCATATTTTATGTATGAGAGTGTGATATGTAATAACAATCTTTTTATCCCTGAGTTTACTCAATACGCTTGAAGTGCTCTTGCGATGTATAGCATTACATTTCTGTTCTTTTGTTTCGTTTTATACGACACCTGAAGTTGAGTCGTTGTTTGTTTGTCATCTGCTGTTGCCTGTAAAAATGGGGGCTGCGGCTTTGTCAAGCTGTATTTTTTACAGCTTTTTCTGCAGCTCCTCTGTTCATATACCTTTGAGGCAGAAATAAATTTATTATTATCAACGGCGTGCTTGGATCGTGTATTGCCTAGAACGTATAGAGTTGAACGAATATCTAGCAGAAACTATGTTCTGCTCGTTAAGAGTGCAGGAGCAATACCTATCGCCAACACAGCGTGCTAAGAAGTTTCAAGTGCTAACGGCTAGTTAAGATCGAGAGCTCGAAACGCTGCCTCCTAATGGGAGCGAAAAAGAACTACAGAAATATTTCCTTATATTTCATAAAAATTTTATATGGGGCTTTAATAAAATGAAATTTGATAAAATGAAGAAATGCATCAGGTGGGCTTATACTGAAATCATTATTTCAATATAACATTTTTGTCGCACAAAAAATCCTAGGCGCCTAAAGGCATAATTCATAATTCGAGATATAATTGGTGCATGCGCAGCATTAGACAGTTCGCAATTTTTTAGTTAGGTCACAAGTGCGAGCATATTTAAACATGCGTTTGAAAAATCCAAGGTAATCTGTTATTGTGGATCACATCATCTTTGCAGTGAGGTGACAACGTTGTAAACACATCGAAGGCATTATATCAAAATTCGAATTTTCATTAGAGGTTTGACGGAAAAATTACGGGAAACTTAATTTTCATTATGCGATGAAAATTCGTTAGCACCGGGTGCAATCCTTGCTCGGAGTGATAAAATTGCATGCTTAGCGCCATATTAAGTGCAAGCTATTTGGTACTGGCTGATTGGCCGCCCAGCATCCATATTAGCCACCCGCAAGGTTTTTACTGTGGCAAACATCCTCACGTTGCGCATTCCTTCGTCTGCGTAAGAACCTTCTACATTCACGATAATCACCGGCACGTCTCTGCGTTCTTTTCCTTACAAATGGAGACGAGAATTTCCTTATCTCATTTTTACACCTGCAAAACGTGGCAGTTGACAGGTGGGTCTCAGGTCATGGGTGGTGTGCATAAAAATGCAACTCCAGACAATATGTTTTTTTTTTCCTGATTGCGTTTCTACTGTGAACCCATTAAAATTAGCGCTTGATGAATTTTTTTATTTCAATTATTGACTGCCTGTTTACTGGCTTCATAGATTAGCTCATTTACATAGGTGTAGCGGCAGGAACACTTCATCTTCAGCCCTTCATGAAAGTACTAACGCGCTATATTTTTTTTAAAGAAGGTCTATGCCCTAATGTTCTGACATTATCGCCAATATATTTTTTCCTGTAAGCAGAAGCCAATGCCATAATAATGCCATGTCTAAACGACGCGATTGGCAAATAAAATGAATGTCCTTTACGGCAATGCATTCTGTTCCGATTCCCTTGCTATTACAAAATAAGACAACTACATAGCACTGTGCTGTCAGCAACAAATGTATTGCGAAGAAGGCAACTCAAGCACGAAAAGCATAATGAAAATAATTTAGCGGGGGGATGATCAGTACTGACGAAGGTTAGTTTCATTTGGAAGGCGCGAATACTGCTCTAGAGAAGTGTTTGTAAACGTCGCTTATGTGTCCTCTCCAGGAGGTTTTAAGTTCGTGTTTTTTTCTGCGATTTTCAGCTTTCATGCTTGCATTTAATTTGTTTCTGATAGTACGGTACTATTACAGAAAAACTGTCCCTCATAGCATGAGTGGCTTTGGCACGTTAAACCCCCAACAACCATAAACTATAACCGTCATAGTAGCAATTCTCGCCGCTGGTATTACTGATCTTTTCAGCAAGATGTACGCGTGAAGAAAGCCGTATTCCATGAAGGACCGTTACATCGTGACTTCAAACTTCAAATACCATTTCGGTAGTGGGAAGTGCATGGCAAACTCGACAGCATGCCTTCTCTCTGGATACCTATCTCCTAGGATACAATATATATCAGACGACTGAAGCGCTTATTTTAAGAGCAGGGCCAGCGTCTCCTGCGTTTCATCAGCTTCCTGCTCGCACCGGTGCTGATATAGCGAAAGGAAAACTTCTTCCTGCTGCACGCCGCAGTTTCCACCCACACGTGCGCTCCACAAATTCCTCGAAAAGAGCTCTCCTCGCGGCAACAGCGCAAACTAGATAGATTGTTCTCTTACGCGTGCAGCCCGTAACGATAAAGAACGCACGTTCTAGTCCACGGTAAGGGTTTGTTTAGTTCCTTACAATGCAGTTCGGTTAACATAACCTGTTACACGCCCTTGTTCTTTCCTGGTTAAGCAGGTCCTCAAGAGTATATAAAACTGCGCTCCTGCAAGCCTTCACTACCGCTGACGTCGTGCTCAGTTCCGGAACACCAAAGATGTACACTGTGGTA
Source organism: Amblyomma americanum (assembly GCF_052857255.1). Lineage (NCBI taxonomy): Eukaryota > Metazoa > Arthropoda > Arachnida > Ixodida > Ixodidae > Amblyomma > Amblyomma americanum. The sequence goes on along the minus strand of NC_135498.1, from coordinate 176,323,755 downwards.
AGTGAACTGCCTCCTGAAAACGCCTCTTCTGTAAGAAATAATACTTTGGGCACGTTTTTTGGGGGATTTATAACGTCGAAAAATGCGTTTTTAAAGCAGGAATCTGCCTTCATCCGTAAAGAATACGTATGTATTTAGGCAAACGAGTGATATGCGCAACAACCCACGGCTTCCCTTTTCTTTTTCTGCCAAGATTTATCGCGTAAATAAATTACCATGAGTTCTTTAGCTGCCTGCTCCTTTTAACGTTAAGGTAATTGGGTATAAGTTTCGCCGACTTATTTTCGCCGACATTTTCACAACCTGTCATTTTGCTTATCCCAGTGATGCACCACTTATAGACCCCATACCGCCGCATTCTCCGGCTTTATCAATTTTTGCGCACCGCCGGTCGAGTCTCGAATCCGCCAAGTGCTGTCGCATTACAAAGAAAACTAGATGAAGATCGCCAAAGAAGAGAAGTTATCAAAGTAAATTCTGCGGAACTCAATTTCGGCGCCAGGACCATTTCTGTTTAAAAGAAAAAAAATTATATGTGATGGGCCATTATGCCGAAACAAAGTATTGAAACTTTGTTCAGTGAGGAACACTTTACTTTTCTTGGAAGAAATGTTATATCACACCAGGCGTTAAATGGCGCTTTCGTGAGTTCACCAAATTGCTAGCTTGGATGCGCGCAGCCGGAAAATGGATTGTTGCGGAAATTGATCACTTTCACAAAAAATGTATGCAGCCGTTCCTGCGTAAGGAAGAACAAATATTTTTGGATGTTGTAATTTCCCGCCAAAAAAAAGTTAAAGGCTGCTAAAAAAGGTACGTCTTTGGAGAAGTTCAAGTTTTTCAAGACTTTAATGGGTCAAGAAGCTGTAAAAAACCACCACAGAAAACCGGTGCATCTTGATGCGTAAAATGTTTTTTAGTCGGGTGCTCACACCTGCAACGAAACAATTTGAGAAAAATGAAAAAAATTTAACAGGCATTAGAAAAACACTAGCCAGTCATAAAAGACCCCTGAAATGCCTGTAATGCCTGGTAATAAAGTATAGTATTATATCATCTAAACTAGCATCCCTAATGCAGGCTATCTTTCGTACAGTTACAATTACTGGGTATTGTCTGTTAAAAGGAGCAACGGTAGCGAACACATCGGACTGAATACACGTGCTTGCGTACCTTTTGTGACATTCACAAGGCTTCAAAAATAATGTTGGAGCTTGTCTAAGCATATAAGTTCGCTTTTATTACGTCCAAGCCCTCGTAAGTCCACTATTTGGCTTACTCTCTTCAGATATCTATAATGGGAGCAAAACAAACTTTCTCTCCTACCTGTCAAAAACGTTCTGGTGTTCCTTTAAGGCGTCTTTATTTTCAGCATCAAAAAATATATAGCTGTACATTTAGTCTTGTTTGCATAAGTTTTTTACCAACACTGGTTACCCATTTGTGCGTTTTTTTGGAGGTGGAATTTTCCAATGTCAGTTCATTGCCACAAAGTGAAAAGGGACTTTTAATTGGTCAGAGAGTTAGGCTGAGGCGCAAGCCAGAGCAGGCTGAATTGAAACTAGATAACAAGAAATTGTAGATTATTTTACTCAAGGCGGCGTTGCGAAGTGTACATTATTCTACCAACGTTCACGTCTTTCACGCATTTCGAGTTTTAAGGAATACTGATCATTCTTAGCAAATTGTTTTGCCAATATGTGTCCTGCACTGAGGTAATCATTTCAATTTGATCTTTTTGAAGCAGATGCCTTAGAAGAATTGCAAACTATTCAGAATAAAAAGCTTCGTAATGCTCATGAGTGGGTTTCCGCAGAGTGCATCGCGAAATAAAGAGGTATATTTTTGTCGATTTTACAGAAGCTAAAGCCTCCGCACAAGTCTAATTTAGTACAGATCTTATTTGACTTGGAAATGAAAGTGTAGGTACGTAACATCTTTATATCACGAAGATTTGGCTATCCCGGTCCTCTACTCTTTTCCACTCTTCAATCCTGTGCTGAACGTAAGTAAGCTGACCGTCCGGGAGAGTCTGAATGCTGATATCGTTGATATTTGGCTTCATTGCGCCTACCATGCCACTGATTGTTTCCGTGCTCTCATTTGTAGTGGAGAGCAAGTTGAGATGTGTTTTCTAAACAACGCCAGCCATTACCGCTGCACGCACTTTTGTCGTGCCCCCTCCTGCTTTAGGGCTAAAAAAGAGAAGCGTAGGTATATAATCCCGCACAATATTGGTCTAAATTTAATTAAAGGGCCTATGCTTGAAAAAAAAATAAAGTTCGCCAAACTTCGGCTGAATGAACTTATAGCCCTGAGACCTAAAGTAACTTTCCTTGAAACACCCTAGACGAACGGAAAACTTGGGGCACAATGGCCACATCTTCAGAGGCCGAGTTCTTCCTGTTTTCACTTATTAAGGAAGCGAACAAGCAAGACCCTGGTATGGCAACATTTTCTAAGATTCTGCCACGGGGCTAACAAAAATGAAACCGCATGCATTGAAGCACAATTTGTAAACATTACTCTCTTTAGCGGACTATAGTCAGTAATGTTAAATAAACAAAATTTAGTCCGCATTATGGATTTGGTTATTAGTTTAAGAATCCAACGAAACTTTATCGTAGTGCTAGAGTTACGAGCCAGTGACACTATTCTTGCCAAATGTTTAAAAATAACCGACGATGAAGGACGTTTTAAACGAAATCGTAGTTTGCCGTTCGTCGCAGTTTTTGATTTCCAGGAGATGCCTACATGCTAGTAAAACAAACCCTACGTCTCTAGAAGCAGCGACTTTCCCTGACAATGGCAGGAAGGAGCGAAAAATTAAGAGTGAAAGTATCAGCTTCAAGTAACTATCTCAGTAGGTCCCAATATTGTCCTGAAGCGGTCAATCTTTTCAGCAACGTTGGCGATGTTTTTGCTTCGAAAATACCAGAGCCAGAGAAACTTTTTTTGCATTTATTCGAATAAAAGTCTTCTGATATAATCACTGAGAAATTCTTCTGGCTCCACAAATTTTTAGATGCGTGTTCCGCAAATCCAAACTTGGAATTGGGCGCAATCCGGTAGTGGTGTTTCCACTTGAAGAGATATAAAATTTTTTCTCAAAGTAAAAAAACAGCATTTATTTAAAGCTAAGTTTTCTTCCTTTTGAGTGGGCTTATTTACCCAGTACATATAATAAATTTCAAGCGATAAGAGATGTGTGGACCTCGAATATCGTACATTTCTGAATACCAATCTAGTATGTCCACTTCTGGCTTACATGAGCTTGTCGGAGGTTAAAACTCTTTATTTGCGCTGCTCGCGCTGCGGCGGCCTAGCTCAACTTCCCCTTTCTTGTCCGGCGCCGCGTGCCATGGCCTGCGAGCCGAGCGCGTCGCGAGGGGCTCTACAGGGCTCCCCCCGCCCCGTAGAGCGAAGACCCAGGATTTGGCCAGTGGATGTGCTTGAAGAAAGCTGCGCACAATGGTGGCGTAGTCGAAGCGAGAGCGAGTGTATGGCCGACGGGCAGAGAGTGGCAATGTAAGCTGGTTCGAGGCGGTCAGCAGCCACGACGTGTTCACGGCCGTTGACGCCTAACGTGAAGGTCTTCTGCACACGATGGAGGAGGCGGAACGGTCCATCGTAGGCCAGTGTGAAGGGTGGACGGACGTGGTCACGGCGGATAAAGACATGGGTGCAGGAGGCCAGGTCCTGGCTGACGAACACGGACTGAGGGTGACGGGCTACAGGGGTGACAGGAGTTTTGTGGCGAAATGTGTTGCGTAGGTCTCGGATGTAGATGGAAGCGTCATGGATTAACGGAAGGAAGAAAGCAGAGAACAATTCCGCTGGGAGACGCAGGGGAACGCCGTTGACTAGCTTAGCAGTAGAGCTGCTGAGGTCAGCCTTCAGTGCCGAGCGACTGCCCAAGAGGACGAGGGGAAGGTGGTCGAACCAGCGTTCCTTTGGCTGATAAGTGCTAAGGGCAGCCTTCACTTGTCGATGCAGACGTTCCACCATGCCATTGCCCGAAGGATGGTAAGCGGTCGTGTGGGTGGTGCGAACGCCCAGAATATTGGCAAGAGCAGTAAACAGGGCCCATTAATTGGAACTGGCGACCGCGGTCGGTGGTGACGACAGACGGGCAGCCGAAACGAGAGACCCAGCCGGCCTTGAAAGCCGAAGCAACAGTCTCGGCTGTATTGTCAGCAATGGGCCACGCCTCGGGTCAGCGGGATAAACGGTCAACACAGGTGAGCAGATCAGAGGCCCCACGTGATAACGGGAGTGGTCCAACAATGTCTATGTGAATGTGGGAGAACCGTGCGTCACGCGGCCGAAAAGGAGTAGCAGGCGTGAAGATATGCCGGTGAACTTTGACGCGCTTGCAGTGAAGGCAGGTTCGTGCCCAGTGGCCGACGTCGGCATTGATGCTTGGCCAAAGGAAACGAAATGTGATCAGCTTCTGTGTAGCAGGAATACCAGGGTGGCTTAGGCGGTGCAGTTTTTCAAATCTGGTGGGACGGAAAGCCAAAGGTAAGTAGGGGTGCGATACGCCAGTGGATGTCTTGCACGTCATGAGCTGGGAGGAAAACAGCAGTGAACATTCGGCGAAAGACAGGGACGTGGATAAGGAGCGAAGACGATGCAGCTCTGTATCATTGCGCTGTGCAGCTGCCAGCTTCTCCATGTCCACTGGTGATTCAGACACCTTAGCATTAACACGAGAATGCTTATCAGCAGCAGCAGCATTCTCTGGGCCATGGACGCTACGGAGATCCACTGTAAACTCGGAGATAAAACACAGTTGGCGGATCTCGCGTGCAGTGTAGGTGCTGTGGTTTCTTTGGAAGGCAAACGTCAAGGGCTTATGTTCCATGATGACGTGAAAGTCCCGGCCCTCCAGGAAGTGGTGAAAGTGCCTGATGACGATGTACAGGGCAAGCAATTCTCGACCGAAGGTGCTGTATTTTGTCTCAGGTGGCTTCAGCTTTTGGGAGAAAAAACCGAGGGGCTGCCAACTAGACACGTACTGCTCGAGAACAGCGCCAACGACTACGCTCGAGGCGTCGGTGATGAGGTGCCGTGGAGCATCAGGAACTGGATATATGAGCAAAGTGGCGTCTGCGAGCGCCTTATTGGCAGCAGCAAATGGAGCGGCAGCGTTCTTAATCCACTGAAGTGGCGCAGCTGAATCTTTTTTCGTAGCCAAAAGATAAGTCAAAGGCTCGAGGAAAGAGGCGCACTTCGGGAGAAAGCGGCGATGAAAGTTCAGGAGGCCCAAGAATTCTCTGAGGTTTTTGAGTTGCGTGGGGGCGGGAAAATCTTGAATGGCTTTGACTTTTAAGTCGAGAGGCCGAATACCTTGTGGAGTGACAAGGTAGCCGAGGAACTCTATTGTAGCTACGCCAAAGAAGAACTTGTTCGGGTTGATGACGAGGCCATATTCATCCAGTCGTTGGAAGAGGGCGCGCAGATGAGCTTCATACTCAGTACCGGATGAACTTGCTACAAGAAGATGATCCATGTAAGCGAACACAAAGTCGAGGCCTCGAGTAATCTCTTTGATAGCTCGCTGAAAAGTTTGTGCGGCGTTGCGCATTACAAAAGGCATCCGTACGTACTCAAACAGGCCCAACGGTGTAGTAATTAATGAAGGCTTTCGGAATATCAGCGGGCTCCACAGGAATTTGATGATGAGCCTTCACTAAGTCAATTTTAGAGAAGATCGTGAATCCAGCAAGGTTTAATGTAAAGTCCTGCATGTGAAGACGTGGATAGCGGTCTGGTACAGTGTGAGCGTTGAGGACGCGGTAATCTCCACATGGTCTCCAGTGGCCCGGATCTTTCTTTGGCACCATGTGAAGTGGCGATGCCCAGTTGCTGGAGGAAGGGCGTACTATGCCGAGTTCAAGCATGTGTTGGAACACGGCGAGCGGCATCGAGGCGTTCTCCCAAAAAACGGCGAGGGCGAGCAAACACCGGAGGTCTGGAAATCACGATGTGGTGAGTGATCGATTGCTTCACTGGTGACACTCTGGTGTGCGGCTTTGTGAGGTTGGGAAAATCAGCCAGAACGTTCGCATACGGCGAAACAGGGACGAGAGTGCGAAGCCCCGTCGCCGCAGTGGTGGAGAGTAGGCCATTTACGAAGAGGTCAGTGCTGAGATCTATGAGGTGATGAGCTGGCATGTCGACGGCATGGTTGAAGAAACAGAGCAAGTCTGCGCCGAGAGCAGCTCGCGAGACGTCAGCGATAATGAAGATCCAGCGAAACGTGCGGTGCATTCCGAGTTTAAGCGTCATGGATCGTTAGCCGTACGTGCAAATGGGGGAGTAGTTGATCGCTTGGAGCGGGGAGGTCTGTTCGTTGCGACAGCGATCTGCCCAAGAGGCCGCTATGACGCCGACTTGTGCTTCCGTGTCGACCAGGAAACGAGTGCCAGTAATCTTGTCCGCGACGTAAAAGAGGTGGCATGTCCGTCCACCAGCACCACTTGCCGCCGTCAGTGGCCGGTCGCAGCGTTTTCCGACCAGGAGCACGGGTGTGTGCACTTGAGGGCAGAGCTGCCGAAAATACGGTGGCACCAGCAGACATCCGAAGGCGGGGTGTCTGGCCGCGCGTCGGATGGTTGGGATTCCGGGAGCGGCGGCGTGGCCTGAACCTCGGCGGAGAACGGCGCGGCAAAGGCGCGAGGACATCGAGCCGCCTTTCAACAGCATCAAGTCGGCATTCGATGCTGGCAAGCTGGGAGTCTGCGGCAGTAGTTGGAGGCGAAATGGTCACAGAGCTGACGTTGGGGAGCCGTGAGTAGTCCGCAACACGGTCAGCGAGTTCAACGAGCTTGTCTAATGAAACATCACCCGCAGCGGCGAGGATGGGGACGATATGTTGGGGAAGACGCTGAAGGAACAACTCACGCAGAAGTTTGTCGCGCTGAGCAGCGCAGTCTCCCAGAAGCTGGAGCATGCGACGAAGGAACTGCGAAGGGCGGCTGCCACCAAGCTCTGTAGCGCTGAGGAGCTGATGGATTTTACTGTTCTCGGACGCTGACTTGCGGTCGATGATAGCGTCCTTCAACGTGTCAAAAGGTCAAGCCGAGTCCGGCGAGCTGATGACGTCCACTAAGTCCTCAGCGACGTCAGGAGGCAAGGACGACACGAGGTGGATAAACTTGGTCTCCTGGCTGGTGATACGGCGCAGCTCTAAATGCGCCTCAACCTGCAGGAGCCAAGCGCGGGGGCTAGTGGGCTAAAATGGTGGTAGGCTGACTAGCTGGAACACGGACACCAAAGAACCGAGAGGCTGAGCGTTCTGGAACGGGTCGCCGCCAGTAGGAAAGGCGGAAGAGCCAGGGGAATCCATGTAGGTAGACGGGGTTGCGTCTTCGAAGCCGGGTCGCCAAATCTGTCGGAGCTAAGGTGAGGAAGAACCAGCTCCGACAGCATTGAGGTTCGAACTGTTTATTTGCACTGCTCGCGCTGCGGCGGCCTAGCCCAACTATCTCGTTCTCGTCCGGCGCCGCGTGCCATGGGCTGCGGGCCGAGCGCGTAGCGAGGGGCTCTACAAGCTGCTTGACAGCTGGAGTTTGAAGAGAGTTGCCTGTTGATAAGAGTCCGGAAAGAAATGCACTGTAACTTCCGAACTGCTGATGGCATAGCTCGGAAGGTGAACTCAGTGAAGAAGTCAGCCATATTATGGAGCAAATATGTAGAGCAGAACTCGGGGGTTAAGTAATATGCTAATAGAAATAATTCTAGAATAAACAGGCTTGGGGATAACACCAATTTACGCAAGCTATCTGAAATCTTGTGGTTATATGTGGAGCCATGTGAATGGTGCAGATTTGGACGATGAGAATGAGATTACAAGTACAATATAAATTGGCGGGATTCGTAACCTGAGGACAGGGAGGGCAGTGCATTTGGCGAAAAAATAGATTTGTTGCATTCGTCGCGAACTTAATGATGCGGCCGCAAAGTCTAGGTTAACAAAAGGCTTGAAATTTGAACTGACCAAAACTCAATAATGTACAGCAGGCTAAACAATAGGGATAAAGCTAAAAATAGAAAGGGGAGTAGGTTGTGCAACAAGCATAAGCAAACTTATATCCGAAATTCATACAAGCGCTCAAATTACACTAATTTCTGATACCTTATCAGATTATCAGAGAAAAAGGTACTTTTCACCACACACCTAGTAGCGGGAGCTATATGCGCATTGCCATTTAAAAGATCTTGTCCGGACGGAATTCCGATGTTTATTATCAAATGCAGCACCAGTTTGCTGAGGCCGGTTTCTTTTAATGTTTTCAAATTACCTTTGAGGAGGAAACAGTTTCTGTTTTGCTCGAAAACGACGTTGTTTTTATTGTGCACAAAAATCATATCTGACTGAAGAGGGCAACTATAAACCAGTTGCGCGGTCATCGCTATCGAAATTATTGGAAAGTGTTCTGCATAACTGTTAGCTTTTTTTTTCAGAGATGGGTTGAAAAATGAACAACACGGATTTTTCGCAGTCGCTCTGTTGAGAAAAACCTTGTTGCCTTTTAAAACTATGCTGGCGTAATGAATTTGGGTAGACAACAATTCGATGCCGTATATTTTGAACTAAATAAAGCGCTTCAGTTCGTCCACTATGAGTTGCTCATCGGCATGGTTCTGTGGTACAGACTGTCGCTGCCATTTTTTCAGTGCTTTAAAAGTTACTTCAGTGACCATTAGGGTATTGTCACTTGCGCTGGATGCTCATAGAGCAGTTATCCCGTATACTATAGTGTGCCGCAGGGGTCAATCTTATCGCCATTATTCTTAAATGTGTTGACAACACTGTTTTGGGCGGTTTGATGCACTCCAAAATACTTCAGTTCGCTTACAACCTCAAGCGCTTCCGTTTGGTAGACTCAGTTTGTTGCGAAAAGCTGGAGCGGGATATTGATGCTCCGAAGGAGTGGTACGTGCGGCATTCCCTAAAATTAAATCACAGTATAACCGTGCTTATTTCTTTTACGAGAATGAAAGATTCTCATTTTCATGAATGCATTGTCAACAGCGCTGCAATAAAACGTGTTAGTGTGGTTCGCGACCTACGAGTACACCTAGACCTTAAGCTTAGTTCTTTATGCACATGCAATATTTATGAAACGCTCAAGTCGTCAAAAATTGGGCATGGTTGCATGCTTAACAAAATAATGTAAATTTAAAAAGAGTTTTCTGCGTCTTTACAGGTTCCTTGTTTTCTCAAGGTTGAAATATAAGAGCGTTGTGTGCAACTCTCTGACACATGCTTGTAGTACCATGGTTGAGCGCGTTTAGAAAACGTTTATCCGCATATTATACGCCCAATAATTAGGAAGGCGCTGATAGTTTGACTGCCAACATCTGGTGTTTACGTTGAAACTGGTCCCACTATGGGTGAGGCGCAAACAACGAGACAATGTATTTCTACAGAAGTGTGTGCATGGATCTCTCGACTACGCCGATCTGACCGCTGCACTTCAACTAAGAGTGCGCTGTCAAAGTACAGTAAACCATCGACCCTTTTATCCTGACTTGCGCAAATGTATCTGCCTTTCATCGCGGGTTCCAGATATGTTTCAAATACATATTTTGTCCAATAAATGAGATGTGGACACTTTAATTCCACGCTGTTTCAAGATGCACGCTCTTATGCCATTGTGTTTGAAACAATAGATTATGCACTCTTGTATGTACCTCACGCAGGCCTGACAACTTGTTCTGCTTCTTGTTCTTTTTTATTTTTAGTTATTTATACAAAACACCTCTGAAGGCCCTCATGACTGAAAGTGTTACTGGGGGGGGGGGGGGGGGGTACAGGCAATAGACCAAGATACCAGACAAAGAAATTATAAGAAAACAAAAACAGAAAACAAAAGACATAAAAGCGTGATGAGTGAAGCAGACAGCAAAAAAATTAATATCAGCTAATACAAATTAATACAAACCACAGCATTCGAATGAAAATACAGAAACATCATTAACAGAAATGCAATGCAAAATGAACACCATGCATTGATGTTGAACAAAGTACGCCGGAAGTTAAGCAGTAGTTACGGTAGACAAGAGAGTGTAAAAGTTATCATGATCAGTGGCAGCTGCAACGTGAGAAAGCAGAGCGTTCCAGTCTGTTATTGTGTGTGATATGAATGAATGCACGTAGTTGAATGTCCGACATGACAAAAGTTTAACTTTAAATGATGGTCGCGTCGTTCAAAAATAAAATAAATAAAAAAGTTGTTTTAAAACGCTGAGTGATGATAAAGTTTGCGAAAAAGTCATAATCTTGCACTTCATGGCGGAGACATAATTGTTGAGACTTGTGCATTTCTTCAAGGCTGTGATGCTGGCATGACGTGAGTAATATGATTAAATAAAACGGACAGCCCGGTTCTGCAATGATTTAATGTCATTTATTAAGTAGGCTTAATGAGGATCGCAAATGGACAAAACATGTTCAATTTTAGGACGAATTAAAGTGATATAAGTTCGTGTTCAGAGGTGTGAGGAAGCGTGCTTCAGTTTATGTTTTGGAAGACCTAGTGACCGATGAGCGGATGCAAGAATGAGGTTAATATGGTGGCTTTATGTTAGTTCTGAATGCAGGCAAAATCCGAGGTACTTAAGCGTGCTAATAACTGGACTGGTGTGTTAACTGAGGAGTACGCTGTTTGATTTCGAGACTTTCGGTTTGTAACAGACAAATTTTTTTTCCAAAGATTAAGTTTCATGCGCTAAGTAGAGAACCATGCTGTTATTGAGTCCATGTCCGATGGAAGAGCTTGGTGTTTCTGTGTTTTGTTTTTTATTCACTTTATAGTGGTGCACCACTGCCTGTGCAGGAGTGCTGGTTGTGGGAACTTAGGGTACACAATGAAAAATATTTTTAGGAGAAACATAGTAGCTTTTGGCTGTTGTATGAGTTGACTGATAGATAGCCAGCGTAAAAAGTTCAAGCATGCTTTTCAAATACAAGTTGTGCCGTGCACGCTTTCAGGAAAGCGTTGGGCGTGTTGTAAAACCAGGCAATTAGACTTGTTTCCTTATGTGATGCTCACGGAAATATTTAAAATAAAATGGATGCCGGTTTTATGCAAAAGCATTGGAAAGCATATAAATTGATGCAGAAATATTTATCTATTTATTTATTTATTTGTACATGCTGCAGCCCTATTGGGCTATAGCAGGGGTGGGTGTAAACAAAACAACGTAAAGAAACAAGGAGCACAACAATAGCGAACAGCAGAGACAATGTGAGTAGAGAAAAAAAACATGAAAGAAAAGACAACACTATTCAATAGTCTCTAAAAACAGTTTTAAGGGAAAAGAGCGTGTACAACCAGGTAAATAATTACAGCATTCGATTACACGCGGAAAGAAACTGTACTTAAAAGTGTTCGTTTGGGCAAAATAAGGAGTGATATTTAGGCTGTGGTGACTTCTAGTTTTAGATGGTATAGCTGGGGTTAGATAACCATTTGAAGAGGTCCGGCAAGAAGAGTTAACAATACAATGCAGAAATTTTAAAGACTCAGCCCTTCGTCGAACTGAGAGCAGTTGCAGGCCCAGTGATGAAAGTGCTGTTGAAGGCGAGAAATCCCTATCAAACCTGTGGTATATAAATCGAATGGTTTTTTTTTTCTGGACTGCCTCGATTTGGTTAATTTCGTGTTGTTTATGCGGGTTCCAGACAGGAGAGGCGTATTCAAGGAGCGGACGGATTAGTGACTAGTAGATTAGTAGTTTAGTATGTCTAGGAGCAGCGTTTATTGCGCGACGCAGGCATCCTAACTTTTTAAGTGTCTTTGAGGTTATTAAATCTACATGTTTAGACCATGACATGTTCGGTGTAAAAAGAAGACCAAGGTATTTGTATTGATTCACGCTCTGGATAGGGGTATTGTTTGTTTTCTAAGTAAATACGGAAGGTGCTGTTCTGTTAGTGAAAGTCATAACAACGGTTTTTCGGATGTTAATCGTCTTTTGCCATGTGTCGCACCAAGATCTAAATTCTGAAAATGGTTTCTGAAGGTGTAAGTTGTCGTCGAGGCATATAATTTTGGGATATAACACGCAGTTATCAGCATGCAGACATAGGTTAGAGGTGATGTCCCAAGGTAAGTCGTTAATAAAAATCAAGAAAAGCAAGGGACCCAATACAGAACCCTGTGGAACCCCCGAGGGCACGTCTGTTATTCTAGAATTTCTTCCGTTGAAAGACACAAATTGAGAACGATTGGAAAGAAAATTTGAAATCCAGTTGAGAAGGCGGGGGTTGTTCAGGACGGCGTTAAGTTTATACATTAGTTCCGAGTGGATCACGGTATCGAACGCCTTCGAAAAATCAATGAATATTGCGCCTATGTGATTGCCCGCATCCAGGTTATTGCAAATATCACGAGTGAATTCACTAAGTTGTGTCAAAGTGCTGAAACCGCGTCTGAAGCCATGCTGAGCATTCGTTAATAAATGATGTGATTCCAAGTATTCCATAATGTGTTTGTAGATGATGTGCTCTAAAATTTTACATGCATGAGAGGTTAGAGAGATTGGTCTATAATTGAATATTGTTTGCTTGTCACCGCTCTTGAATATGCGACAACTTGAGCCATTTTCCAGGATGAAGGAACTGTACAGGAAGCTAGAGACACGCGAAATATGACAGCAAGGTATCGACAGGTCCATAATGAGTAGCGTATCAAAAACAAGTTCGGGATGCCATCAGCTCCAGCAGACTTATTCGTGTCAAGTTTCAATATTAGGTTCAAAACACCGTCTTCACTAATATTAATATCGTCGATTGGCACGGCACTACGGGCAGCGAAGACTGGCTGGATGACGTTATTGTCACAAAAAATACGGAGTGGAAGTACTGATTAAATGGATTGGATGTATGAAATGGATCGTTTGTAGATTCATTGTTAATCCTCATTGCAGTATCTGTCGTATCACGTGGAAAAACAGATAACCAAAATTTACGCGGGTTAGTCTTTAGTAGATCGTGCAGCTGCACACGGAAGAAAAAATCCTTAGCGGAGTTAAGTTTTAATCGAAGCTCTTCTTTCGCTTTGATGAAACGTGCGATGGCTGCCTGATTACCTGAGCGCTTCGTACGCCTATGTTTGTGTACACGCCGTGTGAGATGTAATATATCTCGTGTCATCCAGGGAATGTTTTTTCTTCGTCGCCTACAGTCCATGTGTTCTGCAGTGGTAAATTTTGTTTAGTTTGGCGGAATAGTTGTAGACGTAGGAAAAACACTGCAAGGAAGTTTGCAAGTATAAATGTATCAACGAGAAGGGAGGCGCGCTTCGCATGCATGACGATGCCTGTTGTATTACTGTATAGAAGGAATTTCAGCGGCGTCTTCGACAGTTAAGAAGCAAAAAAAACGAAAAACTTTCAGTTTCCCACAACATTCTGAATATGTAAACGCTAAGAACTCAGCACACAAAAAGGCGCTCAATGTCCAAAATAGCATTAAAGTAAAAGCTGAGAAATTCAGGATATATCCGTCTCACTCCTCCACTTCCCATTATTATATTTTCTTGACCAATAAGAGAAAAATCGGCAAAGGTCCTCGTCATCATACCAAATTTCAGCAGGAAGAAAACAGCAAAAATTCGTTATGATGCTTGTCAAGCATGTTGTTTCCACTGAATTTTTATTTCCGTATTCGTTAACCATAGAAAAGCCGTTACAAACACTTCTCAGAAAGTTATCCCAGATTGCTTTCTTTCTGCCTAAAATGCGAGCTAAGACGTTTCAAAGTCAAAATGATATCCCGACGTTTTTGATAATAGTTCTTGTGAGAAAAAAATTGAACCTGTAAAAGATGTTGCTCTTGTGCTCTGAGGCGTGCCTTAACCATTTTTCTGATTCATCTATCACAGATGACGCCTCTCGTCCTCCTTCTGGTCCTGGCCACTGCCACGGCTGTTCAAAAGGTTGGCTACGGTGGACTCGGCTATGGAGGCCTGGGATACGGTGGCCTCGGATACGGTGGACTGGGATCCGGCGGCCTGGGATACGGTGGTGTCGGCGGCTTGGGGGGTTTGGGCGGCGTAGGTGGCCTGGGCGGTGTAGGAGGCTTGGGTGGCGTTGGCGGCGTGGGGATAGGCAGCAGCGTGGCTCTTCTGAGCGGAGGACCTGGATTTGCTAAGGTTGTGGCTGGACCTGCCTTCGTAGTGAGGTCAGTGCACCACGTCAACAAGGTCAGCGGCGGTGGGGCCCTCCTTGCTCACTCTGGCCTCGGCGGAGGATACGGCCTCGGTGGTGGATACGGCCTCGGCGGAGGATACGGCCTCGGAGGAGGATACGGCCTCGGAGGAGGATACGGCCTCGGCGGAGGATATGGCCTCGGTGGAGGATTAGGTGGCGGTTCGGGCTACGGTGGATACGGAAAATACGGTGGCTATGGCTACAAGGGTTGAAAAAAGAATATAGATGCTACAGCAGTGTCAGCAAGCAAGTTCCCTAATTCACACTATGCAAGAATGTAATAGTGTGCCGAAGATGTCAAATAAAGCTTTTGAGACAAATGAGCACGAATCACCGGCAGCTGCTTCATGCCCATCACAAAGCCAAGGTTCCCGGAGGTGGTGCGTTGAGGCAACGACAATAGCACGGGCGCAAATTCTTTAATAAGATGATAAAACTCGATAACCACCTCGAAGATCAACCTAATATTCTGGTGTGGAAAACTGTTCGTGTGGACGCCATAACAAACAATGTGTGTCGCTCTAATTAGGGCAGGTTAGTGTACGGATCTTCATTACAACGAAAATAAATTTTTTTTACAACCCTTATGTGGATGACACGCCTTCTTTAAGGTTTTTACAAATAGTAAAAAATGCGTACTTTTTGGACAATTAGCAGCCTTTGGGCCTTAAAATAGTGTGCATGGAGTTTGCGTTTTAAAATGTTTATTGAACTCGCAAAGAAATTTTGCAAACACTATTTAAACACGGCCGTAAACGCCTTTTATATATTTGAGCCAAGAAGCTCCGGAATACTTGGCACAGGAGGTTGTTTTCAGAAACATTTCTCCTTCTGAATTGCTGCGCACTCAAGGGTGGCGTTTTTCATCGTTTAGGAGTGTTAATAGCTTGGCGTGGCGCGAGGCGTCAATAGAGAGATCCACCCAGTAATATCTGACCTAGATCCTTCGACGCTGCAGTGAGAATTCAATCTCACCGGCGATTTCTCTGTCGGAACCAGCTGCTCCAGGAGATGTTGCGCAGTGGTGACTGCTAGTAGGCAAGGACACTGTCAAATGAAAAGTAAACCTGGCTGTTCGTCTGGGCGAACTTATGAAGGGAGCTGAGGAGCAGCGAGAAGAGACACGCCCGCATGGCATGTGCTGAATCCAGGATGCTCGCAGTTCTGCTTCGCGCTTTATTTAAAGGTTGCCGCTAAATTTTGTAGCAGCGCGCCATTAACACCAATACAACCTCTACCGCTTACACAGACGGGCGTGACTATAACCATTCCAGAGCTCTGTGATCGCATCTCGCTTGGAAAATTCTATCACTTTCATTGCTTCACCACGTGCAATAGACGATTAGCAAATAAGATGAAAACCAACCTAAAAAAATCTCTAGTATTTTTTCCTGTGGGGAAGAAATCAAATAAGATCGTAGACGCTTAAAATGCTGCACCTCGCTTGAGCAGCTAAGAGGGGAATGAAAAAGTGGCGCCGAGAGCATAAAGGTGTACCGAGTAATTCAATGGTCCCATCAGGCCGCAGTTTCTGCTTTTGAGCAGCACAGTGAAGTCCTTCTGGCTCCTGATTACTCGCAGCTCCCAAGGCCCTCAGGGGTGTATGCCTGAATTCTGACCCATCTGGGAGTTTTAGCTTCGGGTAACCTTGAATGCCTTAAGTGTTCAAAATCGGACATTGTGGCCCCGAGACTGTTCTTAAACACTGTGGATGCATGCACCCGTAACCTTGAACAACGTGTTTTGCACTTTTACTAGAAACTGAGTTATAGGAGCTTCATTCGGAAAAGAACTGTAGTTCCTGTAGCGGTCGCGACATTCCGGAACAAGCAAAAGCATTGGCGCGACAACACACCACGGACCAAAGCACGGCGATAACATTTAAACAACAAACAAAGAGTGCGACCTTATATGCTGAGACGTAGTGCACAGACGTATTCGTCTTTGCGATAGCTAAGAAAATATAATCAAATCCACCGCAGGTGTTCAAGAACAAAATCAGCAGTCTCTGCTCGGCCGAAGCCTACTGACGATAAATGCACTGCGCAGACATTTTGCGCAAAGTTCTCGACCAACGCAAGCAAAGAATATTTAAGTACCTTATTCTATTCTAAAAACTAAGCGCGAGAGGTGTAATCGCTGCCTTTTGTTTAATATCTGTGCCCTTTCCATCTCTTCGTTGTGCGCGGCTTTCATACGCATGCTGCAGGTAACGTGCACGCCTTTGCTAACTGCTTTCTATAGTCTCTGCATAAACATATACAGTGCGTGCGAGAATCGCCTAGACTCGCTTTGCGGCGTCTAGCGACCGCACCTCCCTCCGGATGTCGATAACTTGGGTGAAGACAGAACTGGCCATTTTTTACAAAACCAGAAAGTGCGAGGGGGTGCTAAGAATATATTTCTTCTAAAAGAACATGAGTCTTTTTTTGCAGAATGTGGGTAATGACACAATTTTCTCGTTAGAAAGAAACTGGTCTCGATTCAAAGCGGTCGATAGTTCAACGCCTGTGTTTCGAACGAAGGTGCAGAAAACAGGCTGGAGACTTGAGCGACATTCTGGGCATGGCTAAATTTTTCAACCCCAGAATAATTCTTTCCGTAAAGCACCATTTTTCCATCTTTCGTGAATGAAGCCATCTCATTCTATTGCCAGGCATCGAAGCCATTTCAGATCAAAATTTAAAAAGAACGGTCCTATCCACTCACCTTAGGAGGAACAAACTCGAACTGACTCTGCAAGAGTGCAGAGACCGAGTGGTAGGGCTGCGCGAAAGAGATTGACGAGCAAGAGGATGCGCACGAGCAACGAATTTCGTCTTCCGTCCTCACATCTGCGAACACTGAGCCGGATTGTAATATAACAAGCTCGTGTGCTAGACGGTTTGTAGGGTTTGACTTCCCAAGGCGACCCAAGCATTTAGGGACACCTCGTGATGTAGTTTTTGTGAGAGTTACACAAAACGAGTAAAGACCTCAGTATAAACAATAATGTCTGTGCAGGTTAGCAAAGCGGCTGCCGGTAGTTCGATTTCCCACAAACTAAGAAAAATCCTCAGTTTTGCTTTGAGTACGAAATACTTTCAGCTCTGATTCTCGGCAACCTAGAAAGGGCATTGCCAGGAACACGCGGAGAACGTGTAGCCGAACGCCAGGGCAAAGATGATCGCGAAAACAAAGTAGAACTTATCGGAAACGTTGCGAAGGCTTAGTTGTCAATAATATCCGGCCGGAAAGAATGGACAACATAACAAAAAAGTTCCGAGGAAGATGAAATTTACATACACATTCTTAGCCTACTCGGGCATGAAAACATTTTGTTAATACACGGTACTTTTGACAGCAATATATTGTTTACCTACATCAGATATTTACCAGGCCTTCAGCATGCGGCATCGAAATCATCTCAGAACCACTACACGTTTCGATGCAAGAAATCACTTTAAGCTTGCTAAGGCTGAGCATGCCGCCATGAAATAGCTGCACTCTGCATATAGGTGCATATTTGAAACAGCGCCGTGAAAACGCACGACAAACGAAAGGACACACACTCACACTTCAGTGCTAATGTTGTGTGAGCGTCCCTTCTTTTGTTGTGTGTTCTTCCAACGCCGTTTTAACCAATTGCCACTTCACCGAGATTGTCTCCTCATGGCATGTAAGTCAATCAAGTCGTGCAGTTCTTCAATATGAATAATCAATTGCATGGAAAATATTTTGAAGAAAAAAAATCCGCTGCAACGTAGCTGTCTTTAGGGCAGGTCGCGATAGATTAATTGGCTCCCATTAGCGGCCTGGATGCCTCTTTGCTATCACTTCGTAGACAGGCCCTCTGTCGGATAAGATACACAAGGCATCACTTTAGCCAAGCCGAACAAACGGTGCATCGATGGAAGAGAGGTATAGCGTGTATGAGATGAAAAAGGGACGCAACTGACAACCGTCTAACGGCAATTTTTTTTCCGTGCAGACAGTTCACTTCACATTCTTACGCATCATAATCACGTTCTAGCTATGTTCCGATCTTATATTCACAATTTATGTAGTGTTTTATTCACTTTTCAAAGCACGAATACCAGGTATGACGTAAATACCTTTCCGACAAATCCGGATTTTCTTGCACGCCGCCCTCTCCGGCCCTGCCGGTTTCTCCCGCGCATAGGAGCCTAAAACAGATTCATAATGACCGTTTAACATACGAGTTTGTCATTAGCTGAGCGGTACAATAGAAAAACTGTCTAGGGGTTCACCACAGTATAAAAAAATATTAAGGTACCTGATACTGTTCGTTTCATTAATGTCCGCTATATGGAATCCCAAAATTTTATTCAGACTTTATAATTAATGAAGCCGTGCTACATTTATAGAGACGGCAATTAAACCACGACAGAAAATTTCCCCTATCTGAGGCAATGCCCTCACGGGATGGGCATCGATGTGCATGATGTGAAATAAATCTACTGCACGGTGAAACTACATTTTACAAATCTTGACAAGCACAACATGCTTCGCCTAGAAAAAGAAGACTATAATACATTTAGCAGTAAATTAACGGAGAAAAGAGCAATAAAATCAAGTAATTGTACTAGCGCTTTCGCGGCATTGAAAATAAATATTCATTTGAAACCTCGACTGCAAGAAAATATGGAAGAAAATACATTCCATGCATAGGTCTCCGTAAACAAAGACGGTCGAAAAAGTCCGAACAAAAAATCACATTGAGCAAAGTATTGTATAAATTTTGCTGCAAGAACGAACGAACAATCGAGTTTTATGCTTTTCAAAAAAAAAACGGGAAACAATCTTGCCCTCACAACGATGCAGTAAATCAATGCCGCCAGCGCTCACAGGTCGGCCAAGAAAATCTTGTTTCGTGGGCTCAAACAACCAGCTCCGCACAAAATTAGAACACAATCTAGAAAAACGGTTTACATGAAGCCTGGCGCAACAAGTAATTTTTAAACGTGACAAATTTCTGTTCGCAGAAACTTGTATTAGGTGTTAGCCTCGTCGAATGCTGATACACTAAGTGGGAAAAAAGTCTGAGCATGAGGGTCTGTGCAGATGGCGATATTATCAGTACACTGCGCGGTGAAAGCACGTGCTTAATGGAATGCCAAGGTTCTTGCGAGGCACACATGTCTACACAACACCAGGTTATTCAGCTGGCGTAGATACCTGAATACACACCGTAGACCGAAACTCTAACAATAAGTATGATCTAAGCACCTGAAAGGAGACATTCAACTTTACTTAGTCACGTGAAAACCTACATTCCCAGCTGTGCATCTCTGCGCAGTTAAACACTACACTGTCTGCATTCTGCACTACCCTGAGCTTGTTGTCCAGAATATGTAAACCTCGGCACTGCTAAGCAGAGTCCTTACATGCAGTGGGTCTAAGTAAAGTGCGAATTGAAGCGGGCATAACAAAAAGACTTGTTTTACAGCGGAAGAAATACGCAAAGGCTGTGTAAGGCAACGTTTACAACACCTAATGTCCCTCGTACTAATCCAGTACAAAAGCGGGAGAGGAAGGCTTGGCACAAACACCGAGGAATTCATTAAGCAGAAATAAGGACCAGGGGAAATATGCAGCACGCACATAAAGGACACCTCACAATGCAATATCAAACAATATTCTATATGAACATAAACAAACAAATACTACACACCGGATATATACGGCTATTGACAAAACAATCCATTCACAAGGGAGCGTAACTCACATAACGCCGAAATGGACAATTCGAAATCTATGAACACACTTCACTGTCTCGCAAAAAATCTTGAAAAGATGACCAGTATACTTCAGCAGGAAGGTGTGACCGTAGGCTGTTGCAGTCTATTAGTGCACAAGAAATAAATGTTCTCGCATAAAGAGGATTTTGTGGCGTTGTTTCAAGTCGTGTAAGTACATGATAGTGTAGCACGAGATATGAAATCCAGGTAAAAATTTTGTATCCACGCACGGATATTATTATTGAAATCGGCTGGATGTTGGCGACTCTGCTAAATCAATTCTGATGTTTTCTCTAGCAAGTAGCAACTTCATTTTTTAATGTCTTTGAATTACCTAAATTACTAACGCCAAACGCTTAAAGCAGCCCGACGCGGCGCTAGAGCAGTGGGCGGTGACGCTGGTCAGCGGCACCATTGGAGACAAGGAGGTGCTAGTCGCCATCGCCATTTCGTCGGCGAAAGATGCTGGACTGATGACCCCCCCCCCCTACAATCCACTCCTGTCTCCTGTATCGCAATAAATGTTTATTCTGTCTCTCTTTCTCTCTCTGTCACCATTTTATGTGAGAGTGGCTAGAGCGTGGTACGCTACCAAAAAACCTCACCATCAATTTGTCCTTAGCGTCGTTTCAATGCAAGCATCTGAATGAAATTTAATTTATAAGTTTTAAACCCATTTTGTAACACGTTCGATGTCTGCTTTGAGTGTGGCGTGAACATTCAGCACTTTCTATACCCCTTCGAGAAGATTTTCTTTTCCGGCTTCAAGGGCGTATTATGGCTTCGACCACAGAGCCTAATTTCTCTTAATATTCCTTCGTCATGGGCTCTGGCTTTGCTTCAACTTCAATTCTTAGTAACAAACGCAAATTATTAGCAACAACTCCTCAAGCCCGTTAAAAGTATAAGGTAGCCACGGCACCACCAGAAGGCAAACATTCGGTGTCGCAAAAGTGTTTTTTTTGTGGCACATAACCCGGCTAAAGACTGGCTGAATTTAACCTGCGCCATTGCTCTCCTTCATTCTATGATGTGAAGTAAGCGGGAGCTGGTGCGGGCTGCGAGCAAATTCGCCCCTTCAAAGTACTGTCTTAACGAACTCGGGCGCAAGCCGACGTCAGCCTGTTTACACTGGCATCCCGGGAGCAGAGACCAGCGCCGTAAAACGCAGCGCCACTATATACTCGCCTTGTAACCCCGCTCCGGTTACTTTTGGCAAAGGCAGCGCAGTATTGGATGAGTGCAGTACAGTCCTGCCAGTGCAGTCACCCGGGGCGGCGTCCCAATGGACGCACATTTCCGCAGGCAGGAGAGGTAACGTCGTCCCATGCTGCAGAACGAGGAAAGAGAGGTCGTCTAGAAGCGGCAGCGGGTTAGGAAGGATCCTCGATGGTGGCGGGCTATCCACGCAAGCCACAGCGCTCATGCGCTCTTCATGGGCTAAAGCTTAAGCCATCTGAATGGCAGGCAGGGTCAGCATCTGCACCTGTAGGGGCAGTAGCACCAATAGTAAAAATAATGTAGAAATATGCTTGTAGCAAACGCGTACTTCATTGTAGGCGTTTGAACCAACATTGTCGCGCTTTTGAAGAGAGGACAAAACGGTGGCACACAAGATGGAAGGTTTTCTTAAGGACAATTTTAAATATTGCCAGTTGCTCCTGAGAGCTGCTGCAAAACTGTTGGACTGTTCGGGCAATGTGCATGTTGGTTTGAATGTATCAGACGACCCGCCGCGGTGGCTCGGTGGTTAGTGCGATCGGCTACTGATCCGGAGTACCCGGGTTTGAACCCGACCACGGCGGTCGCGTTTCGATGGAGGCGAAACGCAAAGGCACCGGTGTGCTGTGTGATGTCAGTGCACGCTAAAGATCCCCATGTGGTCTAAATTATTCGGAAGCCCTGCACTACGGCACCTCTTTCTCTCTTTTCTCAGTCCCCCCTTTATCACTTCCCTTACGGCGCGGTTCAGGTGTCCACCGAGATGCGAGACAGATACTGCTACATTTCCTTTCCCCAACAACCAATTTTCAGCTTTCAATTTCCCCAAAGCCATATGTCCGGTGAGGTTCAATTATAGGAGGTATTGTGAATTGTAGCTGATAAAATGGGACTTTAACAAGAATCTTGTATTCGATATTTGATAACGTTATGGGCCTGCAGTCGTGTACAAGTTGCAAATTTTCTTTATTATTGCTTTTTGCCAAAAATGCAATGTGTTCTAAACTAAGTGACTGCTGCAGAACTGCAGTATCACCACTCGTAGTGAAAATGTGATTTGCACAATGCGCAAACCCGGCGCGGTGGCTCAGTGGTTAGCGCATTCGGCTACTGAACCGGAGTTCCCGGGTTCGAACCCGACCGCAGCGGCTGCGTTTTTATGGAGGGAAAACGTTAAGGCGAGCGTGTGCTGTGCGATGTCAGTGCACGTCAAAGATCCCCGGGTGGTCGAAATTATTCCCGAGCCCTCCACTACGGGCACCTCTTTCCTCCTTTTTTCTTTCACACCATCCTTTATCCCTTCTCTTACGGCGCGGTTCAGGTGTCCAACGATATATGAGACAGATACTGCGCCATTTTCTTTCCCCCAAAACCAATTATTAATTATTATCACAATGCGCAACAAAGAGTTATAGAAATATTTTTCTAAAAAAAATACAGGTAACACGTTTCTGAAAGTACCAACTGATCAATGGCAACATCTAAATAAGCTATAGTAAACGGCAACTTATTTCTTGCGCCAAGTGCGGGATTCTAGTATGCCAATTTTAATTACGCGAATATTGTAAGGTTCTGTTAAGTTGGAAATATTGAAATTAATGGCCCATTTTTCCGACACGTAGCAAAATCTTTCTGCCATTAGATTCTCCATTGCTCGGATTCAGTAACTGCTAACGAAAAACAATATATTAAATTTTTCATTATAGCAAAAACGCTAATAGCTAAGAAATGCAAGCCTGCTGATGGGAGGTCTGCTATACAGAATTCATTTGATACCTAAGAAAATTTGGTTTCATAAACTGTTTCCGTTTGGAAAATGCGCTTGTTTAGAATTTCTAGGTATGATAATACTATTTTTGCTGGGGACCAAGGCACCACGTCGACGAAATTACGCTACGCGTTTGGAAACCGCATGATGTCACTCAAAAAGTAAGGTAAGATGAGTCGACTCATATGAATACGAGAGGTTTTTGGTGCATGAGCAAACCAGGGTAGCCCTGCAGCTATGCGCGCCAGAAGCTGAAGCTGCAACTTAGCGCTTGTAACTGTGTTCGAGCCTGGAGCCTATATTTAAACTCAAAGATCAAAAGCTCTCTGTATAGTATTTTTGATGTCGGTCCTTATTCAGCAGATATTCATGGCTATGCACAGGACTTATGCAAAAGCGAGACCAAAAAGCTGAATTAGTGACGCCTTTCAAATCGTGATCTCTTATCAGCGCTGTAATGAGCTTTCAAATAGCCGATCGAGGTTGAAACTTTGGGGGGTGGGGGGCGCACCTATTTATAGATATAATTATCATGCTCTGCAAAGAAAAAAAACATTGTTTCAACACTAGACTAGGTGCGGCGAGTAAAGAACGCTGCAGAAACACAGATCCGGTCTAGACGGGCAAGGACGTTTGTTTCAAAACGACCGTAGAGCACAATGTCGCCATAAAAGCCTTTCATCTAGTAAGCCTGCCGTCTCAATAGTAAAATAGACCACTTCTGTACTTCTAACTTGAATTTGGCTTAGTACAGTACGATGTAAAGAATCGGTCGTCCCCAGTCAGCATAACATGATGTTCACCAGTAAAAACAGCACGAATGTTTTCAGTTCAACCCAAAAGCCTTGACCGATCATAAAATGCGTGCGCCTTAATGAAACCCTAATTTCGCAATACAAGTGAAGCACACAAATTGTGAATCACCTTGTTTTTTAAATCGGAATACCAGAATATTCTTCTTAAATAAAAAAGGCAGCCCTTCAATAGACCTACAGAGTGCGACACACAGACATTGTATTGGCTATATAGGGCCCCAGGGAACTTTAAACCAGTTAGTCGCTGTCGATCATAAACTGCTGCATAGCGGCAAATTAAAGTCGACGACCCGAAAAAAAACGGCAGAGCTGTAGTTGTTTTCATCGAGTACGGATGCCACAGACGCTGTGTTGAAAAACACTATAACTGAGTGGCCCCCATGGTGCAGAAGTGGCGGTTTAAATATGCACCTATAAGTTGAGGCTAGCAGCCAGATGGTGAAACCTGCCTCGAGGAAGCAGCCTCCCTTCTTGATCTCTAGCACCGTGCTGATTTCTCTTTCTTTAATGTGTCCTGGGAGATTTATACCTGGTAGGAAGATACTCCTTCTCAACGGCGAACCCAAAGCTATGCGACGCAAACCAATTTGTAGCTGTGTGTGCAAAATGGAGATCATCCCCATTCGTTCATCTGGTTACGCCACAAATCACAGCACATTCACGGCACACTAACTCACACCAACATTTTCGTCTACAGGACAGTGAACGCTGGGGGCTGTGTAGGATGTAATGAATCCAGCACTCTTGATTTCAAATTGTTGCTCGGAACAAGTACGCCTGAAGACCACTCATCTGCACAGAGATGTAAGGTAGACACCATGTCAGCAGAGCGAGGTTTTTCCGAGCACTTTGGGGCACAGGAAGCACATATGCTGATCAGGCTGAGCAACAGGAACAGTGTTCACATCAGGCGATCAGGTGTCCATTCCTGCTTCAATGGGTGCAGTCATCGCAACTACCGATGTAACAATCACAACAGTGTCTCCCACCTTGTGGCAACGGAGATAAAACTGTAGTTGTCCAAGAATCAACACGAGGCGTCGCACGTAGGCACCTGGGTGCACAAGAAAAGGTTCGCCAGAGTTCGCATAGTTTCGTGTCCGTGTTCTTTTTTTCAGTTCGCTTTTGGTCTGCGCCACGTTCTCTCTCCATATGGCGCCAAGACCCGCGGCGAGCCAACATGGAGGGGTGAAACCATTTCTTGCTTAGTGTGCATCGGTACAAAGCCAGAGTTGGGTGCAGGGACGATTCCAAGCGAGCCGGGTGTGCGGAGAGAATAAAATTAGCGTCCAAAGTCAGCGCAAATCATCCACCGATCCAATACTGTGCGTAATGTGGTGCGGAATGTGCATAATACAAAAAATGTACAAGCTGTGAAAAAGAAGACAAACATTAGTCTAGCCGCACTGCCGTCGGTTAGAGCGAGAGCCTGGTGACTCTGACAGACCGCCGTGGTTTCTCCGCCGCCTAAGCACTGACCTAAGCCCCGATTACATTTGGTGGAGGTTTGGTTCCCAACCTCGTACTGCTTTGGAACTCCGCAGCCGCACGTTACCGACCCCGGTATGCCCGAAGGCTCCAACCGTGCAGGTGGGCTCAGCAGTCCTCTGTTTGCCTCCCTCCAGCAGCGGAACCCCGACGTATTCAGTAGTACTGATGATAATAACGCTGAAGACTTGTTGACATCATACGAGTGGGTGAGCGTATAAAAATATAAGTGGGACGATGCCACCACGTTGAACAACGCCATCTTTTATTTGACCGGCGTTGCCAACGTGTGGTTTAGAAACAACGAAGCAGACTTCTCCACGTGGACTGCTTTCAAAGCGAACCTCACCGAAGTGTTCGGACGTCCTGGTGTTCGCAAGCTACGGGCCAAACACCGCTTGCGCGAGCGCTTTCAGCACTCGGCTGAGACGTTCACAACCTACGTTCAAGATGTGGTAAACCTGTCCTCGCGCGTCATCGCCCGGATGTCCGAGGCTCACAAGATCAAGAATTTTCTGAAAGGTGTCGAGGATGACGCCTTCGTCTTTCAGATGCTGGGGCCGCGAGATCTCCGCACCGTCTCCGAAGTCGTCAGTCTCTACCATAGCTGCCACGAGCTGCTCAAGTAGAGGCTACTCACTCGCCAGCGTGCCGCGCCTGTCGAGTCGCTTGAGAGCCTTTCGGCTGCACCCGACCACTCGGCACTATTCGCCTACATCAAAGACTTCGTGCTTGAGGAAGTTGTGCGTCAGTTCTCGCTTCTGCCATTCCACTCCGGGCCATCTTCATACCTGGCGCCCGACTTTCGCAATGTCATCAGAGAACAAGTGGCTTAGGCCCTTCCATCGGTCCCTTCGCCCGCACCTGTCGCTGCGCCCCGCACCTACGCTGCCGCCGTCGCACGGCTGCGGCCGCATAATTACCGCCCAACGTAAGCACCTTCTACAGCGCCTGTGCCTGAAGTCCCTTACATCCCGACGGCTTTTTTCCGACCATATTTACCATTCGGCTATCCCTGGCGTACTTGTGTCAATCGGCCTATTTGTTAGTCTTGCTGATTGCCTAGTTATGTGGCCCGGCTTTGCCGTCGTCATGTGCTAATATCCAATGTTGCGGTTCCTGGCCTCCTCCAAGTGAATACTCACCACCAGCCGAGCCACCAAAGAGTCGCCCTTTCTACTCATCTCCCTACTTTCTCCACCTGGCGCTCACCTTCTCGTCGCCGCTCCCTTTCTCCTACGCGTCGGCGCCCAGATCTTTCGCAAGAGAAAAGCTAGATGCCGCTGTTCCTGAGGCGATAACTGCGCTACTAGCAAAATGTCTAAGGCCTAATATATCTCCAGCAAATCCGATCGCAGTTTCCGTGGAGGGTGTTCCTGTTCCTGTCAGTGTCAACACGGGTGCTGCTGTTTCGGCCATGGCCGCAACTTTTTGCCGCAACCTTTTGCCGCTCCTCGTGCAAAGTGACGACCGCACTTTTTGTATTCTAGCTGCGCACCGGAAGCGCGCAGGCTGCTGCGCCATTAGCGAGGTGCACGGCTCGCGTCGTTATTCAGGAGGTTCTCTACGGAATGGAATTCGTCATTTTACTAACAGTTCTCATGAAATCACTTTCGGTTGGGACTGCCTGTCGCGCCATGACGCAGTAATATATTGGGCTCGTGATGAACTCGAGTTCTTTCCGCTGAGCGGTTCCTCGTCGACCGATGCCCCTTGTGCTGCCTCTGCCAAAGCATTCGCTGTCGAAGACACTAACCTGCTTGCGTGCTCTTCTGTTCTTGTGCCGATCGCTTTTAAACTTGTTCTCGATGGAAACGAACGTTTCACAGCGTGGCTCTTCCTAATTTACCGCAAGTACCTGTCCATACCTTACGGCGTACTCACCCTGTCAGCAGGCCTTACCGCGTTGTTCATGACCAATCCATTCACATATGCTTCCTCTGTGCGTCGAGGTGAGTGCCTTGGTACCGTCTAGCTCATTGCTTTCATTCTCTATTGCGATGAGCGTGACGATTCACCGTCCCTCAACGTCGATGCCCTCAGCCCGCCAGTTCCTGCTACGACACTTCGCCTCCCGACCTTTTCCTTCCTTCCATCGACGCCTCTCTTCCTGCACCTCAACGCACTCAATTTCTGATGCAGCTTCATCAGTTTCGTTTCTCCTTCGATTCACACCAACCCGCTTTGACCCGCACGTCGACTGTCGCCCACATATCGACATCGGTGATCATGCCTCTCAGCGTCAGTGCCCATATCGTGTCTCCGCCTGCAAACGCGAATTTATTCAACAATAGGTTCACACCGTGCTTCAGGGCTGCGCGATTGAGACCTCACACAGGCCATGGGCTTCACCCGTGGTACTCCTGAAGAAGAAAGATGGCTCAATTCGTTTCTGCGTTGATTACCGCCGCCTGAATAAGATCAGGCGAAAGAATGTTTACCATCTTCCCCGCATTGATGATGCTCTGGACTGGCTTCAATGAGCGGAACTTTTCTCGTCGCTTGATTTCCTCTCTGGGTACTGACTTGTACACATGGCAGTTGACGATTGACCTAAAACCGTATTTTTTACCCCTGATGGCCTTTATAAATTTGCCATCATGCCGTGCGGCTCCCGTAATGTTCCGACTATTTTCGAGCACATGATGGACACCATTCTGCGTGGCCTGAAATGGATGCCATGCCTCTGTCATCTCGATGAGGTCGTGATATTCTCGCCCGACTTTGACATTGATCTATCCCGGCTGAAGTACGTCTTAACCTGCCATACGGGCGCCGGCCTTCAGCTCAATTTGAAGAAGTGTCGCTTACTACTCGTGAACTGACAACTTTAGGCGACGTTGAATCAAAGGGAGGTGTACGTCAACTTCGTGCTATGACTGCGTTTTCAAAGCCTGCTTCCATTAAGGAACTGCGCAGCTTCCCAGGCCTCTCTTCATTTTTTTGACGTTTCATTCGCAACTTTGCTTCCATTGTTGCCCCTTTCACTTAGCTTCTCGGCAGCAACTTGGGTATTCTGAGTTGGTCGCATGCATGCGTCGATGTCTACAAAACCTTGCGCAGTGTAGTCATGGCACCATCCATCTCGCGCCACTTCGACTCGCAAGCATGAACCAAAGTACAAACGGTCGCCAGTGTCATTGACCTCGGGGTTGTGCTTGCCCGGCGCGGGTCTGGATTCGAGGAATATATAGTTGCTTACGCCAGGCGCGCTCGCTAAATCCGAATCCAACTGCTCCATGATGGAAAAATAGGTCTTGGACATTGTCTGGGCCCTTGTCAAGTTTTTACCTTATCTCTATGGCCCTGCATTTGACGTGGCCACCAACCACCATGCCCTATGTTGGCTTCCTTTGTTAAAAGATTCCTCAGGTCGCCCGGCTCGATGGGCTGTCCGTCTACAACAACATAACATATGTGCCGTCTAACGGTCAGGCCGCAAGCATCAGGACGCTCATGCCCTATCCCACTCTCCGCTACCTGCCTAGATTGCCACCCTGTCCGCCCTCGAATTCGCTGCGCCTTCGCTCATCACTTGAACTTTAGACATGCCTTCCGAGCAAAGTAAAGGTCAATGGATTGTCTCTCTTCTCGACTTTTTCTCCGACCCACCTACGGCTGCAGCGTCCCGCGCCTTTCGTCGCCATTTTCACATTTTGAATTCGTGTTAATCTACTTTACCTGCGTAACTCTCTAATGAACGAAAATGGCTTTTTGTCATTCTCCGACATCTCAGGTCCCAAACCTGCACCTGTTTCCATGCTGACCCACAATGCTGACACGCGGGAGTATTCAAGGCGTACACTCGCATCCGTCTCGGATCCGTGTAGACTCGCGACACTTTATACATGCCTGGATAGTGAGCTGGTACTTAACGGCGCTATTCTGCCTAGCTTCCCCTTCACAAGAGGCGAGAGGCAGGGTTGTCCTCTGTCTCCGGCACTCTTCGCCCTTTCTTTGGACCCGCTGTTGCGGAGCGTTGCCTTTAACCAACCCATACGCGGTTTCCTAATGACGGGGCAGGAGACCGTCAGGATTGCAGCCTACGCCGATGACATGTCCCTTTTCATGCGAAACAGCGCCAATTTTAAGGCCTTTTTGGCCACCTTCGACAGGTTTGCAGCGCTCTCCGGAGCCAGACTGAACACCGAGAAGAGCCATGCGCTTCGTTTTGGTAACTTTAGCGACCCACTTCCGGCGCCGGTCCCCTTCGTGAATGCTCTGCGCGTGTTGGGTGTCCTATTCGAGGCGTGTCCCCGCGCGCTTGGACCAATGTGGTTGATCGGATGATCAACGCACTCGCAGAGGCGGCCGCTGTTCGACCTGTCCATGGAAGCTAAGATCGCCGTGGTGAGGAATCGTGCGTGCGCCATGGCTAATTATGTAGCCCAAGTCGCGGTCATGCCGCGCAGTGCCGCCATACGCCTGGCGTCACTCGTGGGCGTTTTTCTGTGGGAGAGGAGTCGCCCGCCAGTCGCGCGCCACCTGCTGCAACTCGCGACCGTCCGAAGAGGACGTGGACTGCCGTGCATTGACATGGTGGCCCGCATTTTGATTACTAATCCGGTACGCTAGCTTTTAGATGATGACGCCTACCCGGGACGACCTCTTTTGCTCTACTGCCGGAGCACGGCACGCAAAGCTTTCGCCCTTGGTAGGCATGTAGGACCGCAGGCCGAAATATCGCCCGTATTTTATAGCGCACACGCGGGCTTCAAGCTCGCATTGGAGGCCGATCTGCCTAAGGTTGATATCGGCGACGCCCCGGCCATTGAAGTTAGCCAGCTGATTACCTGTGCGCGGCTATCCCCAGACGACCAGCGGCTCACAGCAGTAAGAAAGTGGTGCTCATGGGCCACGCGTCGGTTTCCGCCTGCGGTCAGGGACTTAGAATGGCGACGCCCCTGGGGGTCTTACCCACATGTCAGCAGCTCGCATCCTGGGGAATGGTGCCCAATGAGCAGTGCCCAAACTGCGCTGCTGCTGAAACTGTACAGCACTTTTCGTTTGAGTGCCCAGTCTCGCGCGTGATGTGGCGGCTAGTGCGCCGCATGTTTTCAGTGCATTACGGAAAAGACGTCCAGTGCTCGCGGGGTCTTTTTTCGGGCCTTGTCATTCAATGCGTTTTGTTTGTATTGTGGCGCCGTCGCTGTCTTGCAAAAGCTCGCAGGCAGCCGGCGCGAGCCATGTACTCACCGCTGCAGAACCGGCATCTTCTCCTGTGGACATCTCTCTGACCGCATAGATCAAGATGGAGAAGCGCGGTTTTTGCAGCGCTGGCATACTCGTTTCTTTGCTGTGCATGACGGAAGGCTAGAGATTTCAGCTCCCCTCTTTTAGTGTAAATAATTTCAACTTGTGCTCCCCCTTTGATGTTGTTTGGAAGACCCTGGTTGAGGGTATGTTATCGGTATCTGGTAAATTGGTGATCCTCCACCCACCCACCCCCCTTTTGTATCTTGCTTTGTGTTGTGATCAATTTGTTCAGTGATCCTAATTACAGATTGCGTCGCTTATAAGTGGCTTTGCAATATATTTTTGAGTGCGCTTTGTTTTAGGCGACGTCAATTGTGTTCACAGTTGTTTGCCTTGTATGTACAGGATGTTCGTACACAATAAATTTCTCTTTGTATAGAATATTTATTGGAGTGAAGGCGGAAGGGATGGGAGGGTACAACCAATTTTTATAACCCCCATCTTCGATTCGAGAAACCGAAGCTATGGCGCCATTTTGTCCCCTGACGTCATGACACTGGGGGGAAGGGATGGGAGGGCAAAGCCAATCTTAATAGCCTGCTTCTTGAATTCAAGAAACCGAGACTATGCTTCCATTTTGTTCCCTGATGCTATACTGGGAGGAGGAGGTGGATGGGAGGGCATAACCAATTTTAATGGCCGCCATCTCCCATTTGAGAAACAGAAACTATGCCGCCATTTCGTTCCCTGACATCGTAGGCACATAGTTCCAGCTCTATTCACCATATTGGATAATGACGTCATCATTGGCACGCGATAGGTGATTGTTTCTACAATGCTATTGTATATGGCGCTACAAGTCTCAATGCGAGATGTGTTGTTTTCTAGTTGCTGCCACAGATGACACTGTGATCTCAAGGTGGTGGCAGACCCCTCGAAATCTCTAAACGTGATGAGTAGTTGCTGCCGCAGATGACATTGTGATCTCAGGGTGGTAGCAGGCCCCTGGAAATCTCGAAACCTAATGAGCAAGAACTACCGCTTTTAAAACCCGAGGTTTTTGGTGAACGCGCGCGGAAGAAAATGGCGGTTCCTAACCCCGAGATGTACGCTAGTATTCGCGGCCGCAGCGCTGGGAGTTCATTCATAATACGGAAAGCAGCAGAAGCACTAGCGGCCACACCGCAAATGCTAGGACGGCCGGCATTCGCTCACAATCGACTGATTCATGTCTGCAAGCAGGTGAGAGCACTGCTAATCTGGTGCCTGAACAAGCTAAGGTGCTCGACGACACTGAAGGGCAGATCTTTCCTGAAAGTTGGGAACTGCAGACGTCATTTCATCCCCGGAACACGATGAGGAATGTGCACTCATAAACGCTGAGGACGAATATTGCACGCTGTAGGATGTTAGAAAAGGCATCAAAGACAGGTCTGATCTAAGTATCACAAGGGAATAGGCTGACAATCAGAATGATAGTGTCAAAGGAAGAGGAACCTTTGCGGCCTAGGCTACGGAAGCAGCACATGTTTCCAATTAAGCAATCTGAGAGCGCTGCCACCGAATGATCACAGGTATAAGGCAGAGTGCTGCCAGCGTTAAGAAAGCAAACTCAAGTGAAGAAAAGAGAGCTGCCACCGTCGGAAGCATCAGCGTCATCGGCGAAGCAACAGCTGCTATGTCAGTCACGTTCTCATCCGTGAAACTAGCATTTAGATTCGGAGTCAAAGTAATGTGCCAGACATCGCCACTGCACAGAGACGCGAAGGACATAAGTAGCCCTGTCTACATGAACCCGACAGGACCGGGTAGAGTCAGCGTCGGGCTAGGTGACTCGCCTGTGACTCATCCCTGTCTGCATGAACCCGACAGGACCGGGTAGAGTCAGCGTCGGGCAAGGTGACTCGCCTGTGACTCGCCCCGATTGGTGTCTACATGAACTCTGTTCAAGCGAGTAAGTATCGCAGCGGCGCCTAGCGTCTAGGGTCGCAGTTATCGTGCCAGTTTCCGGTTCCTGTTTTTGGCCCGCGGGTTCCCGCAGCGCGCTCATGTGGTCATACCACTTCCAAGCCGACGGTGCAGCTCCACTTTTGTCTTGCTCCAACCGTTCCTGTCACACAAGACAGAATTGTGCTGCAACGACGTACACTTCCGTATGGGTGTCGAAATTCGGGTTAGGGAATGTTTATACTCACGGCCGTGAATCGTTTCTTCAAATTCTTCCAGCAGTTCCGCAACTGCTGCCATGTCCAGTGGAAGCCGAGATTGGCCATTTCGGCCTGCAGATCTTTGAACACATCTTGGTTGCGCTGCCGTCTGCTGTCCAGCGCCTTGCTCACTTTTTTTTCATTTACTAGCCGCAGAAAACATTCATTCCACTTCCCGGTCGGTCCAAGAAGCTCGGGTGGAAACAGCGCGGGGACCGACGGCGGCTGCCATTTTGGTCGACTGGTCACATGACCGAAATCTTTCCTAGAGTTCCCTGTTACCCGATTCCCTGACCCGACTGCGTATGCATGGTTTTTGGAAAGGCGGGTCAGGCGAGTTAACCTACCCCCTGCAGGCGAGTTAACTCGACTCGCTCTGCCGTTTATTTTACTCGACCCGACAGCGTCTACATGAACCCGACAACTGGTTTTTTACCCGACAAGCAAACTCTACTCGACTTTGTCGGGTTCATGTAGACAGGGCTAGTGTGCCGCTGCAGTCGAACCTAGGCAGTACGATAAACTGCTAAACGAAACCCTCGAAGCATTGGCGCGATAAAGAGTATTAAGGCAGGACGCCCAGATATGACAGCGCTGTCAGGAAGTTCAAAATGAAGAATCGTGACAAGGCTATATATCGCCCCTAGCGAACAGAAAGCGTGATGCGCGAGGCCACAGACGCTCATGAAGGCTGTCACTTCCCACCGCGATCAAAGAGTAATCAGCGATCCCACCGCAAGAGGTACGCGCGCGAAGAGAAAACGCTTGAATGGCGCACGAAGAACAAGGAAGCGACAAATTGGTAAATAAAGCGAGTAATCGTCCTTCGTCTTCCCAAAGAAATTGGAAGGACAAGCGCAGCTACAGTGAGGATGCAGACGCAATATCCGTTAGAAGCGCCTGTTAGAAGCGAGTTAAACACGCACACCCACGTGCTAAGTCGTGGATGTTGAGGTATGGCAGTCTTCGAGTACCATGTAGTGAGTTTTACTCAGTTGCAGTTGGTAACATCGCGAACAGCTATTTATGTTATTAAAAGCTTGGACCAATTTCTAAGAGCTAATTTGCAGCCTCAGCTATGTGTTCTCTTGTCCAAGTGATTTTAGAAAAAAAAAACAAATTATTTATTGAGCATCCATTTCACTGTCTGTCGTGTAACGTGCCACTTTTTGTGTTCCGCTCTATAGAGTGCTGGTATCCCACATGTGCCTCTTTTTAAGATGGAAAAAAGTGCAGAGATATAGGTAGTTGAATTTTTATGATATTCAAATCAGGTGTTTTGACGGGTGACTAAGGGCACTTGCTTCAGTTGGAGTTGACTGCTGTCGGTAGTTTCCTCGGAAGAGAACGATCAATAATGACCGGTTCCGAAAAGCAGGGGCGGCAGAAGCAACCAAGGCATCTGCTGAAACCAAGGCGGTGAGCAGTGATCCTGTCCTGACAACCGAGTCCTGTGAATGGCAACGAACGTGGAGCAACCTGTCCTCTGAACACGAGGGCGACTCTGATTAAGCCAGGTAAACGAGCGCGCTAGGAATCCCGCGAGCGTCTTAATTTCATCCTCCCACTATCCTTCTGGAGCCCCCTGCTACGCACGCTTGTCTGCTATTGTTATCAAGTCCGTTACTCTTAATGACCATCGGTTATCTCGCCTTCACATGGCATGCTCTGCCCAAGTTCATTTCTTTTTCTTGATTACGACTAGAATATCAATAACGAGAGTGTGTTCTGTGATGCCCTCTGCGCTCTTACTGGCCCCTAATTCTTCAATCAAATAAACATAAAATGTTAAACAGCCAAAAATCATCTAAACCCATAAACACCCTTCCTCTATATGCTATATTACTCCGATCACCTACATCTACCACCACTTTTCTCTTACTGTCCACATATTCCCATCTCTCTATTACCATTATTATAATATTATCTTTTTTATAGTATATAACCTTAATTTCTGTCTTTTACGTATTTTATTTTTTTCATTTATCCCCTATTTACCCATATATTAAACTCTTCCCTTCAAATATTCTCAACCATGTCTTTATTAATAACTATTAACCAAACTTCCACTCTTCCACCCCTTACAATCGTTTGATACCATAAACACCCTCCTATACACCTACTCCTTACCACTCTTCCCTTCCACAAAGGCCATCACGTAAAACAAACTATCACTGGGGCGATCCCCATATCAGAGGAAATAGACATTCTCAGATCAAAGAACCTCCCTGAAATTGCCTATTTCCGCTCCCAATCCTGCCATTCCTGACTACCTGAATCGGGCTTGCCCCTCTTCCAACCACAAGGAGTAGGCTTTGCCCCTTCCAACGACCAAATATAAGGCGTCGGGCTTGCCCCTCTCCACGGCTCCCTAGAAAGCGAGCGCAGGTAGGAGTTACCTACGGGAACTATGGGAGCGCCACGGAATCACCACAAGTGATGTGTGTGACGGACGAGGTGCAGTGGAAACACTGGGGCGCCTGCTCCTTCGCTGTGCCGCGTTCGCCGATGCTCGTCGTGATATGCTTGCGGCCTACAGGGCGCTGGGCATACTACCAGACTCCCTCAAGACGCTATTTTGGCCGCAGGACAGTGCGCGCACCCGTGAGCGAACCTTGCTGAGCATCTGTGCATTCCTCGAACAGGCGGGTTTAACGTCCCGTCTGTGCTCCGCCAGGTAGTTACGCGCAGTTACCGAACGCTCCACGAGTGCTATGCTGGACGACTAACAGCTGGACGCCCCACTTCAGCTGTATTGTACATAGTGCTGTAGTGTACGCGTTTGTTTTTATTGCTTCATCATGAACTTATCACGCCCGCAACCGCTTCATATTTATTACTGTGTACATAGTCTTTGTGTATGTTACCCCCCCCCCCCCCCCCAACCCTCTCTTCCGGTCGCCTCACCTATTTTATTTCATTTCTCCATTCTGCCTGGTATCCTTCATTTCGGTTGCCCGAGCTCTCGGTGCTTCAGTATCCTTGGTGGATGCTGGGGCTAGCAAAAATCTTTTCCTTCCTTTTTATTATTATTTTAATAAACCGCTTACTGCTACTTCACAACATTAGGCGGAGGAGTCACGGCTTCAGCGGAGATTTCTTCAGGTAGCCAGGATTGAACTCACTCGTGCTTTCCTCCCGCTGACTTCGAATTCTAGGTTGTTCCACCGCAGCTTGAAGTGTGCTTCAAATCATCTAGATTACGGCCCATTTGTTAGAATTCAAGTATACATTGAATGAAATAATTTCATATTTAGAAAAGTGAATTTTTACTACATATCCAGTGTGCAGATGCAATTCCTCGAGACGCGTTTTGTCAGCACTAGGTTATCCTACGGCAGTTTGAAGTGTGCAACAAATATGTTTGCTAGGACCACCCATTTGGAAGAAATTAAGTATATTTCGGATGAATTATTCATATTTACAAAAAAAACAATTGATACATTCGTCATCATCATCATCATCATCAACCTTATTACACCCACTGCAGGGCAAAGGCCTCTCCCATGTCTCTCCAAATAACCCTGTCTTTTGCCAGGATCATCCACCCTTTGCCTGCAAACTTCTTAATCTCATCCGCCCACCTAACCTTCTGCCGTCTTCTGCTACGCTTACTTTCTCTTGGAATCCCCTCCGTTACCCTTAACGACCAGCGGTTATCTTGCCTTTGCATTACATGCCCTGCCCAATCCCATTTCTTCCTCTTTGTTTCGAATAAGATGTCATTAACCACGGTTTGTTCCCTCACCCACTCTGCCCGCTTCCGGTCTCTTAACGTTACACCTACCATTTTTCTTTCCATGGCTCGCTGTATTGTCCTTAACTTATAATGAACTCGTTTCGTTAGCCGCCACGTTTCTGCCCCGTAGGTGTGTACCGGTAAGATACAGCTATTGTACACTTTTCTCTTGAGGGAAATTGGTAAACGACCATTCATGATCTGAAAGAACCTGCCGTATGCGCTCCACCCCATTCTTATCCTTCTAGTTATTTCCCTCTTATGATCTGGATCAGCTGTCACTACCTGCCCTAAGTAGACGTACTCCTATACCTCTTCCAGCACCTCACTGCTAACTGTGTACTGTTGTCCCTTTACTAGACTGTTGAACATTACTTAGGTTTTCTGCATGTTAATTTTTAGACCTACTGTTCTGCTCTGCCTGTCTAACTAATTAATTATGATTTGCACTTCACTTCCTTAGTGACTAATCACAACAATGTAATCGGCGAATCGCAGATTACTAAGGTATTCTCCATTCACTCTTATTCCCAACTGTTCCCAATTGAGGCCGCGGAATACCTCCTGTAAACACGCTGTGAATAGCATTGCCGAGATCGGGTCTTCTTGCCTGATGCCTTTTTTATTGGAATTTTATTGCTGACTGTATGGGGGACAATGGTAGCTGCGCAATTGTTATATATATTTTCCAGTATTTTGACATAAGGCCCTTCTACACCCTGATTACGCAATGCCTCTATGACTGCTGAGGATTCCACCGAGTCGAATGCTTTCTCGTAATCAATGAAGGCTATATATAGAGGTTGGTTATATTCTGCGCATTTTTTATCACCTGATTGATAGCGTGAATATGACCTATTGTGGAATATCCTTTACGAAAGCCTGCCTGATCATTTGGTTGATTAAAGTTTAAGGTTGCCTGAATCTTTTAGCGATTACCTTAGTAAATACCTTGTAAGCAACAGATAGTAAGCTGATCGGTCTATAATTTTTCATGTCCGTGGCGTTTCCCTTCTTATGAATTAAGATAATGTTGGGATTCTTCCAAACTTCTTGTACGGTTGCGGTCATAAGGCATTGCGCATACAGGGTGGCTAGTTTTTCTAGAACGATCTCCTATCCATCGTTCAACAGATCTGCTGTTACCCGATCCTCCCCAGCTGCTTTTCCCCTTTCTATTGCTTCTAAGGCTTTCTTTACTTCCTCTTTTGTTACTGGCGGGATGACACATTGCGCTGCGCTGCTGTTTCTCTCATTAAATCTATGATTACATTGGCTACTGTACAGATTTGTGCACAACTCTTCGGCTACTTTAACTATCTTATCCATATTGCTAATGACATTGCCCGCCTTGTCTCTTAGCGCTTACATCTGGTTTTTATCTATGCCTAGTCTCCTCTTCACCGCTTTTAGGCTACCTCCGTTCTTTAGAGCATGCTCGATTCTCTCCATAATAAACTTCCTTATGTCGGCTACCTTGCGCTTATTAACTTCGATAGCTCTCTGAGTTATATTCTGTGGGTAGGGTTAGACGCCCTCATGCTTTGACGTCTCTTAATCAGATCTTTCGTCACCTGAGATGGCTTTTCAGTATACTGTAGCACTGTCTTACCGCCTACTTCTACGGCGCACTCCGTAATGATGGCTGTCAGATTATCGTTAATTGTATGAACATTAAGATCGTCTTCCTGAGTTAAAGCCAATATCTGTTATGCAGTGATATCCTGAATTCCTGTACTTTCCCTCTTACCGCTAACTCGTTAATGGACTTCCTCTTCACTAGCTTCTTCCGTTCCCTCTTGAAGTCTAAGCTAAATCGAGACCTTACCATTTTGTGGTCGCTACAGCGCACCTTTCCGAGGAAGGCCGCATCCGGAACGATGCCAGGTTTAGCGCGTAGTATGAAGTCGATTTCATTTTTAGTCTCACCATTGAGCTCTTCCAGGTCCACTTCCTGTTCTCTCGTTTGCGGAAGAAAGTATTCATGATCCGTAAATTATCCGTAAGGCAGCGATGGCGTAGAAGAAGAGCATCCACCTCGCGTGCAAGAGGACCGGAGCTCGAATTCTGGTGCCACGCGATTCTCCACCGGGTTTGAAAAAAAGGAAATAAAATCCTCGTGTCGATGGAATTGCCTAACCAGGCGTGGGGTGCGCCCTAATCTCGGTGACCAGAACCGACAACGCACTCCCTCACCAGAACAAGATTTCGCCACCCTGGTGTAGTACTTGGGCCCAACCTTCTATGAACAAACCAATTAACCCTTAACCCTCAGTCCCCAGCGGCTGCGGAGCAACTGGCCACGGCGGCGGTCAGACCTGTGACGCAGCGAAGGGTGCTAAGAATTTCTGGCTCCGGACAGGCCGCCATTGGAAACTCAATGTGGCAACGTTTACCGCTAGAACTTTATCTAGGGAGGCTAGCCTAGTAGTGCTGTTAGAGGAACTAACTGGAATTAAATGGGATGTCGTAGGGCTTAGTGAAGTTAGGAGGGCAAATGAGGCGTATACAGTACTAAAGGACGGGTACATACTGTGCTATTGCGGATTAGCGGATGGACGAGAACTAGGTCTGGGATTCCTCATTAATCAGGAAATAGCTGGCAACGTAGAGGAGCTCTATAGTATTAACGAGAGGGTAGCAGCTATTGTGATTAGGCTCAATAGAAGGTACAAGCTTAAAGTGGTGCAGGCCTGCGCGCCTACGTCCAGCCATGACGACGAGATAGTTGAAAGTCTCTATGAAGACGTGGAATCGGCCTTCAATAAAGTAAAATCGCACTACGCTGTACTGATGGGGGACTTCAATGCGAAGGTGGACAAGAAGGAGGTTGGCGACCACGCGGTAGGAGACTATGGGATAGGTTGTAGAAATAGCAGGGGAGAGCTATTAGTAGAATTCACAGATAGAAATAATTTACCGATCATGAAATTAATACATTGCCAGCATGCAAATGCGATTCCCTGCAACGCGATTTCGAGCACCAGAGTGTTCTACGGTAGCTAGAAGTATGCTGAAAATATGTTTAAAAGCGCGTGTTTGTTAGAACTGACGTATTATTTGAAAAATTTATTTCAGATTTATGAAAGTGCACTCTTAAAACATTGACCAAATGCTAAAACCGCACACGCATTTTTGCATGTATTTGAAACTGTTTTTAGCACGCTTTCAAAGACGTATTTTCTATAGCTTTTAAGAATACAATGTATTTAGAACACCGAGCACGAACGTTCAGGCACCTATTGACTGTATATTTTTAGTGCATTCCTGGACACAAAATATGTTTGCAGTACAATGTAAATATGCCGCCGTATTTCCAAACGTATTAATTTTCGCTAACGGTCGCAGAAGTCCTCCATAAATCAGACGACATAGATGCAATATATAAAGATTTTTCTAAAGCGTTTGATCTAGTTTCGCATGCAAAGCTAATTTGTAAAATCAGATAACTAGTCTATAAAGGTTGCTAATCAGATTAATTACTGCCTACCTCACAAACAGGTCTCAGTTTGTACATGGTTATGGTCACTCATCCCGCTGCCTCCCGGTAACGTACGGAATTCCCTAAGGAAGCGTCCTTGACTCATTGTTTTTCATTTATGTAATTGAGACTGTAACTGTTATTACAGAATGAGTTTATATTCGGCTGTCTGCGGCAGACTGCGTTTTCTGCGACAGCGTACGCAGCTCGCTCGGTCGAAAAACCGTCGGCATAGTAGTAGTAGTCGACACCGTGTGTCGGAATAATCGGGGCTGTGTAAAAAAACCGTATGACGATAATTGTTTGTTCTAGTGATTCATGGTTGATTGCTGCGTGATAGGTGATGCGACTTAATGAAAACATTGTATTAATTTGATCAACTGATCAATTAAAAAACGAAATATGAAAAAATAGAAAAAGGGGGCTCAGAGGTGTCAAAGTGCTCAGAATGAAGACCAATGTCTGATGGCACCAATTAAGAAAATTTAGATGGTGTAATTGATCAATTAAAATTGAAGCAATTAAAAAAATGAAAAATGCGTTCAAAGGTATCAATCTGCTCAGAAAGGAAAGCCTAACCCGCTACGTTATCGCGCCATACTCTTAAGGTGGAGCCTAATTGTTCTGTCCAATTTCATTTACTCCAGATAAAACTCCGGATGACCAAATGATGTTTAACCTTAACCCCAGCAGTATTTAACACGGGTGCAACAGAAACAACGTGACGTTAAAGGCTGAAAGAAACTGTTTTTATGAAAATAACTAATAAAACAAACCATGTCCTGCCAAAACTGCATATCATCCAAGCACCCATCTGAATTAAATGTGCACTAAAGAGGAATCTGAACTCGTCTTTTTACCGCGGGAACTTTATCTGCACGTTCTAGGAATTCTTAGAAACTTCGAATTATTATCCTGTGCAGCCTATTACCCTAATTAAATCGGATTAAACGTCCCGGCTCCCGCCTTTTATTAAAATTCAACGCGGTAGGTAGGAGTCAACAAAAGCGTCAGCCAGTCCCGCGGTGGCTTGCCGCTCTGCCATCGGCGGAGTGATACGTAAATCAAAGAGTTCACGTGTATTACTTTTGCGCTGGCCTAATTTGCGTCGATATTGTCTGTGACTGAAACTGTTTATTCAGAGAAACCTAAAAAGCAAAATAAAAGCGAAAGCGAAGCTGCCGCTGGATGGTTGAAAGGCACTCCACGCGTTGGTTGACTCCGCCTACCTGCCGCGTTGACTTCAAAAAAAAAGCGGGAGCCGAGATGTTTAACCAATTTAATTAGGGCAATCGGCAGCACAGGATAATAATTCGAACTTTTTAAGAATGCCCTAAACGTTAGATACAGTTCCCGCGGTAACAAGACAAGTTCGGATTTATCTTTAGTGCACCTTTAACATCGTACAGGTGCCCTGGTGCGACAATAACCAATGCATTGTTACATGGAATGCCCGCGTTTCTAACATCTGCTCAGCACCTTCCGTAACCTGCTTCCTCAAACATAAATTGAATCAGGCAGCTCCTGCAACGAAGCATTTAGGTAATATATCAGTTATTAGATCCATATTTCTACGGTTCGGGGCTCATTCACTGAAGCTAATATTCAGGCGTTAGAGATGATTCAAATAAAAGCAGTTTGGTTCTATTTTTCTAAATTTCGCAATTGCGATTCCCCAAACCCGCCGCGGTGGCTCAGTGGTTAGGGCGCTCGACTACTGATCCGGAGTTCCCGGGTTCGAACCGGACCGCGGCGGCTGCGTTTTTATGGAGGAAAAACGCTAAGGCGCCCGTGTGCTGTGCGATGTCAGTGCACGTTAAAGATCCCCAGGTGGTCGAAATTATTCCGGAGCTCTCCAATACGGCACCTCCTTCTTCCTTTCTTCTTTCACTCCCTCCCTTATCCCTTCCCTAACGGCGCGGTTCAGGTGTCCAACGATATATGAGACAGATACTGCGCCATTTCCTTTCCCCAAAAAACCAATTATTATTATTTATTATTCCCCAACAGCTCCAATGAATGATGATGACATAAGGACAGTGGAAAATCTAAAAAGCTTCTGCAACGTAAATTTCTGCTTTAGCTGAAGGACAAGTTATCAATGAGCCCAGGCGCGTACGTATAAGCACTAGTCGCTCGAGTAACCAGACATCGCCATCCGAAGTCCACAACCCGGTACCGCTCTAGAACCATTATTCTTTAATACTCTTTTTTCCTCGCTGAATAGCAGTGCACAGCCAGTCCTCAATGCATTTTTAATGAGCACTGAATGCATTACCAGCTTTTTAAAGCTTGTGCTTGAATCGATTCATGCATAGCCGTTTGTTTCTCTTTCTGTTTGGTGTGCTAAATGTTCATTTTGCTTCCGTGCGGCATTTCCCTTCCTGTTTTGGCCTGTTTTGTCAGTTTCGTAATTTGAATTTCTGGCGTTTGCAATGCCGGTGCAGCCCTTTGTTTCTCTATATAATTAATGTGGTAAATATTGAGTTTGCATCCTTTCATACTGTATTTTGCTTTCCTGCATGGGCCTACCAAGACTGCCAGTATTGAAATAAATAAATAAAACAACCTTGACCACTGACACAAACACGCGTTACCACAACCATTACAGTGCTCTCTGGTCGTCTCTCGGGGAGAAAAGTGATACCACTCTCTCCTTCACCACGTGCAGTACACGATAAGCATATAATAAGCGAATAATTATCCAATGTCATCCATCGAAGCGCAGCTATACGGCTGCAGTGAAAAGCTCTACGGCTTCAACAGAAACGTGCAAAATTTTGCTGCAATACTGACTATTTTTTGGTCCTGTGAGGAAGAAATATTGTTCAGGCGCTCAAAATTATGCACCCCGCTCGAGTAATTGAGAAAGGAGTGAAAATCTGTCGGCCAGAGCGGAGATATGTACAAGGTCTCGGTGACTACAGTGATATCTTGGAGACTTTTGTTTCACACAGTACATTATAGAATAGAACACCAAACTCGCGGTGTATGTGGCTACATGGAGTTATCGGCTTGTACAGAAAATTCTCGAGTACAACATGTTTTTCAAAGCGGGTTTAGTTCTAAAAGGGTTGATAGGTGGATCAAAAACGTGGCTGCTGAGAATTTGGCAGAAAACTGCGTAGTTGTAAGAAACTCCCCGTTGGGTGTAATGAAGATTTGTCTGGCCGCGAACGAGAGCAACTTCCTCGTCAGCATATTGTCTAGATGCAAGAATATACCGGCAAACAAGCTGTGAAGCGAGAAATGAGAATAGAAATATTTTACTGCGCATTCGAAGCACGTGATAGATGAGTAGCGGAGGCTTTGTCCCATGATAGATAAAAACAGAGTTCGCCATTGGCGAGCTGCATGTAAAAAAATATTACTCGTGCTATGTTTTTTTCCAGACATATAAAATGGCATACTATTTCTTCAAACAGTCATTAAAGTAACTTGTATAGTCGCCGGCCTTTTTCAACAGCGTGCTCGGCTCGTGCGCTTTCTGCTGCGCAAAGATTTCACGAAAATCTAGAAAAGCTGCTGAGATCGAGAGCTTGAAACGCTGTCTGCCAATCCGTACCAAAAACCACTAAAGGGTTCTTTCATTACATTTCCTTTGAAATTTCAACTGGGGCTCTGATAAAATGAAATTAGGTCTGAAAAAATATATCAGCGGTGCCTATAATCCAATTTTTCAATGCTGATTATGTTGCATACTGAAATATGAAGTGTGGAATGGCACAAGTCATAATTGGCGATGTAGCTGGCGGAAGCGCACTATTAGAAAAATGACAGTTCACAGTGAGGTCACAAGTTTGAGCAGATTTATAGGTGTGTTTGAAGAGTGCAAGGTCATCTGGTGTTGTCTGTCGCTACATCACTGCCTAGAGGTACAACTCTGTAAACAAACCGAACGCAGTACTTCAAAATTGAAATGCTTTTCTAGAGGTTGTTATTGGAAATATTACGGGGCGAATAATTTTCATTATGTGGTGAAAAGTCTTTAGCATTGGGTTTTCTCCTTGCTTGAAGAGCTATGTCTGAAAGCTGGCCGAATTGTTCAGCGATAGCTGACTGGCCGTCCAGCTTCCACATTATCCAACTGCCACGTTTTACGGCTATGACCTCAAGTTTTGCAGTCCTCCGTCCATGATAGTCACCCCCTGGTTTCCTCCTTGGGCAGCCACCTTGCGGCCTCTGGCTCCTTTTTCTTACCAGTGGAGAGGAGGATTTCTTTTTCTCATTTTCCAACTCCCAAATGTGTCAGGCGACAGCTGGCCTAGTAGTGGGCGGTGTGCACAACAGTGAAACTCTAGACAATGCCTCAGTTTTTATGGTGGAGCTTCTTGTGCTAACGGTTTAAAATTTGAGCGGTTGCTGAATTTCTCTTCACTTAAACTATGCAGTGCCTGTTCATTGGATTCAAATAATTGCTGGTTTACATATGTTTACCCGGCAGGAATGCTTCATTTTCAACCCTTTATAAAAGCCCTGAC
Source organism: Amblyomma americanum (assembly GCF_052857255.1). Classification (NCBI taxonomy): domain Eukaryota; kingdom Metazoa; phylum Arthropoda; class Arachnida; order Ixodida; family Ixodidae; genus Amblyomma; species Amblyomma americanum. Next base: position 176,279,389 of record NC_135498.1, on the reverse strand, counting down.
ACAATATATGTCGTCAAAAAAGGAATATGCCCTAACGTCCTGACATTATCGTCGATATATTTATTCCAGTAAGGACGAGCCGAGCCATAATGCGAAGCCTAAACGACGCCATTTGCAAATAAATCACTCATATAGGAGAATGCATACCCTTCCTTTTGCCTTGCTATTAGAAGATACGACCACTACAGAGCACTGTATATTAGTAAGAAATGAAATGCGAAAAAGACCCCTGAAACACGAACTACAAAACGAAAAGAATTTAGCCGGGACAAGCTCAGTACTAACGAAGGTTAATTTCATTTGGAAGGCGCGAAGACTGTACTATAGAAGTGTTAGTCAACTTCACTCATATTTCCTCTCCAAAAGATAATATGCGCTCCTTTTTTGTTCGAATTTCATTTTTTTCTCCCATTCCTTTTGTTGCTGTGATTACGACACTATTGAAGTTACAGCAGCAATTCAGGCAGCTTGTGCTCATTTTTTCGACAAGATGTATGCGTGAACCAAGCCGTATTCCATGAAGGACGGCTACATCGTGACTTCAAACTTCAAAAATGGTACATTAGTCGGAAGTGCATGGCAAACTCAACAGCATGCCTTCTCTCTCGATACCTATCTCCAAGAATACAATCGATACCAGAGAACTTCAGTGCTTTATTTTAGGAGCAGGGCCAGCGTCTCCTGCGTTTCGCCAGCTTCCTGCTCGCACCGGTGCTGATAAATCGAAAGGAAATCTTCCTCCTGCGCGCCGCAGTTCCCACCCACATATTCGCTCCACAAATTCCTCGAAAAGAGCTCTCCTTGCGGCAACAGCGCAAACTAGATAGATCGTTCTCTAAAGCGTGCAACCCGTAACGATAAAGCACGCACCTTTTCGTCCACAATACGGGTTTCTTTTCTTCTTATACGATGTAGTTCGTTTAATCTAACCTGATACACGCCCTTGTTCCTTCCTGGTTAAGCTGGTCCTCAAGAGTATATAAAACTGCGCCCCTGCAAGCATTCACTACCGTTAACGTCGTGTTCAGTTCCAGAACGCCAAAGATGTACGCTGTGGTAAGTGAACAGCCCTCTGAAAACACCTCCTCAGATGGAAGTATTATTTCGCACCCGGTTTCATTTGGTACTTGAAGTGCGTTTATAATGCAGAAAACTAGCTGCGGCAGCAAAAATGAATATATGCTGACGCTAAACAGTTCAACTGGTCCTCCTACCCGTTGCTTCCCTTTTCCTTTTCTACCATGGTTTATCGCGCCTGAAACAAATCAACACTTCTTTTTAGGCGCCTCCTCTCTTTAGTACAGAGTGTGTCTGACGTCACTTATTGATTCGGTTGGCCTGGTTGGTTTCGGAGACTTTTTTACAACTTACCTTGTTTTCGTCAAGCCTATGAGGCCCTGCTTATAGACTCTACACCGACGCCTTCTTCGATTTTAACACTGTTTGCGTGCTTCCGGTCTACTCTCGAATTTGCCTAGTACAGTCATAGTACGGAGAGATCTGGATGAAGATGGCCGAAGAAACGAACTTATCAAATTGCCTACAGGAGAAATTAATCGAAGTGCCAGGACCATTTGTCGCTAAAAGAAAATATTTATATACGACGGGGCCATTTTATCGAAATGAAGTGATGAAACGTTGTTTGGGAAGAAACGGTGTATATTCCTTGGAAAAAAACAATTGTGTATCACATGAGGCAGGAAATGTCGCTTTTTTTTGTCCCACAAGCAGCAAGCTTGAATGTTTGCAGTAGGAAAATAATTTGTTGCGGAAATTTAATATCTCCTCAAAAACTCCATGCAACAGTTCTGGTGCAAGGAAGAACAAAAATGTTTTGGACGTTGTAACTTCTGATCAATCAAATGGAAAATGTTGCTAAAAAAACTCAGGTGCTCAAAGAATTGAGTTTAGTTTTTCAAGACAATTATGGGAGAAGAAGCAGTAATAACTTGACACCAATACTTTTCCTCAGCACTGCTTTTCTTTCTCGCAACAATCACAAAACTGGTACAACTGGTCGATGAAATGTTTTGTAGTTGTGTTTTCGCCTCTTACATAAAAAATGGTAAAAAATTAAAGAAATTTAATGAGCATTATAAAAGCCCATGCCAGTCAGTGTTCCTTAAAAGACCCCTGGAGTGCCTTAGTACCTGGTCATAAATTATTGAATTCAATCTCTTAATCCAGAATAAAAAAATCCACGATATAGGCTTATATTCGTGCAGTGACAATTACAGGATATTGTCTGTTAACGGGAGCAACTGTCACGAACGTGACTTCGAATTGAATGGTCGTGGTTCCCTATTAGTTGTCGCATTGACAAAGCTTCAGAATATAATTTGGAAGCTTGCAGGGCGTATAACTTCGCTTTTATTACGTTCAAGCGCTCATAACTCCTATATTTCGCATACTCTCTCTAGATATCTCTCACGGGAGCAAAAACAGCTTTCTCTCCTTCCTGTCAAGGAAGTGCTAGTGTTGTTTTAATGCTTCTTTATTTTCAGCATCGATAAAATATTAGCTGCACATTTATTCTTCTTTTATATTAGTTTTATACCACCGCTGGTTGTCTAACTACGCGTTTTTGGACGCCAACTTTTTCGATTGTCAGTTTCATAACGTCGGCGTGAAAAGACACTTTCTATTGGTCAGTCAGATAGGCTGAGGCGCAGAAGAGAGCGGGCTGAAGTACAGACAGATAACAGAACATTCTGGAGTTGATTTGTAACAAGGTATTATTTACTCATTGAACTAATGCCAATGAGTAATTACTCCCGTATTACAAATCTGCTCCACCTTGGGGGATTACCATATAACATTTGATCAACACTGTTCCCCCGTTCAAGTTATTCATCAATTCGCTCTCGCCCTACCATAAGCTTGCCGTCCCGGTTGGCTCAGTTGGTAGAGAAACTTCTTCGGCGAAGCGGAGGTCCCATGTTCGAACCCCGGACCAGGACTAATTTTTCTTTAACTGCTAAGTTCCTGAGATAGCTGTATAGCTTCCCTTTGTAGCCGTATGGGTGCACTTGGGTGGATAATAATGAGTAATTACTCCCTTATTACAAATTTACTCCGCCTTGAGGGATTCCCCTAAAACATTTGACTAACTGCATTATTCCCAGACCTCTGAGCAAAAATTGAAAACAAGGTTCAGTCATTACGCCGCCTTTCAGCACAAACCAGGCCGCAAAAATACCTCATAATACTTCTAAGTCATGCCGTTTTTGACGAATTGTTAGTCACGCGTTCACAAAGATTATAGAAGCCGTTACATGCAGCTTCCACAATACAATTCACTCAAGATTTCCTGTTTTCTTTCCATGACACCTGCCAACACGTTTCAATGTCGGCCTGATATCCCGGCGTTTCTGCTCATTGTCTTTGCTAAAAAAATTGAGGCTCTAAAAGCCGCTGTTCTTGTGTCCTGAAGCGTGCTTTCACCTTTTTGTGATGAATCTCTCACAGGTGACGCCTCTGGTGCTCCTCCTGGTCCTGGCCACAAGCACGGCTGTTCCAAAGGTTGGCTATGGAGGACTCGGCTATGGAGGTGTCGGGTACGGTGGCCTCGGTTATGGAGGACTAGGATACGGCGGCCTGGGTTACGCTGGCTTGGGATACGGTGGACTTGGTGGCCTGGGAGGTTTGGGCGGCGCAGGTGGCCTGGGCGGTGTAGGAGGCTTGGGTGGCGTTGGCGGCGTGGGCATCGGCAGCAGTGTGGCCCTTGTGAGTGGAGGCCCAGGATTTGCCAAAGCTGTAGCTGGACCTGCCTTCGTCGTGAGGACAGTGCATCATGTCAACAAGGTCAGCGGCGGAGGAGCCCTCCTTGCTCACTCTGGTCTCGGTGGAGGATACGGCCTCGGCGGAGGATACGGCCTCGGCGGTGGATACGGCCTCGGCGGTGGATACGGCCTCGGCGGTGGATACGGCCTTGGAGGAGGATACGGCCTCGGCGGAGGATACGGTCTTGGCGGAGGATACGGCCTCGGTGGAGGATACGGTGGCGGTTTGGGCTACGGTGGATACGGAAAATATGGTGGCTATGGCTACAAGGGCTGATAGATGAAAAAGGGTGCTACAGGGCAGTGACACCAAGCAAGTTTCCTCTATTACTCTACACAAGAATGTGACAGAGTGCCGACTACATAAAATCACTTTTGAGAGAAATGATCGCGAATCAAGGGGTGCTGTTTCTTGCCCATCACAAAGCCAAAGTTCCCGAAAGTGCTGCGTTGAGGTAATGACTAATGGTCGGATTTAAATTAATTGCTAAAATATCAAATTATACAATCACCTTGAAGATCATCCCAATATTCTCAGGTGGAATACTGTTCGTGCGGAATCTGCGTCAAAATACTGACTGTCGCTTCCATCAAAGGCTGTTGATTTCTACAAAAATAAAATTACTTTACAACCGTGATATTGATAAAACGCTTTCTTCAACGTTTTGCTCGTACAGTAATAAATTCATACTTCTTTGTGCAAATAACATTGTTTCGGCCTTAAATATATCGCTTAACCGCTTCGGTTTATTGGAAAATGTTTATTCCACACTGAACAACATTAAGTGGAAACGATTTAAAGCCGAGAACTTCCACGCAGTGCGGACAGCCGTCACACGACGACAGAGTAAGAAGTACAGAAAAACGAACTATTTATCTGGATGGACTTCTTCCGAGAAAACACGGAAGCTGGGCTACGACGACGGCAGCACTTCCTATCTGAAGTTTTCGAACTAAGGTTGCTCGTGGTGCTCGGACGCACCGAGCCTTCCGTGAGGCTTCAAGGTAAAGCGCTTTCAACAAAGACACCAATGCCAAATATTGTTCAAATCGACGTTCTCGAGAAAAACAACCACAACAATATACTCATAAACGAAGGTACACAAAGCAGCAAACAATCAAGCATATTCTACCGCATGGGATATGGTATGATCCTGAAAACTCCCCTCAACATTCGGCCGCATGCGTCGTCGATATGAGGGCATCGATGCGACCAACACAACCTTGTATTTTGATAATGATTTTACGCGCTCCAATATAATGGTAGTAAATTGTTTCAGTGAGTCCGCGGGAATGAACTGGCGCGCGCACCCATTCACGGTCACTTGTCATGTATGCCCTCGCGTTAGCGCCGGATATAGTGCTGGTATCCGATCTGCATTTAGTTTTTTATGGGCAGCTGGGTGAGCTGTCGGGAATCCTCCGCATGCTGCATGTATATCATCGCCATCAACACCTGAAGCCTGACTGCAGGACAAATGCCTGATCCATTTCTCTCCATTTGACCATATATTTACTTTTCCAAAGCTCGCTGCTTTGTTCCAATTGAATCTGAGCCCTTTTCGTTCGCCTTCGCGTTTCTGACCAATGGGTGGGTACCGGCAATATACAGCTGGTATCTTACAGCTTTGTTGCAGCTAAATTTTGTGTTAGATGTATTTACGTACGTGTCGAAGTTACGCCCTACTTTGTCAGTAGTGTGCGATAACTGAGCGTGGCGGATTGTAGCAGCTTCTGTTCTCTAAAATAGCTTGAAAGACATGACCTCGGTTGTCGCCTACATAGCTTTATTACAGCCGAACCCGGCGTTGAGAAGGACGTCACCCAAGATCATGCGTTCGGCGCCAATGTGCCCGGCAAGCTTGTAAGGGAAGGTCTTGCTTTTATATGAGGTGTCTGGTCTATTTATGGTTGGAGGTCGATGAAGGAGGTTATGTGGGTAGGAGGCGATGTCAGTCGTATACGACTTTTCCCCATCTGCGAAGGGAAGCTTCGCAGGACAGAAAAAAGAAGGTTGTTTACGAGGCAAATATCTGCTGAAATGCTCCAGGTCTCGTCGGTGGCATTTTGCATCGTTTAGGAATTGTGCATGGCTGGGCGTAGCGGGCGACGGCAATAGAGTGATGAGGCCTGGATTATGTGACCGGGATCCATCGACGCTCCAGTGAGGGTTCAATCTCACCGACGAATTATCCGTCATTACCCACCGCTCCACGAGATGTTGCGCCGTGATGACCGCTAGTAGGTTAGGACATTTTCAAATGCAATATAAAGCGCGTCGTTCGTTATGCTCTATTATGAAAGGAGTTGAGCAAAGGCGAGAAGCGACACGTCCAAAAGGCAGGCGATGAAGAAGAATGCTGCCTGTTCTTTTTCGCGCTTACTTTAAAGGGATGCCGCTAACATTCGTGACAACGCCCCATGTAGAGGCGGAAAATTCGGCGCGGAGGGACGAAATACACTGGAAGGATGACAAAACAAGCGCTGGCTCGCAACTAAATTTTATTGTGGAGAAACGCAATATATATGCACAGACAAAGGGCGTTGCTGCGAAAGCACACAGTACATAGATAGCGTAGAGGGCACTATCAACTCCAACGTGCATTAAAAAACAAAGTGAAGTGCACTTGCGCCACAGATCAACAGGTGACACACCACGAAGCGTCTAAAAATTGTATTTCTTTTTCTTACAAGGTGATGGAAGGAGTGCTAGGACAGAAATTTTTTGTCTTCCCGATAAAACACGCCTCCATAATCTCTCGAGTACGCTGATCACGATGCCGGTAAAACACAGTGGTATTTTTGGTTCATTCTGCGCAGTGTTCAGCGATGCCTGAATGAAAAGTGTCTGAAGAAAGGTTATGTTCCATGAGCCGAACGTTCAGGCAGCGCCCCATTTGGCCAACATACACTTTTCATGCATGAAAGCGGTACCTCATACACGACGCCGCAAACACAGTTGAAAAACAGAGAGCGGTGACGCACTGTGCACACGAACGGGCTGACGCTGCGCCGCCGTTCTACTTTACTTTTTGACACAGCACAAAGGCGCTGCACTTTGAAAGGGGGCTGTGCACACGACGCCCACTTCAAACCTCCTCCCAACATTCCTAAGGTTGTTCGACATGCGGTGGACTTAAGAAATGGCCATTTTCTTTTGCTCTCCCTCCTCCCCGCCCTTTGCGTTACCGGAACGACCAGCCTTTACCGTGGAAAGGAGCTTCTCACAAGCTCTTGAAATGACCGAGTCTGGAAACGCTGCAGCTGTAAGCCTTTGTACTTGAAAGACCACGCCTTCTGGGATGCGGCACACACAAGACTTCACAAGTGCTGAGCGCAAACACGAGAGAGCAATACTAATATTAACATGGGAGTGCCCTGACGAAAAGTTCAAAATGAAATTTTTGCACCTATCCTTGTTCACCCAACAAACATGCGCCTCCTTGAACCTGAGCCTGATGTCGAGAAATTGGAGCTCGTCGTTCACAGGTACAGTCGCCGTCAAAAGTACGCGGCCCACGACTCCGACGCAAAGAGCGGCTGTCGGGCAGCAACCACGGCGCCGCTATCTCCATTGGGAGCCCGCTGCGCGGGTGCACAGAGTGAGGTAGTGGCCACGTTGTCATGTGGACTGGACAGCAGCTGGAGAGCTGGCCGGCACTTCTACGGATGCGACGGCGACAACTTCCCCCTCCACTCCCCCGCCCCCCCCTACATCCCCTTCCCCCCTCCCCTGGTCCCCAAGAGAGATGCCCAAAGGGCCAACACACCTCGGGACCAGTACCCCCCCCCCCCCCCCCTTCATAGCAACAACCACCACCACCAAAGAGTGACGACCGAGCTTCGCACTCTCTCTCTCCTGGGAACGTCACACAACAGATAAATTTCAAGTGCGACGTTCCGCTGTTTCACGGCAGAGGTCAGTACGAAAGAGGGCTGTGCATTGCGTGCCGCGTGTATGCTGCGTGTGACTTTCAGCGCCGCGCTAGCACAATATCTCTTGTCCCCTATGAGCAGAGCGCCTACGGCAGGCGCGAATTCGGCAGTTCGGCTAGGCGCGCGGCGCGCACGCCTGCGAAGTGTCCGAGTTCGGTTCGTGTTCCATATTTATGCACGTCTCGCGTCCGTGTACGCCGTGCTCCATAGCCCGGTGCCTGGGCGAGTTCGTCCTTAATAACAGCTGGAAGGTAAGAGCTCGGTCCTTTTAAGTCGTGCATTTAAAGCTAAAAAAACGAGTCCAAGCATGCCCCTGCTGCAACAGAATTTATTAATACACGACCAGAAACAAAACAGGCCTTCTCTGAGTTCGAAGACAGGAGTCGACGCGACAGTAACTTGCCCTGCCCTATTTCTTGAGCATCCTAATGCCCGTGCACCAAGGCCGGCCAGGCATGGGTGCACGGGGCATACGAGAGCGAAGTAGTGTGGAGCCGGCAACGGCGAACCGCGCGCACTCCCCACAGCCTCGCGGCAAACGAGGCAAAGTGGGGGAGCGCTCTTACTTACTGACAGCCGCGAAACATCTGAATGACGCACTTGAAATTTTTCAATTCTGTGACGTGCCCAGAAGAGAGTGAGGGCGAAGTTTTTCATCCACCCGCTGCACCCTCGCAGCGAGCACCTGACGTTAGCCCCACGGAGATAGCAGCGCCGAGGTGCGGCCCGAGAGCCGCTCCTTGCGCCGGAGCCTGGGCCGAGTATTTTGATAGCGACTGTACTACTAATGTGAACTGTAGGTCCATGACATTCTTTTTAAACACCTTCAAGACGTCGACAATACGCCTTGTCTGTGCGTCCTTTTTTGAACCAGTACTAGGTAATCGTCCACATACCTCTACGTTCTTAATGCCAGATCATTAAGTTTACGGGATATGGCCTCATCTACTTTTCCAAGGAAGATGTTGCTGAGAACCGGAATTAGACGAGAGCCAATGCAAGCACCCTGTTTCCGAATGAAGCGTTTATCTCGCCATCGCACAAACGTCATATTTGGGTAGAAAAGAAAGCAGCTCCAAAAAACTCTAAACTGAAATCCCACTCCTACGTATAAATAGCACTTCGTCGTTGTCTTGAGTGACGCACTTTTTACTGCAACCTTGAGTTTGTCATGAGGAAGGGCGTAGTATAAATCCTCAGCATCAATGCTAAACCCAAAACACGTTCCTGGGCAGCTATTCAGAAATTGCTGCACCAACAGTTCCCGATATCCGGACCACAACAGGGGCGGCAACGGTTAACAGGTCAAGTTGCTTTTGCAGAAACCCGGACAAAGCGTGTTGCCAAGTGTTACGTTCGGAAATTGTGGTGCGAAAAGGAACGTCCGGGTTATGCGTCTTAGCGGCAAAAAACACCTCTAGTAGTGACATCTTAGCCTTTTTAACACCCGAGGCGAGCTTCACAAGGTTCATCCTGGGTAACAGTTCCACTGCACTGCCCTTTATTGCACTTCACTGTAACGTGCTTAAAATTGATATCAGGGGCGGCCCGTGCCCTCTCCGAGTACGTATTCTCCAGCATTACCACGAAAAACCCCTCTGTATCGGATACGACCAGGCGTAGGCTACAATTTTCTAGACACTCGGCTGTAGCACGCAGGTTTTTAGAATTCCGCGGCCTACCTACAGTTCTTGTCAACGCGTCGACACAGCACAACAAAGTCGGTCTCCCTCGGCTACGCGGCTAGTGATGCTATTCACCAGGTCCAACTTCTCGGGCGGCAATATCAGAGGATCCAGGCAAAACTTTGGGCTCGATTTCAGCACGTCAGTATGCCGCTGTGGAACCTGGGCATCACCTAGCACCATAACGTCCCGACGAGATTTCACCTTCGTCTTCTTCTTCGGTAGGTGAGGACGCACTGACTTTCAAATAAACTCGGTAGTCTGGTCGGCTGTAACTGTTCACTCCCTGAAACGTGTCGCTTGACGACGCTTGTCTCCATCCGTGTTGCAGGCGACGCAGAGGCTGTCTTTGAGAAATCGTGCTTGACGCCAAAACTCGGAACGAAGCATGCGGCAGATCCTCCTCGAGTGCCCTGTTGCAGGAAGGAAAGGCCCCGCACAAAACTGTCTGCCCTTCGCACCTACGCCGTTTATCTGTGTGTATGTATATTGCGTTCCTTCACAATAAAATTTAGTTCCGAGACAGCGCTTGTTTTGTCCACCTTCCGGTGTCTTTCGAACTTCCGCGCTGAATTTTCCGCCAAAGTGAACTAGAAACAAACTTGGCCTCTGACCTAGAGGCGCGTGACCAAAACCGTTAAAGACCACTGCGGTCACATCTCGCGTAGAAAAGTATTATCTCTTTCTTTGGTTCACCATGCGCGGTACATGATAAGCAAATAACATAAAAACCAGAGTAAAAAGTCTTGCGTGCAGTATTCGCTATTTTTTCATCCTGTGGAGAAATAAAACAAGCAATTCAGGCACTCCAAATTCTGAACCTCTCTTCAGTATTTGAGAGGGGAACAGAAATGGTAGCACCAAGAGGGGAGAAATGTAAAGGGTTATTGAAAGGTCCCAGCAGGCCCAGTTTCTGCTTTTGAGCAGCACTATAAATTCCGTGCAGCTCCTGCTGCTCCCGTGGTTCTCAGATGTTAATGTCAGAATTCTGACCTATTCGAGAGTTTTAACTTTGGGTATATCATAAATGTCTTAATAAAGGGCTCAAAATCGCATATTGTAGCCTGGGTACTCTTGAGAAACGCTGTATTTGCACGCTTCAATAACCTTTAACAGGGTTCTCTAAGCTTTTACTAGAAACTCTCAGCTATAGGGGTTGAGTCGAAGCAGTCGTTCCTGAAGTCATCGTCAAATGCCGGAAAGAGCTCAAGCATTGGCGCGGCAAATCGCCACGGACCTGTGGGGAGTGAAAAGAGTAAAAGAGCGGAGCAGGAGCGTGACCTTACATGTAAAGGCCTAGTTGCGATTGCGGAGAAAATAGAATTAAGTCCGCTGCTGGCTTCTAAAAGTATTTTAGGTGGTCTCCACTCGTTATAAGCCTACTATTTTTTGTATTTTTTGTTTCAGGAAAGTTGTTTTATTTGAAGGGACTAATTAGCTGGCTTTAGCAGGCAACTGCCAATACGAAAGATGTAGATCGCATTGAAAAACAGCCGGATGAAGTATTCGGAGCTAAATACCATTGATGTAGCCTCCTTTACATGCCATAAAAGAAAGCCCGCGAAATACAAAAACAACCGCGTGATAGCGCCGCTATTTCTGCGCGCTCAGACGACCTATCTTGTAACGAAACCGCTTGTTTCTCCAGTGCTGTCCCGGGGCCGTATTCTCGATATTCGCCGACCCGCCCAGAGCGGGGCGAACCCGTGACGCGTACATCGGGCTGGTGCCAAGGTACGCAAATGCGGAATGGGACGAAGAATTTGGAAAAGAAAGGAAAAAGTATGACAACAATAGATACCGTCGTCTGCTACTTGGCGAACTGCAGTGTGCAAGAGTTCAAAGACAAGAATATGGAACCTGTGTTGAGATAATTGTGATACATGTGCTAACATGAACGAAGAACAGGGACTGTGTGTGTGAAAAGAAACTACGGCAGGAAGCCATTAACACTGTCGCATAATGCCCTTTAATGCTGGGCTTAAGTGTCCCCTACTATATTGAAGAGCGAGACAAGTAGTTATGCCTCTTAGCTGTTTGCAACTTGTGTAAGAGGAGTGAGGTGTGTTTTACATGTACGGTGAAAAGTCAGTAGACGCCTGTATTGCCAGAATAATTTATTTTCATCAGGGTCGTTCATGCACCCTAGAATGCATTATGCAGCCTAATTGTGAATCATTACCCAGTGCAACATTACATATTGAACAATATGCCTCGTGTACAAAGATAAGGAATATTTTTTGACAGACGCGCCTTTCATAAACGTTAAAAAGTGGCGTACACGCACATTATTGTTGCGTAATTTGCAAACAGGAGTACTAACAGTCACCTTTGCTAAACAAAAAAGTGGGAGCACGTACACTGATGGTGCTTTCACACAAAGGGTAAAGAGGATAAACTTTTTGTCTGGGGTTTTTCTTAAAGCCACCGAAGGTCATTCCCAAACTACATAAATCGAAGTGCAAATGAATGAGGCAACGAAAATAGAATCTAACACAGTTTGACTGAGAGGTTGATATCCAAGCACAGAAAATTTTCCCGGACCCCGAACCTTGGAAAGACCAATAAATCCCGGACCTGGGAAGATCGCCCGAGTTACCCAGAAATATCAATAAAGTTTACTACTACTGCTATTACTATCAATTTCCAGCTGGATTATTGAACTGGATCATACCCTTCCAGCTGCAAAATGTCATTTGCACCTTAATTATTGGAATAACGTCCGGCAGCATAATTTATGCTTCCAGTTACCTTCGACACATTTAATGTAAAATATGTAGGTTTCCGTCAGGGGCACAAGTTCAAGTTAGAAGATGGCAATGGGTAGCCTGACAAAACTCTGCCCAAGCCTTTCATTTTCATCTCGAAGATAATGATCATGAAACACTCGGCCGACTTTTCTCTCAAGGAAAACAGTTCACTGCGGTATAACTATATGCAGCCTGTGAAAGAAGCAGTCGAAAGCAAGCACACCGAGGCAACCAAATGACATGAGGCAAAGCATGTTGCAATCTTATCACACAAACCACACAAGATGTCTTGCACTCTGAAGAAATGCTGTAAATGACTGCAGACGCAGCGACCATGCTGCATGTTGAGCGTGTTGTGGACTGCTGGCTCTCCACAAACATCAAAGCAAACAGAAAAGCACTGTTGAAAGCCAGTCCAGTCAACAATATGATGCTAGAAGTAAAAAAAATTTGAAACCTGCCTGTCTTTCACAGAAGCACGAAATAAAATGTGCTGTGCAAGCAGTACACGTTAGGAAGCACTACTCCAAGGAACGGCGTTTCTTCAAGATCACCAAATTATGTGTTGAAGCACACACTCAGCATGTTGACCGACAGTAGCCGGAAAGCACTTGGGACAAGAGCACCAAAATGAAGAAGGCTTCGCCAGCTTCTTAGCAGTATACTGTGAAACTTAGAAAAGAGAGAGGGTACAATGATTGCTGGTGGCATAGCTACATGTGAAAACCACGGCAGTGAGTGCGATTCCGAAACGCAGCTGATCATAGACTTCCTGTCTGTCAGGTAGAACCCAAATATTGCTGCGTCCTCCTCTTTGTCGTAGATGTTGACGCTCCTACTATTATAACCACTCGCCAATGATGTCATGATGTCATGGTCCTGCAGCTAAGTGTGGATGAATGTTTTCTGTTACACAATGCAGGTTTTGCTGATCTTTCATAAGCACTCTTAATCATGCCATTCAGCACTTGACATCTTTGCAGACACCTCATGTAATCATTCAGGAGCCTGGTATGGCCACCGAGCTAGATAACCAGTCCAGCCGAGATGTGAGCGAAGATGGATCTGGCATCAGGGCTTTCGAACACATGAGACCTCATGGTGAGAGTGGTCCGGCACATCTGCATTTGGCGCACGTCATCACCTGCAAGTTAATCAATGTTGTACACTGATATCTTCGAACAAGGTAGACATTTTGCTTCCAAACATGTAAAATTGTTGAAGCTGCAAGTTCAACTGCAGTCAAGTTTCACGTACGATTGTAAAATATGCTCAGTGCAAAATGAATCATTAACACTAAAATTAACTGTTTCCATAATAGCTACAGGTACTTTATTAGAGGTTTTCCATACTGATGGCCAAAAATAATTTCATATTATAGTCTTTTATACTCAGTAAAAGAAACCACTGCCAAATACGTTGCAGGGAGGAGCACAAGTTCAAATATTTATGACTACCTTCAGTGTTATTTTTTATGTGCATGATTTTGCGTTTTGCAACGATCAAAATGAGGTTGCCGTGACATTGTGGTAAGAGAAATCTAAAGCCCAGAACAACACTGGGTGCCAGCCACACCTATCTCTGTTGTCATCAGAAAACTTTTGAGATGATTAATTTACATTATTTTGATATGCGGTTCTATTTACACTGTCCTTCCTTCCTAATAAACTACATATAAATGCAATCAGATATCACTAGCTGTATGCATTCTTACCTCAAGTAAACACGCTAGCCCTTCTTGCCTGCCACAACCTTTCTAAGCACGTTCTCACCAGTTTGATGATTTTCATGCGGGCAGTACAGGAGAATTAAGAGATAATCCACACAAATTGGTCATGGATGAATTCCACACTGACTTCTTGTGTGCTGGTACCTTCAGCCGCAGGAACAGCACACCTGAAAAAAAATGTACCAGACTGATATATTTTTGTTTTCCGCGTGCGCTTACAGAAATAATTACAGAAATAATTTTATCGCCCTCCTATGGTCAGTTGCACGTGACCGCTGTGTAACTGATGCTGTAAAACTGCTATGAAAATATCAGCTTGAGTAGCCAAATTGCCTTTATATGCTTCATTGGTAATGCTTAACTCCGGTTATAGTATTCTTTTAAGCATTCACGTATTTTCTTTTCCACACTAAAAGGAATGAATGTGTGCTGCACATACTCATTTGCCTGCTTTAGTCATTTTCAGCCTGAATGCAAAACAAATGAGAATAACACTACACGAACTGTCACCGCTAGAGCTTCCGTTTTCTTTACCTCAATGATGCTGGAGGCGTCACGTTGTGCCTTTCCCGACAGACGTTTACGCTGTCTTGCTCACACCGCTGTAATCAGGCAATGCGCTAGTGCACACAGATGTCTCGTCGAGAAGCCCGACACATTCCTGGAGTTTCTTGCTGGGCCACGTGAACACCTATCGTGTCATCCACTCATCCCGCGCTCAAAGCCCATCCGTTCAGCGACGTTCACTGCTGGCGATCGCACCTCAGAGCAGGACACTTCGGCACTGCCTCTCACCACAATACATCCTTGCATAGCCATCACTTCATACGCCTCGTCAGATGATTGCACAGACGAGCTGTCTAGTCAGAGACAGCTCAAAAGCATCGTGGTCCTATCAAAATTCGCTCACCTCTCGCAGTTCTAGGGTTTAACTAAGGACAAATAAATGCAGCTATGAGCAAGACTCAACAAAACGCGCCGCCGCCACCGCCATTACCACACTTAAATTAACCTCACGGACCGATGATTTCTCAATGCCAGCGAAGGGCTTGCAACAGCAGAGCAGTTAGCGCCCCTATGCGGCTGCTCATTTATGCTCTGGCAAATAACACTCTGATCCCTTGCTTATTTCACATGGGCCCTTATGACGCCATTTCATTGCATTGTGAAAAAAAACAGGACTTCTTTAAGCTTAGTATTTGCCTAAAAAAAAACCTCCAAAACTGGGACGACTTAACGTCGTAGAAATCAGCGTAGCATTCACTCATTTGTATTATTCGGGTACTTTAGGGCGGGTGAAGTTATGGCGGCGAATTGCAGCCTTTGTTGCAATGGCGGGACATCATAAAAATGACGAAACGTCAATTTTACGCCACTCCATAATGCGTGCTTATCACGTGTTTCACGTGGTGTTGTTCCAGCCAATTAGATTTCAGGAAGAGGCCATTCTAAGTATGCATCTATTTGCTTCAAATTGGCAAGTCGAGCGCATGTGTTCTCATACGTACCACCTGTACCTTCTTTTGCTCTTCACAATCACATATATTTGCCAGCCGGGAACCAAGAATAGCGCTGCTCAAAATGTTTTTTCAACTCCACGTCAATTTGACGTCAGTGCGAAAAGAGCGTCCACAGCCGACGATGATCGACGCCCACCTAACGCGAAAAAAAAGAGCGTCTGCAGCAGGCAATAATTGTCACCCACCTAACTCTGCCTTGTCGCTGATTGACGCTTCTGACGGCTAGTTACAGAGGCAGCATGACGCCGACAGGCGAATGTGAATATAGATAATCGCACCCCCGTAGCGGGCTTGACGTTTGCGGTGGACGCCAAATATGCATCAGCAACTATTGACGCGTCACGAAAAGCAAGGGGGCACCGCATTTCTACGAAGCAAACCCTGGCCCGCATGCAGCCCTTTAGACACAAAACGCGCCGAGAATTCTACGCGCGCTGCCATGCCGCCTGATTTGCATAGTCACTAGCGCGAGAAGCGCCTATGGTCGTGCAAGATCGGCGGCAAAGCCGAGCCCTATATAGGACATTGTTAGCCCTATATAGGACATTGTGTACGAGATACCCCTGACCTGTGGAATGTCCTATATAGGGCTAACGGGGAGGTGCATCAACAAACGCCTCGGGGAACTTAGTAAAAAGGTAGAAAATAATAAAGATAAATATGCCAATTTGATTAGCCATGTTAACACGTGCAAGTGTGAACCTCGACTGGAAAAGGCAAGGATTCTGGGCAGGAGCAAGAGTAAACAGGCTAGGCTTTTATTTGAAGCCTTTCACATAAAGAAAATTGCAGCTTTGTGCGTTAGCGATACTTCTGTCAAATTGATGCTGCGGAGTACGATTTTTCGTGAAAATTGATAAGGCGAGGTGATAAGTTACGGCTGTCTTAAGGCACGTGTAGTGAAAAAAGTGGGCGTATCCTGAGGCTATAATTATATCTGGTTTTGCTTCTGCAATAAACAATTGGAAGTTGGCGCGTGTCCATTGTCTCCATATCTTTTTTTGTTTTGTCTTAGTGAATTTATTTGCGCAAGGTTGATTTTTTTCTTAGCTTCAAAAAAAAAAAACTCATAATCTGAGAGAACCTGCCAACTGCGCTCCACATCATTGTTATTCTTCCAGTTTCATTATCGTAACTCGGATCTGCGGTCACTATCTGTCTCAAGTAGGCGTCTTGCCTTTCCACTTCAAATGCCACTTGACACCAGTTAACGGAGGCTAACCAAAGGGAGAACACAGAGGCGAAACTGTACAAACATTGGGGTAACATACCGTCTATCCCGTGGTGCTTATCCGCTGCGTTGTACCCGATGCAGCGCATGTGTAAACAACGTCGACTTCCTAGTCTCGTCTTGCGTGAAGCCATCACAAGGCGCGAATGACCTTACACTATGCCTTGAAGCCCAAGTGGCGCTGACAAGGTCTTTGTGACATGGGATCAAACCGAGGGCAGCGTACGTGCTGCGTAATTCACGTGACCGCGGACATGCTGGTGGGGAACCGGGCTCGTATGGAGCCGTGCTCGTCCGTGTCTGTCGCTGTGCCCTGCCTCTTGCGCTCTATATCCCTTCCAAATTCGAAAAGGAAAGTCTCAAGGAAGCAAGCGCCCGTACCCTGTTTGTCCCAGAAACGACAGCGTGATATTGACATAAAAGCCAGCTATTTGTTTAATATATTCACAGCTCCTATGTACTTGACTAAGGGCATTATTTGGCTTCTGTGATTGGCTTAATCTTGGCAGTAAGGGCTACCAAAATCGGCGGATGGCAAGACAATGATGAGGAGTAAAGATCTTTACTCACAAGCATGGCACTTCAGCCTACATAAGAAAATAGTCAGGATAAAAGGGGTAGCGGATTGCTTATCACATCCAGCCAGGGTGGCTGGCTATGCGGACGAAGTCCAGCAGGGATCGAAGCACGTTACGCTCTCCAACCTATGGAGGCGAAGCAGTCCATTGCGAAGTGACTCCGCGGCCTCTGTATTCTATATGCGCGGGCTCCAAACAACGCAGTTTCACGGTAGGTGTCGGATGGTCAGCGGAGCTCCAGTGTCGCATGTCCAGTAAGCAACTGGCTGTAGCATGAGATTTTTTTTTTTTTTGAAGCAGTCGCGCACTCATTTTTTTGGTGTATAAGCGTGTCATCTGGCAAGGACGTCTTTAGTGAACGCGAAACCGGTGCGCGTTGTAGGCAAGCGTCTGGGCTATATGCGGCAATCCTTTAGTAAACAGATAAAGGTTTTTGGTAACTGATCCATGCATTCACCGCTTGCCTCGCTCCTTGAGTTGTACGCAAAGACCGTCAGGATGCAGAGGAAGGTATGGCAGCGAGCGGCTACTCAGGGCTGCTCTGCCCAAGGCATGCGTAGCGTCATTGCCGTAACTGCACGCGTGCCCTGGCGGCCAACTACGCATCCGATGACAGAGAAATCCCTCCGGGGCGCCCTAATGACAACCTTAACGTAAGGTTCAGTCGTGCAAGTCCTGGAAGTGCGTGTCAGAGCGCTTACGGATTCCAGTGCGTCCTTGAAATTTTTATTATCTTTCCACGAACAGTATCTTGGTCCAGCCTTGAAAGCATTTTTTGACCGTTCATGCCGAACAGGACCGCTTGCAACAAAATTTATGCGCTCATGGAAGGTGAGTTGTGGCCAGAGGTGCACACATGGCAATATGTTTCAATCGGCATAAACGGCAGCAATGGCTGCGGCGAGACGGGCTCCTGAGCTGCGTCCGTGAATATCGAAGCTTCGATCTCATCCCTGCGTTGAACCGCCACCCTGCGATGCGGCTCATAATCTTGGCTTTTTTTGCTAGGTGACGGCTTGCGAGGTAGTCTCCCTTCGTTGTCCCATGCCGCCATTTTCAGGGAAACGGATGCCAGAAAAACATATGCTTAAATGCAGCAGTGTGGTAAATATGTCGAGTTTACAAGTATGCGTGTTTTTGCCGGTTTGATTAAAATGAGAAAGTTAAATCCATTTTAATACATAATAATAATTATGGAGTCTTTGCTCTAAAAGATTTGAGTACACGGACGAAACGTTAGTTCACTGGATCGAGAGCCCTGAGATAGCTGCATGCTTAGTTGGGGGAGTCAGCGCGCATATGCTTGTCGTGGATGAACGAGGGTATTTCTTGTTTTCCTTGTTTTCTTTGTATCTCTTCTATACTTTTCACAGTTATGCATACACAGCGCAGCATACGGCTACGGAGGTAGTTCGCTGCAAAAAAAATATTATCACTCCACTTTGTGTCCTGGCTGAATGGTACGAGAACACTTTCGAATGACCGGGGTTCGAATCGCTGTAAGACAATTTTTTTTATTGCGAAAGCTCTACTCAACCACGTCAAACCTGCTCACCGGTCCGTGTGAAGCTTGACCTTGACGGTGACCTTATATGTACTATAAACCAAATAAATGTTTCCGCGACTGAGATTCGAACCCGCGGCAGTGCGGACAGATCAGCTTCGCTGGCCACTGCACGAGAGCACTATATGCCATGCCGTAACTGATAGCGTTTCATTTTCAACTGCAGCACACGCTCGCGTTGTGCATTGCACATCGTCATCTTCATGAACTAATACTACTAACAGAATAATATTCACGCTTTGAGCTACGTAACGGTGGTGACAGAGATTTGTGCACTACATGCATTGGCGTGGACAACGCTGTGGAAGAAACACGGCAATAGAGCAATACGCGTTGGCGTAGACAACATTTCTACTGAAACGTGGCACTGGAGCAAAGGCCACTGGCGTACATATGGTAAATTGGCATTGACGAAGAAAAAGTTCAAGATGCGCATAGCAGGCTTCCTGGGTCACTGGTTACCTTAATCGCGCTTACAGGTACGTGGCGGTGGTGTCCACCTACAAAAAACTGCCTTCGCACAACATTCCATGCTTAGCATGGCTTCACCGCCACACATTTGCATATAACATTTCTTTTGTAAGCGAGAAGGAGTGCCAAAGGATGTGAATGATGAAAGGTAAAAAAAAATTGGCGCTGACAAAATAATGCTTTCCCGTCTTCCTATTCCATTTGTTACCGCTGTAAAAAAATATTGGTGCATGCCTTTTTGGCGCATGTAAGGTATCTGCGGTGCACTCAGGAAATAATTGAGGAAATAATTTAGGTGCACTCCTCTATATAGGCTGACTAGAATTATTAAGATGC
Organism: Amblyomma americanum; assembly: GCF_052857255.1. Classification (NCBI taxonomy): domain Eukaryota; kingdom Metazoa; phylum Arthropoda; class Arachnida; order Ixodida; family Ixodidae; genus Amblyomma; species Amblyomma americanum. Next base: position 176,259,807 of record NC_135498.1, on the reverse strand, counting down.
GAATAAAGTTTTGTGGTTGATGAAAAAATGAATTTCACAAGTTCTGGAAATGGCTGCAGAATTTTATTGTTCAGCAACTCGCTGCCATGCAAGGTTTGTCATTGGTAATGTCCCCACC